>NC_139623.1:1258430-1288430 GCF_964638095.1 Poromitra crassiceps
TATGATATAATCTCTCTCTCTCTCTCTCTCCCTCCCTCTCTCTCTCTCTCTCTCTCTCTCTCCCTCCCTCTCTCTCTCTCTCTCTCTCTCTCTCCCTCCAGACTGCGGCGGCAGCAGCAGAGTCCAGGTCTGTTTGGGAAAATGCGATCGGCTCGATTCGGCCCCGACAACCCGGACGCAGCGGCCAGCGATGTGGACGAGGAGGAGGAAGAGCTGCAGCTACAGATCCCATGATACACACACACACACACACACACACACACACACTCGCACTCAAATGCATACACAGACACACGTAGACTGTTACACAAACATCAGCCGTCACACACTCGACATGCATGCCGTCGCTATTGTGGGCGGAGAAAACCTTGTATCGCCGAAATCGTTTTGAGCTTGACCGTCATGGATGTTTTTTTAAAGGTTATTCATACGGTTTTAAAGGGCTTTCATAAGTCTTAAGTCCAAAGTTGGAGTTACAAGGTTTTCAGATAACAGCGATATGAATATGCACACACTCATTCTTATACAGTACACACACGCACACACACACACACACACACACACACACACACGCACACACACACACACACACAGGATGGACAGACACATTGGATTTAAAAACCACGGTTAAAAGCAGAGGAAATGTGATGGATATATTTACTGGATGGATGGACGATCTAGCATCTTCAGTGGACATTTGGATGGACAGCCGCTGACTCACTGTAGCAGAGGCCGACTCGAACCAGCCTTCCCATGTACACACTCACCCTTACCTCATGTCATGACGAGCATTACCACTTCCCCCATCTGGACTGTGCTCCTGCATCATCTGGACTGTGCTCCTGCATCTCCTGCATCATCTGGACTGTGCTCCTGCATCTCCTGCATCATCTGGACTGTGCTCCTGCATCTCCTGCATCATCTGGACTGTGTTCCTGCATCATCTGGACTGTGCTCCTGCATCTCCTGCATCATCTGGACTGTGCTCCTGCATCTCCTGCATCATCTGGACTGTGCACCTGCATCATCTGGACTGTGCTCCTGCATCTCCTGCATCATCTGGACTGTGCTCCTGCATCTCCTGCATCATCTGGACTGTGCTCCTGCATCTCCTGCATCATCTGGACTGTGCTCCTGCATCTCCTGCATCATCTGGACTGTGCTCCTGCATCTCCTGCATCATCTGGACTGTGTTCCTGCATCATCTGGACTGTGCTCCTGCATCTCCTGCATCATCTGGACTGTGCTCCTGCATCTCCTGCATCATCTGGACTGTGCACCTGCATCATCTGGACTGTGCTCCTGCATCTCCTGCATCATCTGGACTGTGCTCCTGCATCTCCTGCATCATCTGGACTGTGCTCCTGCATCTCCTGCATCATCTGGACTGTGTTCCTGCATCTCCTGCATCATCTGGACTGTGTTCCTGCATCTCCTGCATCATCTGGACTGTGCTCCTGCATCATCTGGACTGTGCTCCTGCATCTCCTGCATCATCTGGACTGTGCTCCTGCATCTCCTGCATCATCTGGACTGTGCTCCTGCATCTCCTGCATCATCTGGACTGTGCTCCTGCATCTCCTGCATCATCTGGACTGTGCTCCTGCATCTCCTGCATCATCTGGACTGTGTTCCTGCATCTCCTGCATCATCTGGACTGTGCTCCTGCATCATCTGGACTGTGCTCCTGCATCTCCTGCATCATCTGGACTGTGCTCCTGCATCATCTGGACTGTGCTCCTGCATCATCTGGACTGTGCTCCTGCATCATCTGGACTGTGCTCCTGCATCATCTGGACTGTGCTCCTGCATTCAAACAGTACTTTCCACCCCTCTCCTGCATTCAAGAAAGAAGGGAAAAATACAGCAAGTGTAGCAAGAGTAATCTTCCATGTTTCATGTTTGTGTGTGTTCGTTCACCACTACAACAGCAAGATGAAAAACTCTGCAAAGTCCAGTCATTGAAGGATAATACCAGTGTTGTTGTTTTTTTGTTTGTGCCAATGGTCTGGTTTCCCCTCTCCCTTCCATCCTTCCTGCTGGTGTCTGCACACAGTCAGCATCGTTAAAGCTTATCAGGACTCATTTTCCTCTCAATTTATCCTCTGTGGAGCTTTACATCAGTGGAGGGGAGGAGTCAAAACTCTGGTTTGTTGCTAATGGGAGATTCAGACGGAACTGTCGTAAAGGCATAGAAATTGCCTACTTAAACGCTGAAATTCAGTGATATATTCCCCTTTATGAAAAGAACCCTTTAAGTGAATAACACCTGCGACATCATCACTAATAACACCTGCAACATCATCACTCAGTGAGTGTAGCCTATATGATCTTGCCTGATTTGAATTGAAGTGACGTCCATAATATAGGCATTACTATAAACTGTTTATAGGTTTTTAAGGCCGATACTGAAGCTGATGTTTGGATCGAAGATGCTGATGGCGGATATCTTTCAGTTTGACCATTTTCATGCCTAAAAAAAAAAGACAAGTGTTCAGTATTTCTCTCCAGAAGTCGTGCGGGTTAAATCTCCCATCTGTGAACGAGGTCAGCGTCAGGCGGGCGAGTCTATCATCGCTGGCTGCCGGTGGCGAAAAGCAATAAAACGTTCTCTTCTCATTCGCCGCCATCCGATCCATCCGCCCTCAGCCTGGACTCTGGCGCTGGAAGGGGACCAAGATATTTTTTACTGATCAGGACTATAAACTATTTATGTTGTCGTTGTTATCGTTTAGTTTTTATAAATGACTCTGTACCGCAGTGTTTTTGTATTAGCTCTATAAATGTCGACTGTACATATAAAGAAACGTGATTCACACGGTGTCTTTTTTTGTGTGTGTGTGTGTGTGTGTGTGTGCGTGCGCGTACGTGCGTGCGTGCGTGCGTGTGTGTGAGAGAGAGAGAGTAACAGTGTTGTGATATCTTTGTATCTTTCTTAAAACCCAAGTTTACAATCAAGACCCAAGTTTACAATCAAGACATTAAAGTCACAAAAACACTATCAAAGAAGAGGACAGAGGCCCAATAAGTTCAGTAGAACAAGAGGGCTCCATTTCTATCTTGTACAAAATATATAAATTAAAGCAATGACCGATGTCTATATTTTCAAAAGCTTTCAATGCCTTGACTTTTTTCCTCAAATTCACAAGCGTTAAAGGATTTCAACCAAGGAGCCGTGGGAACCCTGAGAGTAAGAAAGACCGAGACTAAGACAGTTAGAAAATGACAGACGAGACAGAGGGGTTAAGAGGCTGAAACAAAGACGGAGCTAAACACACACAGACTTGTGGTCTGGTCTGCAGACTACACACACAGACTTGTGGTCTGGTCTGCAGACTACACACACAGACTTGTGGTCTGGTCTGCAGACTACAACACACAGACTTGTGGTCTGGTCTGCAGACTACACACACAGACTTGTGGTCTGGTCTGCAGACTACACACACAGACTTGTGGCCTGGTCTGCAGACTACACACACAGACTTGTGGTCTGGTCTGCAGACTGTGGAGTAGACACAGTAATGAGATTGCTCACAGCGTGGGCGTATGGCTCCCTCTGAGATCATAGTCATTACGGTTTGTGTGTGTGTGTACGGAGGACTGTGGATGGTTACTCAGGCTATTTGGACTAAACCAACTAAATTTGTATAATTAAACTTACATCTGTCTGTTAATGACCCATATAATTTAAAGATGATTACATGTGACATAATTCACAATATTTTATTTGAATGGAAGATGTTGCAACCGACCCCAACCTTGGGGACAGTTGCAACACGAGTCAGGGACGGTTGCAGCATATTCAAAATACATTATATTTCACTAACTAGTAGGGATGTCACAATATATCGTCCCACAATATATCGTGATATCAAAACGTGACAATATGTATCGTTGAGATTAAATCTCATATCGCGAGAAAAAGAAGCTGAACATGGTGGCACTGATCTGCATCTGATTGCATGCTCGCTCTCCTTTTCATTGCTTTGTTTGAACAGACGAAGGACGTTACAGACACGGAGGATGAAAATGGTGAAATTACTCAAATTAGCGTGGAGGATGCTCCCTCAACTTACAAATTGATCACAAAAAAATATTGTTAAAATATCGTATCGTTATCGTGAACCCAATATCGTGTATCGTATCGTGAACTGAGTGTATCGTGACACCCCTACTAACTAGTGCAGTGCCATATTCTGATTGGTCGAATTGCACGGAATTTGACCGATTCGACTTCCTGTGTTCCCAGCAGCGCACCCGGCAAGTATGAAGTCGATCGGACAAACGGTTCTCGAGAGAAACCGTCTCTTTGTGTTGCCAGCAGGTGGCGCTATGACTATGTGTGTGTCCAAATTGCACAAAATGTGGCACCGCACCTCGTCGGGTTCCGAGCAGCGCACTCCCCAAGTTTGAAGTCGGTCGGACGAACGGTTCTCAAGATGAACCACTTTTTGTGTTGCCGGCAGGTGGCGCTATGCTGAATTGCATGAATGGCATGTCACTCTAGCATGTTTCTGGGGGGAGGAATAAGACTTGTTGCAACCGTCCCCAGTCTCCCCTACCTTATGAAAGAGAGAGAGATGGAATGAATGTTTTACCCCGTGTAGGTCGGTGTCAGAGTGACTGAAATCATAGACACACAACTCCTGCACTGCACTGCACTCAAGTTGTAGGCTATGCGTGTGTGTGTGTGTGTGTGTGTGTGTGTGTGTGTTTGTGTGTGTGTGCGTGTGCGTGCTTGTGTGTCTGTGTGTGCGTGCTTACTTTGCATAAAACAGATAGTGGTAATACTGACAGTTAAACTTCACTACGGTGCCCTTGGGGTCACGCTATACACAAACGCACAATGCGCCCACACACTCAAGCTGTTAGTGCATGATTGTGTGTGTGTGTCTGTGTGTGTGTGTGTGTGAGAGAGAGAGAGAGAGAGAGCTAATGTTTAGCTTGATCCCATGGGTACAGTAGAAGAGATTATTGAGAAAAGTGTTGGCTAAGCATGGCACGCACTCTAGTGTGTGTGTGGATAGTCTCTGTTATAGGTGCTTCTTTCCCCTATTTGTTTTTTGCAGATCTGTGTGTGTGTGTGTGTGTGTGTGTGTTTGTGCGTGTGTGTGTGTGCGCGTGTGTGTTTGTGCGTGTGTAGATAGCCCGGAGGCTAGTTCATTATGCTAATTTTCTCGCTGGTGGTAATCGCAGCGTCTTTCTCATTAGGCCAGTAATGGCTGACAGCAGGAAGGCAGAACATTACATTGATCCCTGTATAATTATTCCAGGGCTACCACAGGATCACTTTCATCTTGTGTGTGTGTGTGTGTCTGTGTGTGTGTGTGTGTGTCTGTGTCTGTGTGTGTCTGTGGGGTGGGGGGGGTATGATAATTTGGCGCATTACATTCTTTACAAAAATAAATGTGAGACTTATTTGTGTCGAGATTAAATAATTAAATTCTGGTCTGGATTTGATACGTCCCATTTGCCAGAATTAACCACAGCTTTAGTGACAGACGCGCCCCGTGTTGTTGATTCATTTGAATGCTCTGTATCTGTCATGTGTAATAAACCGATATCAGCTCGAGCGCAACGCTGTGAACGAGCCCGACAAACGATGCTGACGCTCGTTGCCATTTAAATTTCTAATTTAAATTAGCTGTGCACAAATAATGTCATGAAATATAACACGCACGCTTGAAAATGAGAGATGGGCCACCTGAAAAACCTTGTTCAGTAACACTGGGTAGATTTGTTTCGAAGTGTAGGTTACTGTGTGACACAGTAGACTTGTCTCTTGTCTTTAGCCCTCTCTACTCCCAAACACTGTTGTAGCTTAAGAAGTCACCTCAGGTAACCTGAGCAAATTGTTAGCTCACTAGCCAGCTGGCTAATGACCAAAGTAGCCTAACTGTTTTGTTGCTGTTAACGTGTAATTAGCCACTACTCGCAACATTAGCAAGGCCTATAGGCTAATGTGCAAATCAGATACGCTAACAAGACAGCTGAGCTGGCCAGATACTATGGTTAGCTATAGCTAACAAACTGCCATTAGCCCAAACAGGAAATCAATCAGGTGTTGCAGTTCTTTATTGTTCAGGTGCCTAGAAACACAATCATGTTGTCAGCTGGCGTTGCGAAGAGGTGAAGACGTCCAATATGGCCGCCAGAGGATCCATCACGCGCATTTTTACTTGCCTCACCCTAACCATAACAACCAACATCCTTAAAACAAACATAAAAATGCAATGAAACGTGTATGAAGAGTTGTATGGCGATTCCTCTGTTCTGCATCATGGCTTTCTGGCAGAAAGTCTTCCGGGCTAACTTCTCCCTGCATCCGGCATGGTCCGTGCTAGAATGGATGGACCAGAGGGACATGAGGAGCGATGATTGGTGGGGTTAGGGTTGAGTTTAGGCATGAGGAGCAGAGCCGTTTATATAGAAGAGTCACGACATCTCCATTCACTCCAATGGACCAGTTTTTTACTCTCAAGAGTTCCAGGAAGTAAGGTCCTGGATTAAGCCGCACTGTCGAGTTGCAGCAAAATGGACAGTTTGTGTTGTACTTTGAAAGGGATTTTTTGAAATTGTACATTATCAGCTTTATTTTAGCATTCAAAAGTAGCACGAGACCCCGTCCTGGCTGTTCATTGGCTAATGAGTCACGCATTTTGGTCCTCCGCCACTCTCTCTCTCTAAATTGCTCTGATGAGGAGTGATGATTGATTGGTTACGTTTAGGGTAGAGGCTGGGTTAGGTCCCTCCCCCGTCCCTCCGGCCTATCCATTCTTGCATTAACCATCCATCACCTCTTCTCTAGGGCCAGAAGGCCTTTATAAATGCAACATCTTCACTCATAAGCCAATAAAGACAAAGCTTTTCTGGCCTGATACACAATAGAAACATTTTTTTTCTGATTTACCTCCTGTTTTCTCCCCAATTGTACGTGGCCAATTCCCCCCTGCTGTCGTGTGGTCATAGCTCAACCCCCTCTGCTGATCTGGGGAGAGTTGTAGACTAGCACATGCTTCCTCAGATGCATGTGCAGTCGCCACCTGCTTGCTTTTACCTGACAGTGAGGAGTTCTACCGGCAGGACGTAGCGCCTGGGAGGATCATGCAATTTGCCCCAGTTCCCCTCCCCCTCAACCATGCACCCTGACCGACCAGAGGAGGCACTAGTGCAGCGAAACAGGACACATACCCTTAATTTGGCTTCCCACCCGCAGACAGCCAATTGTAGCCTACCTGTATGGATGCCCGAACAGGCCGGAGGTAACATGGGGACTCGAACCTGCGACCTTCATGTTTGGTAGTCAAGGGGATCTAACGCTGCACTACCCGGACGCCTAGAAACGTTTCTAACATTGCATGCAGTCTGGGGTAGAGCGGGGAACTTTTCCACCTCGCGTTCTTCAACGTTTAAGTAGCTTTGATGTGAATTTCATTCTTTCCATTCTGTCTGACCTGCACTCTCCTGGCTTGCTTCCTATCTCTCCAACTGCTCATACCAGGTCTTATGGAGAGGATCCCTATCCAGACCCTGCACTCTTAGCACCGGTGTCCTCTAGAGCTCAGTCCTGGGGGGCCCTTCAATCAATCAATCAATCAATCAATCAATCAATCAATCAATCAATTTTATATTTATATAGCGCCAAATCAAAACAAGAGTTATCTCAAGGCGCTTTACAAATAGAGCAGGTAGAAGACCAGGCTCTTCTCATGTGCACTGGAGATTCTACTGTGAGGTCATGTGGCAATGGACACAATTTCTCAACAAGAGCATGCTATTCTTTCTCCATACCAGATCTCCTGGCCATGTGATCGCATCTCATGGCTTCTCTTATCACTGCTATGCCGACGACACTCAGCTCTACTGTACCTCTCCTTCCCTCCCTCAGACACACGCATCTCTGCATGCCTCGGAGACATCGTTGCCTGGGATGGCTGGCCACCACCTCAAGCTCAATCTTGGAAAGAGAGCTACTCTTCCTCCTAGGGACAGACTGCCCTCTCACAGACCTCTCCATTAGGGACAGACTGCCCTCTCACAGACGTCTCCATTGACAACACTAGGCTACTGTGCCACCCTCTCCAACTGCTAAGAACCTCGGTGTGATCCTGGTCAACTCTGGCCTAGGTTGCAGCAGTAACTACCCGCTCCGGTTCTCCCTGTCCAAAATGTGTCTGTTTCTTACGAGGGAATTGGGACACAACTCCTGCTCCTGGTCCAGGCACTTGTTCATTTCCCGCCTGGACTACTGCAACGTTCTTCTGGGCGGCCTACCTGCCTCGGCCATCCGACCGCTACAGCTCATTCAGAACACTGCAGCCCGTCTGGTGTTCAACCAACCCAAATTCTCTCTCGTCACTCCCCTCTTCCGGGACCTTCACTGGCTTCCCATCTCGGCACGCATCAAATTCAAGACACTGGTACCGGCCTCCAGGGCAGTACACCAGACAGCTCCTCCCTAGTATCTGCAATCGATGGTCAGGTTCCAAACCTCACACCGCTCCCTCCGCTCCTCCACCCTTGCAGATCGCATCGCTACGTGGGCTCAAAAGTCGCTCATCCTGGTGGCAAATATTCTCATCCCTGGCGCCACAATGGTGGAACGAGCTCCCCCCTCCCCCCCCCCTTCTGTCAGGACAGCTGAATCACTGCCCATCTTTCGGCGGCGACTAAAAACACCTTTTCTCAGGCGTCACCTGGACCCTTCTTGAACTACCATCCTTTTTCTTCTTCCTCTTAAAAAAAATCCAACTAATGCTACTTATTCCTTCTTAAAATGACTTTCTACAAATGCTACTCTATTAAGCGGACATAGACTGTGTTGCTGCACGGTTGATTTCACTACTGTTGACAAATGGGCAATTGTAAGTCGCTTTGGATAAAAGCATCCGCTAAATGACCACAGTAATCTAGTGGAATGAACTTCAACAATGCTAGTAGGCGCAAATGTGATTGCCTACACTTTCTCCAAACAAGGCTTTTTTAGATGAATGATAGCAGAGACGTCAGAGGTATAAAAACCCCATTTTCTGAACCTGCAACCCCCCCCCCCCCCCCCCCCCCCCCTCCGACAGCACAATGGGACGGTCCGCTCAGAGAGATGCTGTGAAGAGGAAGCCAAAGTGGGAGCGGAGGAAATTAATATAATTGTCCCTTTTAATCCTGTCAGTACAGAGAGGACAGGGGGGGCGGGGCTCTAAGGGGGGCGGGGCTCTAACCAAGGTCTGACCGACAGATGAGAGAGAAAAAACTGCAACAACAAATACAACTGCCTTCCTGGCAGCAGCGCTCTCTGTAATGTACCTCACACACACACACACACGCGCACACACACACACGCACGCACACACACACACACACACACACACGCAAGCACACACGCAAGCACGCACACACACTCACTCACACACACACACACACACTCACACTCACACACACACACACACACGCAAGCACACACACACACACACACACACACACACACAAATATGTTGTCATAGATCCAAGCCCCAACACGGCCATTCTGACATCTCCTTGGCTTCCCTCCCAACACAGTACACACACACACACACACACACACACACACACACACGCACGCGCGCGCACACACACACACACACACACACACACACACACACACACACACACACACACACAAAGATAGAGAATGTGTTGAGTGGAGGTGTATCTGACACAAGTAGGCTATGACCACAGAGAGATCCTCACACACATCAAAACTCTACACACACTTTATTTTGGTTGTAGTTTTGTGTACTGCCTTGAGGCCTGACTTTGGTTTGCTTACATAATCAGCAAAATCAATGTACAGTGAAAAGAAAACATTGCTCATTTCAAAGATTGTACACACAACACTGCACTAGCTCACCCATGGGTGTAACACACACTGTTCGGCTTTCTGTTACGTTCACACAGCCCAACCGGGAACTCTCCATCTTTCTGTCATACTTTGACGAAGAAAGAATTTGTTGAGTCTCTACAGTCAGGATTGTGATATTCTGTGCTATTCAAGATGTTTAAATGACCTGCAATACATTTACTGTATAGTCAAAAAATGACCATGATATGTTATCAGAGATTTATGGAAACGTGCTAAATTGAAATAGCCTACTGGCTTCTCTGACAACAATGCTACACAGCCATTACTTAGCAGAGAATGAGCTGTACCTAGCTGCCAGGTGTCAAAACTAGTGTCCTCTAGAGAGAGAGTGGCATCAGCGGAGGACCAAAATGCGTGACTCATTTAGCCAATGAACATCCAAGAAAGCGTCTCGCGCTACTTTTGAATGCTAAAATGAAGGTGATAATGTACAATTTGATTCAGGAAAAAAAAACTTTCAAAGTACAACACAAACTGTCCATGTTGCTGCAACTCGACAGTGCTGCTTAATCCAGGAGCTTACTTCCTGGAACTCTTGAGAGTAAAAAACTGGTCAATTGGAGTGAATGGAGATGTCGCGACTCTTCTATATACACGGCTCTGGTCAAAACTAGCCATGATGCCTCCTCCCCCACGACCTAATCAGAGAGCATGCACAGAAACAGTTATCTGGTAATCTAGCAATCTGGAGTGTTTACATGCAGATTTTTTATCCTTCAAATGGATTCTGAAAGGGTTATACCACCCCTCTCAATGAATGACATTTCCTTCGGCATGGGATTTATTCTGATTGATAGTTCAACTCAAATCCAGAACAGATGCAGTGTGCAGCTCTGTAATTCCCTATTTTGAACTTCTGTGAGCCTTGCACCCGGAAAACTGCACATAAGACGGAGAGTGCGCGTTCATACCCTGTTTCTACAGCTCTGTAATGTAGCCTATAGGGCCATCGCCATCACAAAGTGGAACAAGTTATGATCGTTGAAGCACCCAGCAAGGCAAGTAAAAAAAAAACTACTACTACTACAAAAACACATTAACCCTAACTTTAACCGATCTGATCTGCGACAATAGAATGCAATTTGATGTGTTGTGATTTTTAATTTTGATTCTTATTTCTTTTCAGTTCTTGAATTTGTTTTTATTGCGATTTGTTACATGTGTTATATGTCTTCTAATGGGGACCCGAATAAACGGACATGAGGCATTTTGTATTCTGATTGGGCTTCTATTCTGATTTCCAAGTGGAATAAAAGGCTCTGTGTAAACGCAGCTCATGATAGTTTTATTCCCTTCTGTACCCCCGCCCCCACCACCACCACCACCACCATTATATGTCGACAGGATAATAATAATAATAATAATAGTCCCATCAGGATAATAATAATATATTGATGCATCGTTGTAAATCTGATGTAAATCTGGCTAGAGTCTTAGTCAGTGACATTTTAGTCACTAGTCACTACTAGACAATCTATAGATCAGACGCTGTCATTTTGGATTGAACATCAAAAGCTGAAAATGCGAAACAACCGACCCTCGGCTCATAATTATAGATATTTACTGCATGTTCAACCATGGCAGTCATAAGAAAAGACTGATCACTACCTCAAGACACACACACACACACGCACACACACACGCACACGCACACGCACACACACGCACACGCACACACACACACACACACACACACACACACACCATAGGCTCCATAAGGACACACACACACACACACACACCATAGGCTCCATAAGGGATGCCTGCTCTGATTGAAGAGGACAGCGTGCAGCAGCAGAGGTCTTCGTCTTCGTCTTTCCGACTGTCTTTCTTGTGCCGGGACAAGACAGGCTGTCTGGGCTCACTGACTGTAATTACAGGCCCTGTCACCTGCTGTGCTACCCTGCTATTACACACACACACACACACACACACACACACACACACACACACACACACACACACACACACACACACACACACACACACACACACACACACACACACAAAGCTAACAATGGCCGCCCACACAAAACCATACCTTTCAAACTCTCTATTATTGGACCCGCTGTTGCTCTTGCAGTTACAGTACTGTACCAACAGCCTGGTCGGCAGAATAAAATGTCAGCATTGTCGCTACGTTTCTGTAATCCACGGATATGTATAATACGTTTCTGAACCAAAAATACATTGCATTATATCATAGATACGTGAATATTAATGTTATACACGTCATAGAGCCTCCTATCGAAATAGCACAGTGGGTGCTGCGGCCGGGGTGGATGGAGCATGTAAACACTTGCCAAGTCTACATTTCAACCGTGAGTCACACACACACTTCAATCAACATTTTATTATTATTATCATTATTATTATTATATTTGACTGAAGAGGAAGTCATTAAGGGGCTTGTGCACACTTGGAAAAGCCACATGGGTGATCAGCACGATGCAAAACCCTTTTTTGCATCAGCACCTTGGAAGTTGTCGTGATGTTTTGACAGTTGATGGGAGATGACGCACGCCTGAACCAAAAGCTGGGCTGAGAAACAAATGTGTTCGTGCCCCATCGCACAAAATGACCATTATCTGCCTGTCAATAAATAGTCCAGGTTTACCTAATGCCTCTTTAACTGCTGACCAAATATGAATTTCATCTTTGACTGTTGCTCATTTTATCTATCGAATAAAGGCAGGAAAAAAAGCAGAACAGTCTGTCTATTTCAGTGTATACCCATTGTAAAGTAAGAACCATTGAATTCAAGCTGCAAGCGGCCTTGACAGGTATTTACAGCACAGTATAAACAGCAATTGTGTTTGTGTCGGTCGGAATCCACATGTCGGTCGAAATCCACCCTATTATAGATTTATGAAATCACTGATTATGTCACAATGTACAGTATGACATCACCGATGATGTCACTGATGATGTCACGAAGCTTAGTGGGAAGCAGGTACGGGATGGTGATGATGTCACAATTGCTCGACTGTGATGTCATCACCAGTGATGTCACTCGAGCAATAGACAGACCCTTTTCACGGTGGCCATTTTGTGTCGAAAAGGCAGAATAAACACAGGTGCAAGCAAAACACTAATGAGGGTTTCCAAATTCCAATCATGGACGTTTGAAACCCTCATTAGTGTTTTGCTTGCACCTGTGTTTACCCTGCCTTTTCGACACAAAATGGCCCCCGTGAGAAGGGTCTATTGTCTTCTTCTTAGTGGTGTCTGTATGTCTGCACCTGCGTATGATTCTTTTTTCTTTTTGCAGGCTTACCGGTGGTGGGTTGTGTGTGGCAAATTTGAAAACGTTTCACCAATCAGACACTGAGCTAGAGCCATTTACAATCAGCATGTAAGAATAATAATAAGAATCTGGACAAAAACAATAGGTTTCCCAGAATTCGCTGTGAATACCTAATTACACGTATATAGAATTATATATAATATTTTCTATCATGGCAGGGTTCTTGTTTGAGTTAGTTTATAACCAAGTAGAACCTGACAACAGCCTATGGATGTACCAACAGGTCTGCAATCTGTTGTGTCTGTACTCAAACGCCATAGCCATTGTGTCATTTCATATCCAAAGTAGTAGGAGTGTGGAGCCAAAACATTGAAACAACATGGTTTGTTCACATCATTATATCAGGTATCAGGTTTCTTGGTATTTGCATGTTTCCACCATAATGATTGTCCAGCTAATAGTCACATGATCCAGTGAACAGCTGTGGAGACAGCAGAGACCAGGTGAGGTCCTCTCAGTAGAGAGATACTTCTTTGCCCAGATCACACTATCCACTGAAGCTGCTGAAGAGAGACGGAGGAGAGGAGTCCAGCACACCAGGTTGGCAGACATGCTGTTTTCATTTTTTACTGAACTAACAACTTCACTAAAACCCACTGTCAGAATTATCTAGACAGATTTCAAAGCTGGTTTTCCTGTCCAAAGCAGTAAGCAACATGACACTCGTGATTTCTTCAACATTCTCTCTAGAAACTGTGGAGTCGAGATGATTCGCCTTGAAGAAAACACATCAGTCTTCACCAACAGTTCCTCTGACCAACATCTTGTTCACTGGCTTATTGCTGGCCATGCGATCAACTTCATCCTGGGATTCCCTGCCAATGGCTTTATCCTTTTGCTGATGGTGACCAAAGGAAGAGCCGTGATGACCTTGGAGTTCTTCTCTCTGAACCTCACTGTGTCTGAGATGCTCTTTGGTTTGTCAAATGTTTGTTTCTTCATCTACTTGTATCACACCATCGACGGAATCCATCGGGCCAGCATGTTTCTCTTATCTTTTCTCACCGTCGGCCGCCCGCTCTTCTGCACCTGTATCTGTGTGGAGCGCTACCTTGCGGTCGTCCGCCCTGTGCTCTTCCTCAGGCTGAAATCCCTCAAGTACAAGGTAGCCTGCTGCTCTGTGGTCTGGCTGCTGGTGCTCGGACTCAGTTTTATCGAGGAGGCCTTTATAGAGAGAGCAACTGTTGCGGTAGAGTATTTTATCCTGGGTCTGTACTTAGCGCTGTTCTTGGTGAATCTGTGCTGCAGCCTCTCAGTTCTCAGGGCTTTGAAGAAGCCTGGGCCGGGCGAAGGGGAGAGGGAGAAGGGGAGAAGCGGTGACCCAAAGATGAAGGCCTTTAGGATCATTCTGATCATCACAGTGTCAACAATCATCACCTATCTTCCCTTTGTGATCATATTTATACTCCGTTCTTATATAACCGAAGGGGAGTTCCAAATGTCCATCTACATTTCTACTGTTAATGCTGTGATGACTGGGGTTGTCCACCCGTTCCTGTACCTCCACAGGGCAGGGAAGCTACCCTGCATTACAGTATGACATGAATGCCTAAACTTGATGGGACACAATTGGACATGGCCTTATCGGATGGTTCGATTTTTCCGAGTTGGCCAGTCGTTCCTCCGAGGCGCGGGTGTTCATGTGCTTGTAGTGTCGGAATGATCGGAAATATGGAAACCATAGCAACCAGCGCAATATGAGTTGGGGTCCGTTACTCAAAAAAGTAATATCTTACACATTACACATTACTTTCAAAAAAAGTAATGCCTTACTTTACTTGATTACTCCCTGGAGAAAGTAATTCGTTACACTACTCGTTACATTACTTTTGCGTTAATCCGTAACATCGCCTGAGACGCATTGTCACGTAATTTGCCAGTTGACAATACAACATTAAACCTTACAAATATGCCCATATATTAGCACAAATCTGTATCGTAATGAGGTAGGTTGCAAAGCTTTTCCTGTCTGATGGTGGCACTCCCTTCCCTGCCATCTGTATTTTGCTCAATATGTTTCTGAAAAATGCAGAGCGGGTGGGGAGTGACGTGTGCACTTGGATGGGGAATCCTCCTTATTTTGGGGGTCGGCAAAACTCCGATGGTGAAATAAGTTTGCTTGTCACACAATAAATCACACTCGTTTGACTTAAGAGGGCATGTATGTTGTATCCTTCACATTCGCTAACCAGTCTTTGAACTGAAATCTTTGAAGAAGTAGGGATCCCTGTCGGAGAGAAATCGCCTGGCTGGTTCGATGTTTATCCGTTCACCTGCGTCGCGTTGAAGCACTTTTTACAGACTGGCTTCGTTTGATGTGTCCAGGGGGCTTGCCTTCGCTGTCAGCAACGTAAGTAAGCAACTAATGGTAATACCATATTAATTGACATGACAGTGACGTGAGCAAATAGTTGATGCAAAAGGCACTAATTACATCAAAAGTTTCTTACCGTCAACAAAACATCCACTCTTGTCCGCCATGTTTTCTGCATATATCAAGTCGGCAACTCGTGTACCAAAATTGAAAATTCTCACAGAGTTGCCGACTTCTTGTTCCGACTTGAGCAGCCGTTCACGTAAATTTTCCCTCTCGGAATCACATTTTTCCGATGACTTCGACAGCACATGAACGCACCATTAGATTGGGCTGAATTCCTCTGTGAACTGCTTACTGATTGGCCCCAGGGCAAAAATGTTATTCGGCTATTATTAGGAAATAAAGAGGCAGTTGTAAGATTTGTTCAATCTTCAGCTCACAAATCTCTTACATGTCAGGTTTACACCAGCATACTACTTAAGTAAATGGGAGCACGGGTTATTTTCAGTGGTGGAAAAAGTATGTAAATCGGTAAAAGTAGCAGCAATACCATAATGGAAAAATACTTAGTAAAACTACCATAAAGT
Source organism: Poromitra crassiceps (assembly GCF_964638095.1). Taxonomy (NCBI): domain Eukaryota; kingdom Metazoa; phylum Chordata; class Actinopteri; order Beryciformes; family Melamphaidae; genus Poromitra; species Poromitra crassiceps. The sequence goes on from NC_139623.1 coordinate 1,274,540, forward strand.
TATATATTCAAACGTTTACTCTGAACAATGGTCATTTTCAGAGTGTTAAATTATATTTGCAATAACCTGTAAGAGTAATTTTTTTAGCTGTGGCCAGCAAGGTAGCTGCTCTACAAGTCACTCTGTTTACCAACCCAACGCAGCTGCTCTATAAGTCACTCTGGTTGGTTGGTTGGTTGGCTTTCTGGCTGGCTAGCTGGCTGGCTGGTTGGTTGGTTGGTTGGTTGGTTGGTCGGTTGGCCATTCCTGTGAATAACTATTGAATTGCTGTGTACATTTTGAGACAATTAGGCCATATTTGTTGCCTAAATAGGCATTGGCTGCATATTCAATTTATGAATGATTGTATATTTTAATTGTGAAATGTTTTTTCCTAAACAGATTAATCTGTACCTGATTGAAATTGAAAATTTGTATATGTTTTAAATATTACTTCTAATTGTCTCACCTGCAGCTGATTTGAGCAGGTGTGCCCTATAAAAGGGTCACACCTACTCATGTTGCACTATACCCTGACGAAGACATGTTGGTGTAAACTATTAAACACAGCAGAGGAGAAATTGGAGTGCGCGACTTTCTTTCTTTATGTTACTTTTGCAGACACCAAAATCCTTTAAGTTGACATCATAATCACGTTTTTATATTGATTTGGACCCCAAGATACTTGTATGAGTCCACTATCTTCACTTCCTCTCCTGGCCTCCATGACAACCAGGACAGGGGGCGTGGCCTCCTGTTCCTCTGGTAGTCCACCACAAGCTCATTAGTTGAGCTGATAGAGCTCCAGGAACAAGTCCGGAAATCATCGATGCTAACAGTCCTGGTTCTTCACAGTTTTCGCCTATGGGAGTTTTGAATGGGTTTTTGGCGCGATGCTTCTAATAATCTCTCTGAGCAACGCTGGCTTAATCAAATGCGAACCAGTGTTTAGTAACATCATCTTCACACATGAAGACCACTTTTATGAGTTTTGAAGCTTTTATGTGCCGTTAAAAGGGCGACTAGCTAGCAAACGGCTAAATGAGACTACAATGTCGACGCGGATATTATACGTCATCACGAGTGAACGCGGAAATTCTTTCTCTCGCAATCAATGCGTGGACGCCTATGCGACACTGTGTGTAGTTCTGGATTAGCTTAGCACAAGCTTTTTACCTCTAGGGCTCGCAGTTACGCTTCAAAACTCATGAAAGTGGTCCTCATGTGTGAAGATTATCCCGCTGAACCTTGGTTCGCGTTTGATTAAACTTGCGTTGCCCACAGACATTATTTGAAGCATCGCGCCAAAAACCCATTCAAAAATCCCATAGACAGAAACAGTGAAGAACCAGGAAGTTCGGGACTTCCGCATTCAGCCTACAAAAATACGTCATCCCTGGAGCTCTCTATTGAGCCTCAGGTGATTGTTGTACCATGTGATGAAGCTCTCTATCAGTCCTAACTGAAGACAGCATGTTTCTCACTGGAAATTATTCACAGGAACCATACAGGAATTATACTGATAACTTCAATTTCGCCCCAAAATACACTGAATACTTTTATTACTTTCCTTCTAAATCTACATAATATATTGATGAGTCTGGACAGACATGGATGTAAACAGCAACTTGACTTGATGGCAGAGGCGTACAACCGTGAGGCGGTTAATTCTAGTTTATTGTGTGCACAAATTACTTTCATTTCCACACTTGTATATGAGGGATCAGCCCAGCAGCATTTTGGTAAACAAACCGCGTCACTGGGTGGCAACGGCAATGGAACCCTCACAGGTCGTTAATGTGGTTACCCCTGGTTACTCTAATGTCATGTGATTTATGACGTAGCACAGGGTTGTCATCCAGGAAGTGGGAGTTGGCTTATATAGTTTATAAGACATGGCGGGAAGTACTCGCACTCTCTGCCTTTTGTTCTGCTAGTCTGATCAATGAAGCCATGTATGCTCTATCGCTCCTCTTCTCTAGAGTCTCTTTCCTTTGTTTTCACGTATGGGTGTGAGTGTGTGTGTGATACTTATTTTCTAATAGCGTCTTATGAGCGGAGGCTGGTTGTAGCTAGTCTCCACACCCAGGCTTGAGCTGTCCATTGACGCTATCCGCACCGCCCGACCTGCTGTTTGGGCCCAATGCTGTATGCTAGGTGAGTCAACTCCTGGAGCATGTAAACACTTGCCAAGTCTACATTTCAAGGGATCATGTCTATGTTCCCCGGGTTCTATGTTCCCCGGGTTCTATATTCCCCGTTTTTCACTAACCTCTCCCAGCCCCCACGCCAAACCTAACCTCCCCCCATGCCTAAACCTAACCTCCCCCAGACCCTAACCCAAAACCTAACCTCTCCCACCCCCACGCCTAAACCTAAGGTCGGCATTGCGGGTGGTCGGCATAGCGGGTGGACACCATTTGGGAAAAACGGGGAACATAGGACCCGGGGAACATAGGGATGACCCCCATTTCAACCGTGAGTCACACACACTTAAATCAACATTTTATTATTATCATTATTATTATATTTGACTGAAGAGCAAGTCATTAAGGGGCTTGTGCACACTTGGAAAAGCCACATCGGTGATCAGCACGATGCAAAACCCTTTTTTGCATCAGCACCTTGGAAAGTGTCGTGATGTTTTGACAGTTGATGGGAGACGACGCACGCCTGAACCAAAAGCTGCGCTGAGAAACACATGTGTTCGTGCCCCATCGCACAAAATGACCATTATCTGCCTGTCAATAAATAGTCCAGGTTTACTTAAATGCCTCTTTAGTCTCACTGGCCAGCCTCCTCTCCCTTCCGTCCGAGGAGTCTGGTGCCGCAGATAGTGGGATTGCGACGGCGGAGCTTAGCGGCAGTGCCCTTGGAAAATAGTTTCCAACAATCCAACTTGCCGTTTTCAGCATGTAGCAACAAGCTAGCGTGTAGGTTTCTGCCATTAGCTTGCTAGCTAGTTAGCGTTGTTGTTTTCACTGAGGCGGCAGGGCACTATTTACAGTGACACACAGGGAGGAGGGAGCGGAAGCCGCTCTGATTGACATGGTCGGAGCCAATCACAGAGTTTGTAATAAGCCGGGAGCGGACATCTATAGTATAACTACTGGGTTTAAGGAGTGTAGTTATAGTATAACTATGGGGTTTAAGGAGTGTAGTTATAACTACACTCCTTAAACCCCGTAGTTATACTATAACTACACTCCTTGTACCCCGTAGTTATACTATAACTACATTCCTTGTACCCCGTAGTTATACTATAAGTACATGCTTATTTGCGGGCTGTATTCTGAAGCGTTACCAAGAATTGTCCTTATTTGATTGTCTCCCTGGGAGAAGTTTGTACCAACAGGTCTGCAATCTGTTGTGTCTGTACTCAAACCTCATAGCCATTGTGTCATTTCATATCCAAAGTAGTAGGAGTGTGGAGCCGAAACATTGAAACAACATGGTTTGTTCACATCATTATATCAGGTATCCTATTACAAGAATCATCTCTGCCCTCTGACATCACCTGAACACAGTGATGGACAACATGCAAAATATAACACACTCAATTAATACTAACAATCATTTTTCATCAAAGTTCAAACTGCCCTTTTCACTCTCACCTTCTGTCCTCTTGACTCAAGTCGATTGCTGTGCTGTTTTGTATTTCTTGGTATTTGCATGTTTCCACAATAATGATTGTCCAGCTAATAGTTACATGATCCAGTGAACAGCTGTGGAGACAGCAGAGATCAGGTGAGGTCCTCTCAGGTAAGAGGGATACTTCTTTGCCCAGATCACACTATCCACTGAAGCTGCTGAAGACAGACGGAGGAGATGAGTCCAGCACACCAGGTTGGCAGACATGCTGTTATCATTTTTTACTGAACTAACAACTTCACTAAAACCCACTGTCAGAATTATCTAGACAGATTTCAAAGCTGGTTTTCCTGTCCAAAGCAGTAAGCAACATGACACTCGTGATTTCTTCAACATTCTCTCTAGAAACTGTGGAGTCAAGATGATTCACCTTGAAGAAAACACATCAGTCTTCACCAACAGTTCCTCTGACCAACATCTTCCTGTTCAGTGGCTTATTGCTGGCCATGCGATCAACTTCATCCTGGGATTCCCCGCCAATGGCTTTATCCTTTTGCTGATGGTGACCAAAGGAAGAGCCGTGATGACCTTGGAGTTCTTCTCTCTGAACCTCGCTGTGTCTGAGATGCTCTTTGGTTTGTCAAATGTTTGTGTCTTCATCTACTCGTATCACACCATCGAGGGAATCCAACGGGCCAGCACGTTTTTCGTAACTGTTCTCTCCGTCGGCCGCCCGCTCTTCTGCACCTGTATCTGTGTGGAGCGCTACCTTGCGGTCGTCCGCCCTGTGCTCTTCCTCAGGCTGAAATCCCTCAAGTACAAGGTAGCCTGCTGCTCTGTGGTCTGGCTGCCGGTGCTCGGAGTCAGTTTTATCAAGGCCTTTATGGTTGAGAGAGCAACTGTTGCGGTAGAGTATTTTACCCTGGGTCTGTACTTAGCGGTGTTCTTGGTGAATCTGTGCTGCAGCCTCTCAGTTCTCAGGGCTTTGAAGAAGCCTGGGCCGGGCAAAGGGGAGAGGGAGAAGGGGAGAAGCGGTGACCCAAAGATGAAGGCCTTTAAGATAATTCTGATCATCACAGTGTCAACAATCATCACCTATCTTCCCTTTGTGATCATATATATACTCCATTCTTATATAACCGAAGGGGAGTTCGAAATGTCCGTCAACATTTTTTATTTTAATGCTGTGATGAATGGGTTTGTCCACCCGTTCCTGTACCTCCACAGGGCAGGGAAGCTACCCTGCATTACAGTATGACATGAATGCCTAAACTTGATGGGACACAATTGGACATGGCCTTATCGGATGGTTCGATTTTTCCGAGTTGGCCAGTCGTTCCTCCGAGGCGCGGGTGTTCATGTGCTTGTAGTGTCGGAATGATCGGAAATATGGAAACCATAGCAACCAGCGCAATATGGAACATTATATTAGTGATTTTGAACTAGACTGGTTGTAGTCTGCAAGGGGATGTAACGTTAGTGGTGGAGGCGCACCATGCAGATAACGTTATTGCTCCGACCTGAATTGTTATCACGTAATAGATACGTTTTCTAACTAAAATAGGTCACTCTATGAGGACAGCAACTAACGGTAATACCATATTAAATGACATGACAGTGACGTGAGCAAATAGTTGTAGCTAAAGACACTAATTACATCAAAAGTTTCTTACCGTCAACAAAACATCCACTCTTGTCCGCCATGTTTTCTGCATAATATCAAGTCGGCAACTCGTGTACCAAAATTGAAAATTCTCACAGTTGCCGACTTCTTGTTCCGACTTGAGCGGCCGTTCACGTGAATTTTCCCTCTCGGAATCACATTTTTCCGATGACTCCGACAGCACATGAACGCACCATTAGATTGGGCTGAATTCCTCTGTGAACTGCTTACTGATTGGCCCCAGGGCAAAAATGTTATTCGGCTATTATTAGGAAATAAAGAGGCAGTTGTAAAGAGGCAGTGTCCAAGCTTTTTTAAAAGCGTTTATAACTGTCTGTCGTCGGACCTATTGCAAATAGTTAATAGCTCCCTTTTGCACTTTTCTGCACTTTTCCTGAGTCCCTGAAAACTGCAGTTATTAAACCCCTACTAAAAAAGCGTAGCCTTGATGCATCGGTAATCAGTAACTACAGACCAATATCTAATCTCCCCTTTATAGCCAAAATAATTGAAAAGGTTGTTTACCTACAACTCAATAGATTCCTAACCTCAAATGATCTCCTAGACAAACTCCAATCAGGCTTTCGCCCCATCACAGCACAGAAACCGCGCTTACTAAAGTCATAAATGACATCAGAATGAACACAGACTCAGGCAAAAATTAGATTCTAGTGCTACTGGATCTTAGCGCTGCATTTGACACTGTTGACCACTCAATTTTATTGGACAGACTGGAAAACTGGGTTGGGCTATCGGGTACGGTCCTCCAGTGGTTCAAGTCCTATCTTCAAGACAGGAAGTACTTCGTCTCCATTGGCAATTACACATCTGACCTAACTAGGATGACTTGTGGGGTGCCTCAAGGATCCATTATGGGGCCCGTTCTCTTCAACCTTTATATGCTCCCTCTAGGCCTAATTATGCAAAAAAACAAAGTAGCCTATCATAACTATGCAGACGACACTCAGTTGTATATAACTCTTTCCTCAGCTGACTATGCCCCCATAGAATAATTGTGCCAGTGCGTTGATCAAATAAATAACTGGATGTGCCAGAATTTCCTACAGCTAAACAAAGACAAAACAGAGGTGATCGTCTTTGGCCCCAAAGAACAAAGGCTTAAAATCACTGTACGCCTTGAGTCTCTATCCCTGAAGCCTAAGGATCAAGTCAAAAATCTTGCCGTTATTATTGATTCCGATGTCAACTTTAACTCCCACATTAAGTCAATTAGAAAATCAGCTTTTTATCATCTTAAAAATATAGCAAGAATTAGGGGATACATGTCCAGACAGGATCTAGAAAAATTAATTCACGCCTTCATTTATAGTAGGTTAGACTATTGCAATAGCCTTTTTTCTGGTCTCTCCAAAAAAGAACTTAGGCAACTTCAACTCATTCAGAATGCTGCTGCTAGAGTTCTAACGAAGACTAAGAAAGCTGATCATATCACTCCAGTTCTTAAGTCCTTACACTGGTTGCCAGTGTGTCATAGAATAGATTTTAAAATACTGTTATTAGTCTATAAATCACTTAATGGCCTAGGCCCAAAATACATAGCTGAATTGCTCCCACGCTACGAACCGTCTAGAACTCTTAGGTCAACAGGGTCCAGCTTATTAACTGTCCCTAGGATCAAATCAAATCATGTGAAGGCTGCATTTACCCACTATGCTTCTGCTAGCTGGAACAAATTGCCTGAAGACCTCAGATCTGCCCCAACCTTACTTACTTTTAAAAATAGACTAAAGACTTTTATGTTTACCGTCGCTTTTAACTGCTGACAGCTACTATGCAAACCCAATGAGTCCTCTATAAGTTTTTAGCTCTTTCTGCAACTGCTGCGCCTGTTGCTTATTGCACTTTTTATACTCTTTTTTTTTAAGTTTTGTTGTGATGCTTTTAAATGTCCATTTTATTCTCTTCTTTTCTTTTCTTTTCCTGTCAACCATTTTATGTGAAGCACTTGCCTCTGCGTATGAAATGTGCTATACAAATAAACTTGACTTGACTTGACTTGTAAGATTTGTTCAATCTTCAGCTCACAAATCTCTTACATGTCAGGTTTACACCAGCATACTACTTAAGTAAATGGGAGCACGGGTTATTTTCAGTGGTGGAAAAAGTATGTAAATCGGTAAAAGTAGCAGCAATACCATAATGGAAAAATACTTAGTAAAAGTACCATAAATGTTACATATTAAAATGTTTACTCTGAACAATGGTCATTTTCAGAGTGTTAAATTATATTTGCAATAACCTGTAAGTCATTTTTTTAGCTGCGGCCAGCAAGGTAGCTGCTCTACAAGTTACTCTGTTTACCAACCCAACGCAGCTGCTCTATAAGTCACTCTGGTTGGTTGGTTGGTTGGTTGGTTGACCGTTCCTGTGAATAACTATTGAATTGCTGGCTGGCTAGCTGGCTGGTTGGTTGGCTGGTTGGTTGGTTGGTTGGCTGGCTGGCTGGCTGGCTGGCTAGTGGTTGGTTGGTTGGTTGGTTGGTTGGTTGGTTGGTTGGTTGGTTGGCCATTCCTGTGACTAACTATTGAATTGCTGTGTACATTTTGAGACAATTAGGCCATATTTGTTGCCTAAATAGGTGCCTTTATTGGCTCCATATTCAATTTATTAATGATTGTATATTTTAATTGTGAAATATTTTTTTATAACAGATTAATCTTGTATTATTATGTTGATTTACTCATATTGAAACTGAAAATCTGTACCTGATTAAAATTGAATTTGTATATGTTTTAAATATTACTTATATTGTCTCACCTGCAGCTGATTTGAGCAGGTGTGCCCTATAAAAGGGTCACACCTACTCATGTTGCACTATACCCTGACGAAGACATGTTGGTGTAAACTATTAAACACAGCAGAGGAGAAATTGGAGTGTGCGAATTTCTTTCTTTCTGTTACTTTTGCAGACACCAAAATCCTTTAAGTTGACATCATAATCACATTTTTATATTGATTTGGACCCCAAGATACTTGTATGAGTCCACTATCTTCACTTCCTCTCCCGGCCTCCATGACAACCAGGATAGGGGCGTGGCCTCCTGTTCCTCTGGTAGTCCACCACAAGCTCATTGGTTGAGCTGATATTGAGCCTCAGGTGATTGCTGTACCATGTGATGAAGCTCTCTATCAGTCCTAACTGAAGACAGCATGTTTCTCACTGGAAATTATTCACAGGAATCATACAGGTATGTCAATTATACTGATAACTTCCATTTTGCCCCAAAATACACTGAATACTTTTATTAATTTCCTTCTAAATCTACATAATATATTGTAGCGGTTCAGGTAATCCAGGTATTACCTGTAATGTGATGTGCAATAGAAGTGTCTAGATTATTAGCTAGGAACTGATGTGTGGGAGTGTTACCGAGGGGGAACACTAGGTTTGTGGGAACGCTTCCGGTGAGAGAGCATGCGGTGGCAGTCTCCGGTTACCACCTAGAGGGAAGCAGCTAGCTAACTATGGCGTAGCAACCGCCTAGAGTTGTAATATGACTAACTATAAATAAAGAACCCTGTACCCGCAAGAAGCCTCTGCCTCTTCAATACCAGGAACGCTACAATTGGTGTCAGAAGTTAAAACGGTGAATATTGCCTCCAGAATCGGCGAGGTGGTGAACAAGTTCCTGAAGAAAAGTGCGGAACGGAGCCGCCGAAGATGAAGAGGGAGATAGGAGAGGCTGAAGCCGCGGTGTGCGCCGAGATGAGGAATACGGTGGAGGGCGTAAGGGGGATATACAGACGGATGAGAGAGGAATACAGACAGATGAGGAAGAGCCTCGGGCGGGAGGAGAACGACGCCGAACAGGACCCCTCTAACAGACAGGGACCCGGGCGCGGAGCAGCGGCAGCCGAACCGGGCCCCGCTAACGGACAGGGACCCGTGAGCGGAGCAGCGAGAGCCGGGGAAGATCCTGTGCAGCTGGCGCCAGTGAGGAGCGGCGGGCGGGGCCCTATCAAGACGCAGAAGTACGACGGTAAACAGAGTTGGGAGGCGTTTCAGGCCCAATTCGAACTGATAGCGGAGAGTGAGGGCTGGACAAAGCAAGAGAAAGGAACAAAGCTAGCTACGTGCCTGGTGGATGACGCGCGGGCATGCTTGCTACTGCTAAGCCCAGGGGAAAGAGGTGACTATGGAGCACTGGTGGGGGCCCTACAGAGGAGATTCGGCCAGTGTGAGCTGCCGAGTATACAACGCGCCGAACTGTGTAACAGGCACCGGCAGCCTGGTGAGTCACTGCGTGTTTTGGCTAATGACATTGAGACTCTATCAAGGAGGGCATATACGGACATGTTGCCAGAGACGCAGAGTGAACTTGCCAGGGATCAGTTTGTTCGAGCTTTGACCCCGTGTTGGCTGCGCAGGCAGACCCAGCTGGCACGCCCAAGGACGCTGCAGGAGGCGCTGGAGCTGGCATCAGAGAGAGAGATCGTGGGGGCGGTGGCCACGGAGGACGGCACGATGGAGGCCGCCCCCGTGGCGAGAATGGCAGGGGAGGCACGGGAGGAGCCAGCGTGGAAGAGTGCGTTGGTGGAGCAAAGCAGCATGGTGCGGGAGCTATCTGAGTCGGTGCGCCAGTTAAAAGAACAGCTGCTCCGAAGCGCGACCCTGCAGCCCACCCTACGAGACAATACCTGGCCCAGGGGGCCCGGGGCCATGCGCTGCTGGACCTGTGGACGCCCCGGACATCGGGCCAGAGAGTGCCGCGGAGGAGCGTGGAACCAGGGAAACGGCGCGGGGCCCGTCTAAGAGGGGCGAGACGGGCCCCCTACGTCATATTCCCTATGGCCACGTCACCGTTGGAGGGGGCCCAGCGGTACAGACGGGGAGGTGGGGCGTCGCCTTCCCCCGAAGCAGACGACATCGCCGGCGCTGTCAACATGCAGAACGGGCCGCACACGATGAACGGCTGCCATGTTCAGGTCCGCCTGCAAGGGAAGCCCTGTGTCGCCCTGGTGGACACGGGGTGTACGGCAACGCTGGTGAACTACAACATGATGCCAGAGGGAGCGCTTCTGGAGCAGCCAGCGGACCAGCTGCTGAGGACAGTATCCGGTGAGTTGATGCCGATGAGGGGAAGGGGGTCCGTGATGATAACTGTGGGGGGACAGACAGTGAACTTTCCGGTATGGGTAGTAGAGATGGCGGGGCCCTGTATCTTGGGGGAGGACTACTTGACGCTAAACCAATGCACAGTAGACCTAGGGAAGAGCACACTGACGTTTGCAGGGGGGCCGGTAGTCCAGATGGGTCACCCTCCCACCGCTCCAGGGGAGCAACCAAACGTCAATAACATCACTGTATACCGCGTCACAGTTGAGCACGGGCCCCACGCGGAGCCGCAAAAGAGACTGTGTTGGACATGTGGACAGCCGGGCCACGTGGCGAGGTGGTGCAGAAGCGGTCCCGGGAGACGGACCGGGTATGCGGGACAACGACATGGTCAGCAGGGAGCCTGCTGGGCATGCGGCGAGATTGGACACCTGGCTAGAGAGTGTCAAAAGGCTGTCGGGGACCGGAGGGCAGCGGGAGAAGAGAGACGTGCAGGCGGCGGACAGGTGAGACTCTGCTGGACTTGCCGTTCGCCTGGGCACTTAGCCAGAAACTGCACTGCGCCCCCCACGGTTGCTGTGCGGAAAGCCGAGGTGGAGAGCGAGGCCGGTTGTGTTCCCCCTGCTGTCCTGAACACGCCGTCCCCTGGGGAAGGGGGGCGGGAGGACGACCGAGTGCAGGAGGTGGAGGAAGACGAGGAGGACTGTCCAGATGTGGATCTGGAGGACGACAGAGCGACCATCAAGGATGTCGACGTGAGTGAGTGGAAACGCAGGCAGGCGGAGGACGTGGAGATCGGTCCGGTGCTTGCGTGGGTGGCGGCCGGACGCCGGCCCCCTGTGAAGGAGACTCACATGTTTTCCGGTGCCACGAAAGGACTGTGGAACATGTTTTCCGACCTGCGGCTAGATGAAGACGGGCTGTTGGAGAGAACAGAGCATGGGGTAAAAGGGAGGCAGGCGGTTGTACCCGGTTACCTGCGAGAGTTGGCGCTTAAGGGGGCACACAAGGGCCCTGGTTCCAGTCATTTTGGGCCCGAAGAGACACTCACCCGCATCCGTGGACATTTCTACTGGGGCAAACAAAAGGAGGATGTGCGAAGATACTGCGATGCGTGTGAGGACTGTGGGGCACAGAGGGGGGATGGAAATGGGGTTTAAATGAAAAATTAAGAAGTTGCTGGGAAAAGAAAAGTTAAGGAAAATGTGGGGGCTTGTGTTTAATTGAGATGTGGGGGTTATTGTTGAATGGGCTATTGTGTTGAATTGAAATGAATGTGTGAAAAAAGAAGGAAATAATGAAAACTAGACATTACGGAGTGCCTAATGGGAAACTAGACATTATGGGGGTACCTAATGGAAAACTAGACATTACGGAGTACCTAATGCAAAACTAGACATTATGGTGGGTGCTGAAAAGAAAAGACTGTTTGTTGGTGAATTAGAATTTGATGTGGTGATGGGAAAAATGTTGTGTTGGGTGTGTTTTGGTACAGGGGGATATGTGTGTGGGTTGTGCATGTCGCGTGGGAGCGACATTAAAGTTGGGCGGGGAGAATGTAGCGGTTCAGGTAATCCAGGTATTACCTGTAATGTGATGTGCAATAGAAGTGTCTAGATTATTAGCTAGGAACTGATGTGTGGGAGTGTTACCGAGGGGGAACACTAGGTTTGTGGGAACGCTTCCGGTGAGAGAGCATGCGGTGGCAGTCTCCGGTTACCACCTAGAGGGAAGCAGCTAGCTAACTATGGCGTAGCAACCGCCTAGAGTTGTAATATGACTAACTATAAATAAAGAACCCTGTACCCGCAAGAAGCCTCTGCCTCTTCAATACCAGGAACGCTACAATATTGATGTATCTGGACAGACATGGATGTAAACAGCAACTTGACTTGATGGCAGAGGCGTACAACCGTGAGGCGGTTAATTCTAGTTTATTGTGTGCACAAATTACTTTAATTTCCACACTTGTATAGGACGAATCGGCGTGACGTCACTTGCCACCCAGAAATGCGGAACCCCGCGGCAGTTAATAGTACGAGTTGTGCCAAACAAACGTTAATTATATCTCAAAAACTATACATCACATCGCTTATATTTTGACATTCTAAGTGAGAGCAGAATTAGCTCAAGAGTTTGATGCATAATATATGCACGTCGTGTTAAAGTTGTGTGAACTATCACAGTTTTTCAAATGTAAACAGAGTCAAGCCGGCTAGAGTCAGACACTCACGCCTCACGCCACTTGGGCTCCATAGGGTTCCATTGCCGTTGCCACCCAGTGACGCGGTTTGTTTACCAAAATGCTGCTCGGCTGATCCCTCGTATACGGTGAACAGCACTGAGGCAGTTAAGCTCTGCAGTAGCTGCTCTTTTTTGCTGTGTTATTGTTTGAACATGGAAGAGCCATAATCAAAAGATGATGGTCTGCTCTTTTACTCTTTAGATGAGTCAACAACAGCAAAAAAAAAACCTGAGACTGACCTAAGCTTAATGCGCCAACAGCTGTATCATTTAGCAATTTATGTCTGCCTCGCGAGAAAGACAATTACATTCCATTCTATGGAAGGTACTTTCACTTTTGCTGTATTGGCCCGAAATGGAGTTTTCTCAATATTTCTCTGCGCCTCGTGTCGAGTGCTTAAGTGCAAATGGTTTGTTTATGGCACTGCTGGATAATAGAGAAAGATCATTCGGCTCTGTGTGTGTGTGTGTGTGTGTGTGTGTGTGTGTGTGTGTGTGTGTGTGTGTGTGTGTGTGTGTGCGTGTGCGTGTGCGTGTGCGTGTGCGTGTGCGTGTGCGTGTGCGTGTGTGTGTGTGTGTGTGTGCTCTGCGTTTGCTGTTCTCGACGGTCTGTTAACCGCTCTTATAAAAGTACACACAACAAACTCGCATTATCGTTGCTTATGTTTTCTCATTCCCTTTTCTATTCTCTCTCATCTTATTTCTCGCTCTCTCTCTCTCTCTCTCTCTCTCTCTCTCTCTCTCTCTCTCTCTCTCTCTCTCATCTTATTTCTCTCTCTCTTTCTCTCTGTGCATCTACAGTCTAAGAGAAGATGCAATTAAATTGAAGATGAAGAAGCAGAGATGAGTGAAAGTATGAAAAACATAGATAGCATAGCAGCAGTAGTAGTAAGAGTAGAACGTACTGAGATCGTTAGAAATTAAATTATAACGATATCTACATGGGAAGTATGCATTACTTTAGTAGAGGTCAAGAGGTCATGCAGAGGGCAAAGGTCAAATGACTACAATAGTGTGTCATATAGTGTGTTACACTATATGCAGCTTCTGAAGAAGGCCCTGGACATCATGTAAAATAAAAGAAATCAAAGCTTTTCCTGAGTGCGGGTCAGTTTATATTCTATTGTAATCTCTTGCCATGGCCCTCCATGACAAGAGATTAGTTTTTTATTTATTAGTTTTTTATTTATTAACTCCATCCAGCATTGGAGTTAATTGAATCAAGACCTTTTCGGGGGTGAGCACATTGGTTCTTGAAAAAAAGGTCAAGTGACGCCTTGGGGTTGGGGTGAGTGAGCCACAGGGGGGATGAGGGGGGTTGGGTTCCGGCACTGGGG
>NC_139623.1:1293430-1303430 GCF_964638095.1 Poromitra crassiceps
ACGGAGGCAGACAGCTGAGTTGGCTCACAGCGCATTACAGAGACATCAATCAAGACGTTAAGTGACAGATCCGAGGCAGCGTGGAGGACAGCGTGTCCCCGGGGCCAGTGAGCAGAGAAGACAACAGCGTGGGACGCTGTGTCCCCAATATGGAAATTGCTCAATTTTAAGAATTTAATATTTGATATTCCTTTTGGTCTCTTACAGTTGAATAGTCTATAAAGTTCATATGGACACGTCAATTATTTCCCATGGGGCAAGAAAACAAACAAGACTTGAGCCTGTAATGTCATCAAGATGTTTGAGTCATACCTGGGGGGAAATGCCCCAGGTGCCCAAAGATGGGCCCATAGGGGGCGCTCTCCTGTCAGCTTGACCATCTCTCCCAGTTCATTGTCCATGATGGAGCAACTCTATATAGACTGCAAAAGATATCTGTCTTAGCAAGTCATAGTCTAATATTAAGTCTGCATATCTGGTTCTCCTTAAAGGTTCGACTGTAGCATTGTTAAGCATCAATATGGCGTATCATTGCCAAATTAATGAGCCTCTCTCTTATGCCAGTGCTATTGCCAAATCTGTACAGCCGAGACTCTGGTGGAGGCTGCCAATTTCCTTGGCGATGGCTTTGTCTCTTAAGGTAATTGGACTAATTAAACTACTGTCTCAAAATTAATGTGGTAATGATTTACTGATCTTTAAAACAAGTGAGCAATTCTGCCAATGAGCCAAAAATGATATAATAATCATCTCTGTTTGTTTCCAGTGCTGTTCACCTGCTCTGAGCAGATTCTAGAAACAAAGCAGAATACAGAAAGGCAGATCACAGATAGTCGTACAGTTTGATTGATGAAGACTCCAGTTGATTTGTATTGGAAACAAGAGGAGTTATTTCCTCCTACTGGCACATTTGGTACTTGTTTAAAGAAAGATTACGTTTTACATTTTACGTTACATTTGAGACAATACATTTTCACTCACAGCCCGTTCTCACGGGGGCTAACACTAACTAACCTCACCCATATCCAAACACTAACCTCAACCAGGCCCATATCCAAAGACTAACCTCAACCAGGCCCATATCCAAACACTAACCTCACCCATATCCAAACACTAACCTCACCCATATCCAAACACTAACCTCACCCATATCCAAACACTAACCTCACCCATATCCAAACACTAACCTCAACCAGGCCCATATCCAAACACTAACCTCAACCAGGCCCATATCCAAACACTAACCTCAACCAGGCCCATATCCAAACACTAACCTCAACCAGGCCCATATCCAAACACTAACCTCACTCATATCCAAACACTAACCTCACTCATATCCAAACACTAACCTCACCCATATCCAAACACTAACCTCACCCATATCCAAACACTAACCTCAACCAGGCCCATATCCAAACACTAACCTCAACCAGGCCCATATCCAAACACTAACCTCACTCATATCCAAACACTAACCTCACGCATATCCAAACACTAACCTCACCCATATCCAAACACTAACCTCAACCAGGCCCATATCCAAACACTAACCTCAACCAGGCCCATATCCAAACACTAACCTCAACCAGGCCCATATCCAAACACTAACCTCAACCAGGCCCATATCCAAACACTAACCTCAACCAGGCCCATATCCAAACACTAACCTCAACCATATCCAAACACTAACCTCAACCATATCCAAACACTAACCTCAACCAGGCCCATATCCAAACACTAACCTCAACCATATCCAAACACTAACCTCACTCATATCCAAACACTAACCTCACCCATATCCAAACACTAACCTCAACCATATCCAAACACTAACCTCAACCATATCCAAACACTAACCTCAACCATATCCAAACACTAACCTCACCCATATCCAAACACTAACCTCACTCATATCCAAACACTAACCTCACCCATATCCAAACACTAACCTCACCCATATCCAAACACTAACCTCAACCAGGCCCATATCCAAACACTAACCTCAACCAGGCCCATATCCAAACACTAACCTCAACCATATCCAAACACTAACCTCACGCATATCCAAACACTAACCTCACCCATATCCAAACACTAACCTCAACCAGGCCCATATCCAAACACTAACCTCACCCATATCCAAACACTAACCTCAACCATATCCAAACACTAACCTCAACCATATCCAAACACTAACCTCACCCATATCCAAACACTAACCTCAACCAGGCCCATATCCAAACACTAACCTCAACCAGGCCCATATCCAAACACTAACCTCAACCAGGCCTATATCCAAACACTAACCTCAACCAGGCCCATATCCAAACACTAACCTCAACCAGGCCCATATCCAAACACTAACCTCAACCAGGCCCATATCCAAACACTAACCTCAACCAGGCCCATATCCAAACACTAACCTCAACCAGGCCCATATCCAAACACTAACCTCAACCAGGCCCATATCCAAACACTAACCTCACCCATATCCAAACACTAACCTCAACCAGGCCCATATCCAAACACTAACCTCAACCTCAACCATATCCAAACACTAACCTCACCCATATCCAAACACTAACCTCAACCATATCCAAACACTAACCTCACCCATATCCAAACACTAACCTCACTCATATCCAAACACTAACCTCACGCATATCCAAACACTAACCTCACCCATATCCAAACACTAACCTCAACCAGGCCCATATCCAAACACTAACCTCAACCAGGCCCATATCCAAACACTAACCTCAACCATATCCAAACACTAACCTCACGCATATCCAAACACTAACCTCACCCATATCCAAACACTAACCTCAACCAGGCCCATATCCAAACACTAACCTCACCCATATCCAAACACTAACCTCAACCATATCCAAACACTAACCTCAACCATATCCAAACACTAACCTCACCCATATCCAAACACTAACCTCAACCAGGCCCATATCCAAACACTAACCTCAACCAGGCCCATATCCAAACACTAACCTCAACCAGGCCCATATCCAAACACTAACCTCAACCAGGCCCATATCCAAACACTAACCTCAACCAGGCCCATATCCAAACACTAACCTCAACCAGGCCCATATCCAAACACTAACCTCAACCAGGCCCATATCCAAACACTAACCTCAACCAGGCCCATATCCAAACACTAACCTCACCCATATCCAAACACTAACCTCACCCATATCCAAACACTAACCTCAACCAAGTGGTTACCAGTGCCTAACCCCAACCCCCCTCACCACCCTGTGCCTCACCCCAACCATGTGTGTTCGTGTGCGTCTCGTACTGACACAGGTGAAGTAAACATCAAAAGATGCTCCGCTACAAGCAGAAACCGCAGGACCACCGCGAGGACAACACACCGCAGCCCCCGCGGACCCCGCCCGCAGCAAAGACGTTCACTTCACATCAAAGATGCCTTGCCACAAGCAGAAACCACAGGAGCCACGACATGCCGCCCCCACGGCGGTATTCCTTGGTGAGAGTGGGGCCAGAGCACTCACACCGTTGGAAACCCTTCTACATCCTCAGCAGGTATCTCACGGTCACCAGCGTTTCGCCCCCCCCAGCCTGTACGCCTCGCCTGAGTGGGGCTGCGAAGATTAATCTTCGCCTGTAGAACGGCTCCAACTGCGAGCTCTAGTCAGCCACACCCATCTTGCACACATGGGCACTCTGCGTGTCAACATCCCACATGTGACAAAGCGGCGGAATTTGACGCCCTCGGAATGAGAATGTTTTGGCACTAGCCGCAGGCACATGTTGCATCAGTACACAGAAATATAGATATATGTAAATCCACATCTACACACGTGATGACCTATTTACATACCTACATGCATACAAGCTGACACATGTTGAAATGACACGAACAAATGCACAAGCACACACACACACACACACACACACACACACACACACGCACACACACAGGTAAACAAAATAGACAAATAGAAATGTTTACTTTTGACCACCGTGTGTCCAATCACTGTCATATTCGCTGGGACACCAATTTGCATGAATAGCAAAGCTTTAGGCCTGCTATAGAATCCGTCTATTAAACCATGCCCATTATTAACCAATCACAAGCAACAAACAACCAAAGTAAGTTCTATGCTGATGAACTATGTCGTTAGGAGCCCTTTCTGTGATAGGCCGTTGCAGAGGCAGGAACCTCATGCCGGCAGTATATTGTATAGGAGCTCATTTCCTCTTGAATGGACTTCCTGTCAGTGTGCAGCTGGAGATGCCTGTCAGGTTTAATGGGCATACACAATATAAGCAGATTACTGGGCCCAGTCCTCTCCGGATGACATGGAGATCAGCGGAGGAGGGGGAATTTATCTACATGGCTTTCAGATGGAGGCCTATAGACCAAATCACCGTGACGTCACCATGTAAACAAATTTACTTCCGGGTACCACTTGGGGAAGGCGGCAGGTTTAAATGTGCGTGTTGTCAAATAAATGCTGTCAAACCCTCTCGCTGTTTTCGGCCGACTACTTTCAATTTAAATGGTTAAACGGTTGGTAAACATGCTTGTCCGACGTATCTAGCCTTTCTTCTGTGTTTGTTTTATGTAGTGTTAGCTAGCTAATAACGTTTGTTTGTCTGTCAAACTCGCTGTTTTTTTTGCAGACTTGTTAACGTTACAGACAGAGCTACTAACCTCGCGTCACCAGGCTCTTCTCGGCGAGAAAGAGCTACTGACGCCACGTTAATTTAATTTAGCGTCAAGTCTACTCTGGTCTGGTCCAACAGGTAAATTAGCTAGTCTGGTCTCCACTAACGTTAGTGAAAGTGTTGTTATGAATGATATTAAACAACAACACAACACGGACGAACCATTTTTGTCTTCTTTGTCTGTTTTTGTCTTCAACACGTCAGTTTGTGCCGTCCACCGCCATTATAATGTGTGGACCTCAGGGGTACCCGGAAGTAAATGTAAACATCCCGCTGATTTGGTCTATATGCATTTTTGTTCCCCCTCCAAAGACGTTCTTTTTCAGCCTGGGAAGAATATTCTCAAACGTCCCCTCGTTCCTTTACCAATTATCAATTAGGCTGACTCGATGGGTACAAATGAGATGCCGACTCTGACTTTAACGACGCTCGTCCGGTGCGATCCATAAATACGTGGACAGTTTGATAGTTTGGCTCCACGCTCTTATTACTTATGACACAATTACTATACATTTAAAGTGCCGAATTGTGCAGTCAAGCTTTAATTCTGGGACATTTTTCAACAATATTGGATCAATGTTGAATGAACAACGGCCCTATTTGTCTACAGTCTGCCCAATTTTAGGGTGCCAGAAATCTGACAGGACTGAAAAAATAACGCCAGTTTGTCTCATTTTCCCCCAGCCAAAGTAATGAGAGTGCAGAGCCAGAACCTTGTGTTGGTGTCAGAATGCTTATTTACTTATTTCTATCATCCACGCTCAGGCTTTTGGACAGCCTGAGGACGAGCGGCTCCGTGTGGTCCGTCTATAATCCCTTCGGCTCAGGGAGAGTTTGAGCGAGGAAAAAGTCTCACTGAATATTTCATACCCTTATTTCTGCAGCAGTCACACCATTCTGCACAGGAAGCAGTCTCTCAAGGCGAGAGAGAGAGAGAGAGAGAGAGAGAGAGAGAGAGAGAGAGAGAGAGAGAGAGAGAGAGAGAGAGAGAGAGAGAGAGAGAGAGAGAGAGAGAGAATGAGTCTAATAAACTAATGGTAAAAATATATGAAACAATGAGAGAGAGAATTCAGAAGGGAAACGTACCTCAGTTGCTCAGATTGAAGTTACTCAGGAAAAAAGATAATGATACGTCCTACTACGGTACATTGAATAAAAATTTGATTTCAATTCATTTTGTCATTTAACATCATCACTGCTCTCAACAACATAGTCACTAAAGTGACGACTGACTGAGCCCGCTGGCTTGAAACAGCCCGCATGGGAAGCCCAGAAACTAAATTGTATCATCAATTATTGTTTGGGGGTGGGGTTGTTATAGTAAATTATTGATTCATCGCTTATTAATTGGTTGTTGATCATTATCGACTCTGTTCCATAAATGATCTATCATGGCTCTTCTAAGATGTATTTTGTGGACTATGCTCTCCATCATGCGGAGCATTCCTGTATAGGAGGATAACATGTATTTTGTCTTGTGTGAGTAGACCAAGGTTATTGTGTCTGTTGTGAACATCAGATTGAGCTACTGGCGGAGTTACTGTAGATGGAACTTCTGTGGAGCTTAGTGGAAAATCACTGGCCTCCAAGGTGCGGGGCTTGTGCTCATTTTAGTATAGGAGAGTGTGAAGATGGGAGCTCGAGGCTCTCCTGATGTAAGTTTTTAGGACTGTCAGGGAGACTCTGTGCACAGATGGTTACTTGTGGAATAAAATCCTCCTATATACATTTTAAACGGGCATCTCATTATTGATGAATCAACAAGGCATTTCAGCTATTTTTCTATTACAGGGTATGCTTGATTGGAGTGTGCGCTACGTTGACTTTCAAATCTCCACCTGTTGACACCAAAGTATAGTACTGACAGAATCACCGAACAAATTCTCTAATTACCGTAATGCTTTGACTCAGCCACTACAGAAAAGCACTGGGCTACTTCCATACAGTATGATGACTATGTGGATGTTCAGAGCAGCAGCCTCCAGTGGGGTTGATGCTTGTTTGACGTCTACCGTACTGCCTGGTGTACGAGCGCACTATACATTTCCCTGCAGGACTCTTACAGCATGACTACCCAGTCCTGCGTACATACTGTAGCTAATGGCATCACTGTGAACCTTTGACTCAGAGATGGGTCAAAATGCCTGCGGCAGGGATGGAAAGTTTCAATTAACATTGATAACATGGTGGATATGAAGAAAAAAACATCTAGGCTACCGTAGCAAAGTATTGCTGGTCATAGTCACTAGCCAAATTGGTAAGCCTATATATTCACTCAGAATTTTACTGTCAACTACTATACAAATGGGTGATGTCCTGCAGAAAAGGCAAAAAGTCAAAATTTCAAAAACGGAAAGACTGTTAGTTTTTTAATGACTCCCACTAATTTTTCACATCCTATGAATACATAATTTTCAACTTACCTGTGGCCCAAGATTATGTCATTTTCAGCACATGGATAATGCTATAGTTTCGAACAGATGTTTCGATCACAAAAGAGAGAAATAGGACATTGTGAGTTTGCAGCATGTTGGCAATAGTTACCTTCTATGGTTCATCTTAATGATGTATTTATTTATTTATTTAATCAATCATTAAAGTTGATGTTCCTACTGGAGGGCACACTAAACTGCAGCATTTTAGAGCCGAGCTGAGAGAGTAATAAAGAGCATCGGGACAAACACTTGCTGCTCCACAGAGGCACACACACACACACACACACACACACACACACGCGCGTGCACGCGCGAGCAATCTACGCTTTTACTCTGAAGGCACACACACACACACACACACACACACACACGCGTGCACGCGCGAGCAATCTACACTTTTACTCTGAAGGCAAACACACACACAAACACACACACACACACACACACACACACACACACACACACACACACACACACACACACACACAGATGTTATTGCTCTCCGGGAGGATGAGTCAGTCCGGCCAGGAGAGGAAAGAGGAGATAAACAAATAAATGACAAACGGAGGGATGGAAAGGTCGCAGATGACCGGCCTCCCAGGGAGAAGAAGAAGAGGAGGAAGACGAGGAGTAGAGGTAGACGGATAGAAGGGAAACAAGACTGGGGAACCTAGCTGGATCGAGTCTGGATGGAAAAACCTCGCTCCGAGACTTCCGACTATGGGCGGAACGTAGGAACCAAACTGCTATACTCCAGGAAACATTCTGCTCAATTCTTGCGTTCCGTTCCGACGTAATGTTGTGTAACCGGCAAGTTTCTTCAAGTACTTATTTGAATACTTAATTTGGTACGTTTGGTACGACCAGAACACAGGACCAACACAGGACCAGAACACGGGGCGGGACATCCTGCCTGTAGTAATGCGTACCAGGTTCTTCTCCTCGGGACGAGCCTGGTGACGCGAGGTTAAGCTGGGCGGTGTGTGATGTTTTTATACTATTTTTTCTACTTTTATACAATATTTCTCTGACCATCTTTGTTGCTCTGCACAGCCCAAGATTATTATTTTCTTAAAAGAGACACAATGTACGCTTTAACTTTGAAGGCAAGTCTGCCCCGCCACTTCCTGTCTCGAGCTAGTAAAGCTACAGTAGTCAGTCCCACATGTCGTTTTACTGACACGTTTCACCATGTAGTTGTAGTGTAACGTTTCTGTCTGTGAAAAGTGTGTGTGTCTGTGTGTGCGTGCGTGCGTTCGTGCGTGCATGCGTGTGTGCAGCTATAGCGCTAGCTGCTAGCTGCAGCCTGCAGCACTAGCTGCTAGCGCTAGCCAGAACTCTTGTCTGCCGCTGTTGAATGTAGTTTTGTCTCCTGTGCACGAAACCATTGTCTGACACATCCCATTTGTTGATGTGACTCGCCAGCTAGTTAGCCACGGGCTCCAGCTGCAGCGCTGTCTGTCTGTCTAACAAACTGAGTTCTGCCCTGTCTGGTCAGGAGACCGCACATTGCGGCAACAACGCACACCATGTATGGGCGTGCCACAGCCGACCAATGGTGGAACTTCTGCACTCAGTGACCTATTCACTCAGCAACTTTAGCGACATTCGGGGTTTCTAGAGCTGTTGTCCAGCTAAAAAATCTGATCGGAGGAAGGAAAAAAGACATGACAAAGCCGACGTGTAAGAAAAGTTGTCCGCCCTGTCGAGGAGAGAGTTCCTGCATGACTTCAGAGCAAACACAGCGATGTGAAGTGAGCGAGGGAGGAAGATGAGAGAGAATATGGAGAGGTGGTAAAGGGGAGGTGGAGAGGTTATAGTTGTAATTAACCTTCAGAGTCAGGAGTTACCCAAAACTAAACAGTCCAAGTTTCTGACGCTACAGCTTTGTTTGAACCTCGTCAGCAACTTCCTCTGCACTTTGCTTCCCTAATCCACTGGAGATGATTCACACTGTGCTGCTCGACACGGGGGCCATAATGGCCGTTTATTAAGAAGCTGAGTGTCGTCAACCTCTCTGATATGAGGGAGGAGATTACATTAGTTTGATTACATCTACTGTATCCCTACTAATTCCAGGCAGGGCCGCCCATAAGGGGGGGGGGGGGGGTAAAGGGGTAAGCTTCCAGGGGCATTGCCACTAGGGGTGGCATTGGAGCCAGGCAAAAAAAAATAAAAAAATCTTTTAACACTAAAATATATCTCCCATCCTGAAAATGTGGCAACTAATTTATTTTTTGCAAGGAGTCGAACAAATACATAACACACAGCAGCAGTAACAAGGCATGCTTGGGCAGGAGTGCTCCTGTGGGAAAATAGTGCCATTCTGATGTAATCCCCCATCCGACCAGCAGCAATGTGCCGCAAGGCATCTAGTCTGCCAGAAAGCCAAAAGAAGAAGAAGAAGAACAAGGCAGGCTTGGGGCGGACCATTTTGCTTGGGGCAGCAGCAGCTAGAGGGACCATTTATGGTGTAACACACAACACAGACAGGTGATAGCAAACAAAACAAGACCGGTGATGGCAAAATGCCAGGAGCAAAACAAAAGTCAGGATGCCAAAATCGCAAGGCAAAAAAAAAGCGGGAGCAGGCAAGGGCTTTAGACCCAAATAATAATCTGTTAACAAACTTTTTTCAGTCAGCTCCGAAAGCTGCAGCGTTGATATGAGTAAAGTGTGTGCGGGGGAGGATGGGGGGGCATAATGGCTGGACCCTTCCAGGGGCACTGCCATCTCTCTGGGCGGCCCTGATTCCAGGAATCTGTGTGATTGTGTGTATGTGTGTGTGTGTAGTTGTGTACTTATTTGAGTATTTTTTTGAAGTATGTTGTGAATTAACTCATTGAGTGCCA
>NC_139623.1:1308430-1323554 GCF_964638095.1 Poromitra crassiceps
GAACAGAGAAGGACTGTGTTTGCCTAATAGCGCAAGCGAAAAAGCTCAAGTTCCTCAGGAAACCAACCTCTTCATGTCATCCCATGCATTTTCCAGGAGACCTACAGTAGTGAATAAGGAAATTATATCATAAAACGTAGAATTCATAAAACATTAATTTATAATCACAGAGACTCTTGCACACTTAAAGTGCTGAGATACATGATGGGGCTCTAATGTTGGACAGAATGAGACACACATTGCACACGCACACTCACACGCACACACACACACACACACACACACACCCACACACACACACACACACACACACACACACACACACACACACACACACACACACACACACACACACACACACACACACACACACACACACACACTTAACAGGAACATTAGCAAGCATAACAGTGATATTAAGCCTGCCTTTATGCTTTCTAGCAGAGTAAACACCGAAGCGGAGCTGGGAGTGGAGCCGTCGCAGCAACTCCCATCCAACAGATGGAGGAGCACATTCAGCTCGCAAAGCACGGAGAGATCAACTCAAGAAGAGCATGCTTTAGCTTTCAGGAGCTGCTGCTTGAAACATTGTTTTAGTTTATCTTTTATTGTCGGACCTGGGACGGGCCGTCCAAGAAACGTATCAGGGGCTTACTTACTGACTGACTGACTGACTGACTGACTGACTGCCCTCTCACTGACCTCTCCATCTCCATTGACAACACTACATGTGATTCCCTCTCAAACAGCTAACCTCGGGGTGACCCTTGTAGTCCAGGCATTTTATGCAAATATGTGGGTCAACCTCACACTAATTGCAACAAAACCAAACTCAACTGATTTTGTATCCTCAATATGTCCTCAATGAAGGAAAAAAAGTGTTAAGGAAATGTATGAAGGGAAAGTTTTGAAAATGACCTAAATATGATGGTAGCCTATGGAAGCCTATGGAAGCCTTTTTTTTTTTTTTTTAATGTGCCATAAATCTCATCACTTATATCCTGTATGTGTTTTTTGCTTCAAGGAGAAAATAAAAAAAATAAAAATAAAAATAAAAATAAATGTTAAAAAATAAATAAATAAACGTTTTTGGTAGCATCATATGGGTCATTTTCAAAAATTTCCCTTCATACATTTCCTTAACACTTTTTTTCCTTCATTGAGGACATATTGAGGATACAAAATCAGTTGAGTTTGGTTTTGTTGCAATTAGTGTGAGGTCAAGTGACATTTTTACTGGACTATTGAAACCAGCTCAGCCTACATCGCCCGCGACACCGCGCTCCTGTAGGTTCTCCCTGTACAACATCCGCAAAATCCGTCCTCGTTCCTCACGAGAGAAGCGACACAACTCCTGGTCCAGTCGCTTATCATCTCCAAAGATCATCTCCCGCCTGGCAAGAACGTTCTTCTAGCTGGCCTATACCTGCCTCTGACTGCTCCAGCTCATTCAGAACGCTGCAGAACCGTCTGGTGTTCAACCAACCTGAATTCTCTCATGTGCACTCCCCCTCTTCCGGGACTTCCTTGGTTGGACCGGAGTCTCGCTTTTTTGGAGGTTTTTGCAGCATTTTTTTTTGTCAT
Organism: Poromitra crassiceps; assembly: GCF_964638095.1. Classification (NCBI taxonomy): domain Eukaryota; kingdom Metazoa; phylum Chordata; class Actinopteri; order Beryciformes; family Melamphaidae; genus Poromitra; species Poromitra crassiceps. The sequence goes on from NC_139623.1 coordinate 1,310,015, forward strand.
CATGATTTTTTTGAAATAGTTTTGGCTCATGCTTTTACACGTATACCAGGAGCCCCGTCGTGCGCCGGGAGAGAGAAGTGTAAAGGGTTTTGAAAAATGCTGAGTCACTTCTCCGCTCCCCATGGTGTCAGCGATGAGATGATGTCTGACTGTATAGGCTTTCCTGTTTTATCAGCGACTGCTGCTGACTCTGCAGAAAGTGTCCATCTGAAAGGAATAATTCTCCTCAAAATGAACGTTTTCAACTCACCCCGCACATGTCAGTGCAATGAAGTCAGTAGCACCACCGCACCACACAGCGAGTTAGCCCTTCTCCTCAACTATTGAAGTTACCAGGGGGACTATATATGAGTCCACAGTGTTCTGCAAGAAGTCTCTCCTTGCTACTGTAGGGCGGTGGCTATTAGCGCCTCTAGAAGAAAGCGTTGTCATTGCGGGAAATGTAGGAGATAAATGCAAAGAAAATTGTAAAAAGTTTGCACACTGCACACTGTTCTTGCAGTGTGCAAACTTTTTTACAATTTTCTTTGCATTTATCACTGTGAGTTCTGCACCTGTCCCTACTAGGCTGGGATGTGCGTGTCTCCCTTCTACCTTTAAATGTAGGAGATAATCAGATGAATATTGAACTTTTGGACCCACCACAGCACAATGGTTTTGCAACAAAACAATTGGATTATGCAGCACGAGCTGTTTAGAGACATTTTATGGACATTTTATATGAAGTTTTGGAAGTGATGGTCCAGTTAACTTTAATCATTGGGAAGAAGAAGGGTGAGATGCAACGTTAGCTCACTTGCTGTGGGTCCCACTAACTTCAATGGAGTTTCAGTCGGTAATGAATGCATTTTCATTTTGGGGAACTATATTCCTTCACGTAGCATGAAGAATATTGCCAAAGGGGTGGTATAATTACAATGTACACAATAGCTCATGACAGGCGGTGGTATGGTTATTATAGCACTGCTTAGGGGCACTGTTCGGCCCGACGTGGCCTGAAGTGAGTTATTGCTTTTATAAAACGGTTACCAAGTATGGTGATATTAAAGTAATAGACACTGTTAAATCACAAGCCTCCTGGGCATCACATAGACTGCCACCCCCGCAGACCGCAGCATATCATCCGCTGTGCTGAAAAGGTGATCGGATGCAGCCTGCCATCCCCTCAGGATCTGCACACCGCCGGGACGCACGCTGAAGCGGTCTCGGAGAATCATGGCCCACCCCGTACACAAACTCTTTGTGGCACTCCCCCTTGGCAGGAGACTGAGGTCTGTCAAGACCAGAACCTCTCGTCACAAGAACAGCTTCTTCCCAACTGCCCTCCGCCTGTTCAAACGAGGACCGGAAGCCCAGCCGGCTCAACAACAGGCCAGAATCCCTCCATTTACATGAATCTGCATCATATGTCACTTTAACATATTCACCTTATTCTTTGCCCACACATGGACGCTTCCGCATTACGTCATTTTGTAATAGTATTTCCGTTTTAGACTTGCCAAAAACCCCGCAGGCAAGATGGCCGCCCACACTCCCCTCCTAAACTGGCAGAATTACTCCCCCATAAAGTAACATATCTTGGCCAATAAGTATGTAACATACAAAATAAAACAACCCGTAATATCTTAATTTTTTGTAGAATGCAGAGGACATGTAACTGTTTAGTTAAACTTGCATTCCAGGAATATTGTGCTCTAAAGATGACGTTAGTGGAGTCGAGACTGTTTCGTCCTGAAACCCACAGAGGTTGCGCCAGGCGTAACCTATGTGGGATTCGAAATAACGCATCCGAGATAGAAACGTTATGAATATAGCCACGTTATAAACGACAAACTAACGCTGGTGATCCGTATGGAAACAGTGTTACTCGAAATGGTTAAAAGTTATATCAATTTGGTCATTCAGTGGCATTTTACTGCCATATAACATAACTAACTAGCGGCTAATATTAGCCACAGTAGCGCACACTAGCGCTGAACCGGAAGAACAAATACGTTTGCGTTGAACGCGGAAGAGAGAAAAAGTGGGCGTGGTGAATAAGGTGAATACAGTATATTGGACTGCACCTTAATTTGTTTGTGATTGTCTTTTGTATTGTTTTGTCATCAAACTATTGATGTAACGGTCACCACTACGCTGCAAAATCACACTCAGTCAAATTCCTCGTAATTAATCTAATGACCTACTATGACGATAAAAGTGAATCTGAATGTGAAACACTGCAACAGGAAGTCAGCTGTGGGGAAATGCAGAATGTTCATGTTGTGGAGTTGAAAGCGTCTATAAACACAGTCACAGTTCTAAGTGTGTGGCTGTGTAGAGGGAGAAGAGGGATGAGAGAGGGAGGGAGGAGGAGGCAGCGGCCCGGTGTGAATGTGTGGAAAGAGGAATCGACTATACAAACAAATATTGCATACACAATTAATCTCTGGGTGGATTGAATTGCCATGGCGGGTGATAAAAATGCGATTGATATCCAACGCCGCTCCTGGAATCTATATCTCTCTAGCTGCCATTTACAAAAACCCATGCTGGGCAATATTGTACTCGACGAGGCAATGTGGAGACGCAAACTGAAACTGAAAGCGCCATGTGCACAGTATACTTTATTGACCTCCCTGTATAGAGAGCCGCAGGAATGAGTCCGGAAAACATCGATGCTAACACTTCCTGGTTCTTCACTGTTTCTGCCTATGGGATTTTTGAATGGGTTTTTGGCGCGATGCTTCAAATAAGGTCTGTGGTTAACGCAAGCCTATTCAAACGTGAACCAGTGTTCAGCAGGATAATCTTCACACATGAGGACCACTTTTATGAGTTTTGAAGCTTTTACGTGCCGTTAAAAGGGCGGCTAGCTAGCACCGCTAGGTTCGACGAAGTACAACTATTTTATAAGCATTTTACGAAACGTCTATGGGAAAATAAATGGCGGATGAAAATCTCTGGTACAGTGCTGAAGCAGGAAGTAGACGTTCCACTTTGCCTCTCTATTGTTCCAGTGGAGCTGGAACGCACCTGGACTGTGTGGTCACACTGGCATTTCCCAGGCGTGAACGTGTGTTTTATTCTGAGGTATGAGTGAAAAATTGCTGTGTGTGTGTGTGTGTGTGTGTGTGTGTGTGTGTGTGTGTGTGTGTGTGTGTGTGTGTGTGTGTGTGTGTGTGTGTGTTCTATATAAATTACAATCCATTAGCTGTGGGCTGTAGGAGTGGCTGGTGCTGAATGGGGGTTTTGTTAGTTAAATAAAGAAAGCTAACTCTAAAATAACCTTGCTAATGGGATGGCACATTTTAATAAGGGCACAAATCGCCCAACTTTATGGTTGTTGTTTTTTCAGTTGTGTGTGTGTGTGTGTGTGTGTGTGTGTGCGTGTGTGTGTGCGTGTGTGCGTGTGTGTGTGCGTGTGTGTGCGTGTGTGTGTGTGTGTGAGTGTGAGAGTGTAATTTATTTTCCCTGTGTACAAAGTGAGAGAGACTGCCGAGTAAGACCAAACATTCCACATTAGATTATTTCCAGACCTTGTCCTGTTTGGTTTCGAGACAATTTGCAAGTAATGTGACTTGAATCCTCATATCACAAGGTTCAAACAGGTTTAGTGTCTTCTTCACAAACTGGCATGAAGCCTAGCTTCCTTGACAATGAGGATGTGACCTCTCTGAAATATATACTCATACAGGACAAGTATTAACTGCATATGCATACAATACACACCTGGTGTGGCTGACGGTTGAACAGATATCAATCAACAATATCTGTCTCTTAAAGTGTAACTAAACCCTAAAATGACTTCTTCTTCTTCAGCTGAAAACCAATGTATATGGGAGTTGAGTTGTTGATGGATTCAGTTCAAAACCTTGACATTTCAGTGCAAAATATTTTATTTGTACATATTTTATTATGCATAGAGACTGCCCTCTACAGGTTGAAACCTGCTTTTTAAATTTAATTATATCAACTGATCTTGGTCGAATCGACGTCAATGAGTCGAAGTCACCGACAAAGCTGAACCCAAGGATGCTAGGAGACTGAGACAAAGGTACGTTTAAAGTCTTTACTTGACTTAATCCAATTTTTCAAAATCCAAACAGGCAAAAGGCTTCAGTAGAGCAAAAACAAAGTTCACATCCAGGCCTCCATCTCACGATTGAAAAAACAGAGTTCATGTTTTCAGAGCGAAACATTAGCAGAGTGCCTCCACACACGTTCAGGCAGACAGGCAAAAAACTCACCATACAAAAACACAACAGTAGACTGTAGGTACAAGCATGACGGCAGGCAAGAGGATATGTAGCGGGTCCGTGTTGTTTGGTAGAATCAAAACTCACCACCACCGTCTGTGGATCGACCGGTTAAATAGGCCAGTAAACAGGTGTATGAAATCACAAGATCATTGCGGGCTGATAGCTCTCAATCGCCTACTGTAGGCCGCTGCCTCCTGCTGGTGGTAAGCCAGTAACCCGCCTGGAAATCCCCGGGGAACCATGGCGTGGATTCTGCCCCCTGGTGGATGGGACTGGAGAGATGCTGCCTTCAGCACCTTGGACAGTTCTCAAGAGCAGTCAAGTGTGCATGTGTGTGTGTGTGAGAAGGTGTGTCTTTGTGTTTATGCCAATTGGCTAAAAGGGGGTGGGGGGACCAAATTTCACAGTTGGGTGGATGACATCACAATGGAGTAGATGACATCACAATGGAGTGGATGACATCACAATGGAGTGGATGACATCACAATGGAGTGGATGACGTCACACTGCATTTCGGAAATTCGGTTATCTGGTCGCAATTGCGAATTCATGCTTTGTTTTCTTCTTTTTCCTTTTCCTCTTCCTCTTCCTCTTCCTTTTTTTTTTTTTTCTTTTTAAGTTTTGGTCCAAGTGAAATGTGAAACTCGCTTCAAATCAGGAGTCCAGAAACCATTGCGTGACGTCGAGGTGGCTACGTCCATATTTCTATACAGTCTATGGTTTAATAAAAAGTCATATTTTTATACTTTTATAGTCTGGTTGTTTAATAAGAAGTCAATATTGGCCCCATCTATCAGTCTAACTTATATGAGGGTCTGTTCTATTCAGCGTTCCATCACACACTGTCAAACACTCTCTGCTCTCCATCAGCCAGCAGCACTGCCTAGAGTATATTAGCATGGCTTTAGCGTAGCGTCTACGCCTCTCCCTCCCCTGCTCTCTCCCTTTCATAGTTTGCCTTCCTTCCACCCCTCCCTCTCTTTTGTCACATGAATGATCACATAACTGATAATTGTATGTTTCCTTATAATAATAATTTACATTTGAGAACACAACACACACACACACACACACACACACACACACGTCCCCATATATGTTTGTGTGTGTATGTGTATGTGTGTGTGTGTGTGTGTGTGTGTGTGTGTGAGAGAGTGTGAGTGTGTGTTTTGATAGCACCACCGCAACGATGTAGAGAGAACATATGTCATGTAATAAATGTGAAAGTATCAACATTTACCCCTGCAGTCTGTTCACTCTGTGTGGTGTGTGTGTGTGTGTGTGTGTGTGTGTGTGTGTGTGTGTGTGTGTGTGTGTGTGTGTGTGTGTGTGGTGTGATGTGTAGGCCTGTCAGTGCGAGTCCTCATATCTGTGTTTTGTCCCACACGTCTCACTGTGTTAGTGTTATCGCTCTCTTATCAGCTCGCTGGCACCAAACCTCTCTCTCTGTCTCTGTCTCTGTCTCTCTCTCTCTCTCTCTCTCTCTCTCTCTCTCTCTCTCTCTCTCTCTGTGTCTCTCTCTCTCTCTCTGTCACACACACACTCTCTCTCTCTCTCTCTGTCTGTCTCTCTCTCTGTGTGTCTCTCTCTCTCTCTCTCTCTCTGTCACACACACTCTCTCTCTCTATCATTCCATCCCCTCCTCCCTCTTTATGTCATAAACTCTGATGGCCGGTCAGACCAGCAAGCTGATACAGCGGTTTCATATTTGCATTTATTTCTGCATATTAGGTTAATGGTCGAGTGTGTGTGTGTGTGTGTGTGTGTGTGTGTGTGTGTGTGTGAGTGTGTACATGTGTGTGTGTATGTGCACGTGTGCGTGTGTGTGGGCGTTGGGTGTTTGGGGGGTTGTTTTGTCTGTTTACTGTACTTGTAATACTTAGCTGCGCTTCACTTCCTACATCTTTGTTGCCAAGTAGTCCCATTGCCAAGGTATGTGTGTGTGTGTGTGTGTGTGTGTGTGTGTGTGTGTGTGTGTGTGTGTGTGTGTGTGTGAAGTTTCCACTGTGTCATCACTATTCTGTACAACAGAGATTCAACACACACACACACGCACGCACGCACGCACGCACGCACGCACGCACACACACACACACACACACACACACACACACACACACACACACACACACACACACACACACACAATCTGTAAAGATGATGGTTTTGTTATCAACCAAACCATAACTCTTCTAAAAGAGTGACCTCATATTTTAAGGTGGACTGGTTAAATTTGCATTATGGGCATATGTATTTCCTTATCATACAAAATAATAATCAAATCAATAAATTGCACAATTTCAAAAGCAGACATGACTTTATTTCAAATGCTATTAATTTTTTTAATTTATAAGGGCAAATATTGCAGCAGGTATTTTGTAATATGGGTGTTGACTATTTGAAATAGTGCATGTTTTGCTTTGGATAGAAAGCATTTGCTTTGGTATAAAGAGTCCAGTATCCTCATAAATAAATAAAATAAAATAAATCATGTTAGGTGTATTGTTTCTCTCTGTGACCTCATAATCAACTCTAAAAAAAAGATATACATTTCTTTCTCGTGTTGAAGCTGCAAGAAAGAAGGTGAATTTGAGTCAAAGATATGAGTCACACATACATTTTGCATGTTCAGCTCACCAGTAATAGTCCCACTTTATTAGAGAGAAGGATTGTGCCACTATATCACATTGCACTCTCTCTCGCTGTCACAGTATCTCAAATTATATTGTAGAGTGGTAAAATGCCAACCTGTCAGTCATAAATGTAGGGCTTAAAACTCATTTCACCAAGTATTGCGAAATACGCCAGATTGGTTTGATTGCTTGTTGTATCGTCTTCGAAGCTTTCTCTTGACTTATTATCTCTATTGTCTTGTTTTGATGCTTTCCTCTGCTGGCGCGGGTGACCCCGTTCCCCCGCACGGATCATTAAATCGTAGCTAAATCCGTAAGAAGACATTTGTTTTCTTCAGTTCCCGGTGCCTGCCTGGTGTCAACTCAGCATGGGTGGAGGAGAGAAAAAGTGAAATAATTGCTTTAGAGAGTAAAGTTTTGAATGGAAATGCTCAAGTGAAGTGCACACAAACTTTACTGCGGTGCTTGCAAAAAAAAAACATAAAATAAAAAGTAATAGTTGGTTACCCCCCCCTAGCCCGCTCCCCTGACCCCCATCTTGGTCCGGAAAGGTTCTGGTTTTTAATTTGGAATGTGTCCGTTATCCTTCATCCGTTCTGATCCAAGTCTTGACAGGAAGCCAGAGAAATGGAAAGACATGTTGGCATCTGCCTTCAAAAACCCCAATCTGTCGAACCCTATTCACCTTATGTTCCAACACAGGGGTCAGCCAGTTACTACTTCCTATTGTGTTGACACTTCCTGTGACAGTACAGTTACTAGTCAGCAGGTGAAACAGACGGCGTTTTGAACGGGAAGTCATAACACAACTGGGTCAAGTGGGCGGGGCTACATAAGGTGAATTGACTAATTGGCTTATTGGAAAGTCAGAAATCTTGCTTGTGGAGCTGTGTCCTATATTAGACCCAGGGCCTGTTAGGTGAACAACAACAGGTGTGTACAGTACAGTACCCACCATCGAAATCACATCGTTATCGCACAGCTCTCACACACACTCATGTTTGGCTGATTGATCGATCGGCTGTCAGGGTGACTGATGTTGGCGGTGCCCCGTATCTATAACATGTCAAAGGTAACGCAGTGAGGCGATGCCCCAAAACGACCCAATCAGCAATTCTCACCGGACACACACAGAGAGAGAGAGAGACAGAGAGAGAGAGAGAGAGAGAGAGAGAGAGAGAGAGAGAGAGAGAGAGAGAGAGAGAGAGAGAGAGAGCTGTGTTATGTTCATTCATCACTGTGGTAGTACTGTAACTGGTACAGCTCCCCTGAGACACATAGTTGACCCCATTCAAACCTTCTATTAGTGAAGCTGTACTGTTGTGACCGGATTGATGCCTGAGCTTCCACGACCTTCTCATGATGTAGGCTAATGGAGGCCCATATTAATTAATTAATTAGCCTTCCGATGGTCGTGTATTTAGCATGGCTCAACAAGCATAATGTTTCTAAATGGGCAGGTTTAAAGTCTATGTTGAATACTGTCCAGTCTTTACTGTCCAGTCTTTTTGTTTTGCTGGGGTTATCCGCATGGACGTGAAAGGATTTTCATTTCAAACCTCAAGTCAGTAAAAACGACAAAATCTGAATCTGTGTAGAGATGTGTGTTAGACTTTTGATATGTATTTCTTAAAGATACAGTGCATTAAATTCACTCAGCAAAAGCTTGGATAGAAGGATATCTAACGCAAGTGTCACCCCCCCCCCCCCCCTCCCCACCCCAGTTTTCATTGGATTCTCTAATTCCCTCATTGGCCAGTTCTCAGTACCCATTGTGACCCCATGTTCAGACCAGACCAGAAGTGGAAGAGCAAGATGACATCTTGTTGCTACAGCTTGAAAGCGTAAATTGTGGGATATAAAAACCTTACAGTTGGATATTGTAGAACACATTCAAGTGCTTAATGGACAGGGGCCACTCTGCACCCTATTGGGGGCCACCCATCTGGCCACCAGGCCGCAAGTTGAGTATCACTGACTGAAGGTGACCAATGAATGGGCACATCTCCCCAAAAGTCACTAACTGGTGTGCTGTGCTGTGTACTAGTGCTTCAATGTTGTGAATCGACTGGCTCTTAGCTGTATTACGGTAGGAGGCGGGGTGAGCTGGAGCGTGGCTCTTGGCTGGGTGTGTTTTGTATTTGTGTGTGTGTGTGTTGCTCTGTCTGTCTGGCTCTCTCCTCCTGTACACGGCACGACTCGGCTCGGCTCGGCTCAGCCCAGCACGGTGCTGCCCGGGAGGAGCAGCACAACACAGGGAGACAGAGTAGAGAGGAGAGGAGAGGAGATAGAGACAGACCGCCGCTGGCTGGTGAGCCCAGCCGCATCTATCCGCGCTGCCTGCGCACAAAACACGCGTTCCGTTCCGTTCCGTTCCCGTGCGTCACCAGCGCACTGCCAACAACGCTTCTCCTGTCCGCTTGGATTTACTGACTGTACCGTCTGCTGCTGCTGCTGCAGGGTGCGCCGGTGCCAGAGAGGCGAGAGCCCGGTACAGCTGCCTGCTGCTGAAGGTCAGGACAGAACGGAACGGAACGGAGCGGAGCGGAGGCTGAGCGGAGCGGAGGGACAGCCAGGGAGGGGAGGCACCGGCCCGGGCCCCGCCCGCCCGCAGCCTCCTCCCTCCGCCCGGCCCGCACACACGAGCTGTCAACCAGGTACATGCTTCATTTCAAATAGGCTTTTATTATGACCATATTGATGAACCAAACATATGGTACAAGGTAGTACAAACATGGAAAACTACAGTTAAAATACAAACATTCAAAGATTGTCAGATGTACATAGGCTGCAACCATGTCAACATTTTTTGTAATGCAAATATGGAACGTTACATTAATTGTAGCCTACTTGAAGGAGGACTTTTATTTTGCGTGTGTGTCTACAGTGTGTGTGTGTGTGTGTGTGTGTGTGTGTGTGCGTGCGTGTGTGCGTGCGTGCGTGCGTGCGTGTGTGTGTGTGTGTGTGTGTGTGTGTGTGTGAATATGATGTAGGCTACTTTGTAATAGTTTGTTTGCCTGTGTGTGTGTATGTGTGTGTATGTTGTAGGCTACTTTGTAATAGTTTGCCTGTGTGTGTGTGTGTGTGTGTGTGTGTCAGTGTGTGTGTGTGTGTGTGTGTGTGTGTGTGTGTGTGTGTGTGTGTGTGTGTGTGTGTGTGTGTGTGTGTGTGTGTGTATTTGTGCGTGCATGCGTGTGTGTGCGCGGGGGGCGGTCACCCAGGTCATCCACTGTTCCTCAAAGTGTGTCAGGTAAAGACTGCCCTACTCTGTACTCTGTGCTCTATCTTGTTTATGTTGGTTATGTGGTCAAATTCAGGATGTCTGTATTTAAAATTGGGGAGATATTTTGTCTAGACGGGCCCTCTGTTAGAAGAGGCAGCTTTATAGTTGCTATATAATATTCCTATCTTATCTTATCCGGCTGTAGTGTGTCTGTTGTATACAGTAGTGACTTTATTGGGTCTTTATCATACTTTATTGTATTGTTCATCTTTTATGGTACATTCATTCCTACAGCGACTTATCTGTGGTACTTGATGCAGTAGTGAGTTTTCTCCTGACCTTATGGTTGTGACAGGGAATTTTTAGTGTCTTTGTGGATAATCAGTTAACCTTATAGTTATTTATGGTACTTTTGTATCCCATATTTATCACTAGAATATACGATACTGGCTCGTAGTGTTTCTGTGGAATGTCAACAATGAGTTCTTAGTGACATTATAATGGCTTTCAAAAACCATAAACTCTATGGTTTTTAATGTCAATGTTACTTATTTCCTATCTATGGTATCACTGTTGTATTCCTATCATATTCCTACAGTGAATTATAGTGTGTCTGTGGTACTCCATAGCCAGGTTTCTATTGACCTTATGGTTGTTAATGGTATCTCCACTGTTACATTTCAGCCTGCGTGCGGGCTCCGTTATCTGAAACTGAAAAGACCCTTCTGAGAAAGAAACGTAGGAATCCGCGCGCGTGTGTGTGTGTGTGTGTGTGTGTGTCTGTGTGTGTGTGACTGTGTGTGTGTGTGTGTGTGTGTGTGTGTGTGTGTGTGTGTGTGTGTGTGCATGGGGGGGATATCATGCAAGAGGTGGGTGCTCTTTCCTCCCTGAGCAAAAAAATTCTGTATAATATTCCGATAGAGACGTACAGTACAGTGTGTCTGGTACATCGTGATCCTCATCTTATACTGTCTGGTTTTTATATCATTATATCATTCTTATTTTAGGATACTGTGATATCCTAATGGTGATGTTTCTACAGTGTATGATGGGATTCCTATGTCTCAGAAAGGTCTTTTCAGTGTCAGATAACAGAGCCCCCATTTTAAACCCCCCCCCCCCCCCCCACTAATGAATCACCATCCTCTCTTATCTCAGCGGTCACATAGTGCTCCGCCTCCCGGTAGCTCGGGGGTGGGGGGGGGGAGACTGGAGATGAGGGGGTCCTACAGAATACAGGATGTGTCTTACCGGGGCACGGTGGCACAGTGGTAAGCGCTGTCGCCTCACAGCTAGAAGGTCCTGCGTTCGATTCCCACCTGGGACGATGTGAGCGCTGAAGGAGTGCGTGCCCGTCGTCCGCATGTGCGTCCTCGAGTGCCCACCGCCCGGGTGGGGTCGTCAAAAGGGGCCTTTCTGTGTGGAGTTTGCATGTTCTCCCCGTGCTCCCCTGGGGGTTTCCTTCATATAGGAACCCCCTCATCAAAATATGCAATATCCTGGTGGCTGATGTGGTTCCTCCTCTGGTCGTTAACACATTGAGTGCCAAGGACGTCTGTGGACGTCCTAAAAAAAAGTAACGAGAAGTGCCAAGGACGTCTGTGGACGTCCTAAAATCATAATTCATATTATTCCATAATTCTGCTGTTTAAGGTCGTACCCAGCCAGTGAGCATGAATCCCTTCAAGGGATCACACGGCGTCACCTTAAACATCTACACGGGAGCTGCGCCACCCACCTCAGATCCTTTACTTTGTGCAGGAGAAAGCGGAGAAAGCCGTGATCAAAGCCAAACCGATGCATGCTGCAGCCAGAGCCATATAGATTGCTCTGTCTGCAGCTGACAGTTGGCTTCGATCCGCGCCCACAACTGAGCTCTTCTGCTTCTGTCTATCTGTCTGCATATAGTTTATCCACACGATTCCCTGCCAGAAAGGCAGCACCCGAAGCCGAACGGCCAAACCTTTTCGTTCAGTCCCGTTTGCCATTTCCTTGTTGCGCTGGGATCCGTCCGGGGCAAAAACGAGGCTGCGAAAACAGACTGTGTGCGTGTGGGGAGGAGCCCGCAGCTCAGGGGTGGAGAGGGGGGGAGGGGGGGGTGGGGCACGCAGGCTGCACAGAACTATACCATGTCACTACATCAGAAAATAGTAGCTAGAGTCAGTGAATGTGCTTGAAATTAGAGTGCAAAAAGTATTCATAAAAGTGACTTTATCTTGAAAAGTAAAAAAAGACAGCAGAAAACCCTTGAAAGTGCTCTTCTTTCAGAGGCTGTCATTTCATAATGGAACTGTCTAGAAACAAAATTTCTTCTTTTGAAAGAAGCAGCAGTGTCCAATGTTTCATTAGAGTCCAGCCCTGTTCATATAGCCCTAATAGAAAAAATTCTATAGCTGTTTTCAACTGAATGGAAGTGAATCTGGCACAGGCTCCAGACAATTTTACTGAAGCGCTGTGGCACTCAATGTGTTAAGGGCGCCTGTTCGGAGGGAGGGGAACTCGTTGGAATAGCGTGATCTCCCACGTGCTATGTCCTACCGGTGAAGCTTCCCCTGTCAGGTGAAAATAAGCGGCTGGCTAACTGCCCATGTCTAGGAGGAAGCATGGAGTCAGTTTCGGCTCTCCCCAGATTGGCAGAGGGTGGAGCAGCAACCAGGATAAATAAATTAAAATTAGCACTAAAGGGGGATAAAAACGGGGGGGGGGGGGGGGGGATTGTTTTGTTGTTGTTGTTGTCTTCTTACCCACCGTTATCACGGTAAACTGTAACGGTAACCGGTCACGGCCTTCAGATGGAGGACAGTTACATGCCAGCCTGTTTACCTGTACGGCAAACGTATTATCATTGCGTCTTTATATCGACACTGTAACTGTAACATTTAGCTTGTAGCCTAAATGAACTGTCAACTGCTGTTGCCTTGACAATGGCCATTCCTCTGTGTGCCCTATGAGGATAGAGACACGTGCACACACACACACCCACGCACGCACACGCACACACACACACACACACAAACACACACACACACACACACACACACACACACACACACACGCACGCACACACACACACACGTCATAAATATGTCTGCTTTGTATGACCGCTCCCCTGTGGGCGAAGGTTTACCAGTGTCTGATGAATGATATACATAGCTGCTATTGCACTATTTGTATTCCGGTGTGTGTTTGCAGGCATAATGCATTATGCTCATGCATATTCATGTCTCGGTTATTATCTGTGACGTGTATCACGCAGGTTCTCGGCTGTGTGTGTGTGTGTGTGTGTGTGTGTGTGTCAGTCTCTGGGTGAAGGAGAAGAGAGTACAGTATATAGGCGGTGGAGGGAGGAGGAGGGGAGGATGAAGATGAGGATGAGGAGCGAGTAGGGCTGCACGATATTGGAAAAAAACGGACATTGCAAATATATTTTGTTTCTGCGATAT
>NC_139623.1:1323754-1521254 GCF_964638095.1 Poromitra crassiceps
GGGGGGCACTTCGTTGATGTGTCCAGGGGCTTGCCTTCGCTGTCGGCAACGTAAGCAAAATACTTCCACATTTCGCTTCGTGCATTTGCTTTCTCAACAAGCGTTGGGCGGCTTCAGACTAGAACAAGCCGCTGCCATTTTCGCTGTGTCTGTCCTGTGTGTCGGGCTGCTGACTGAGGAGGACTGAAGGACTGGCCAGAGAGCGAGCAGAGAGGGGAGGGGGGGAAATCGGCACGCCCACACATGAAGCAGACATACCGCTCTTGTGACAACCTCCGAAGTGGTGAAATGTCCGCGATGACCGGGTCGCGCTTATACCGGAAAACAACTTTCACACATGAAGGCATTACACCGCTTTCTGGTCATTTCCCGGTATAAAGCGCATGTGTGAAAACGGCTTCGGTGAGTGAGTGAGAGCGCTGGCCAGCTGCCTGGGATCCCCACGACCCCACCTTCTGCTCCTCCTATACACACACAGAGGGAGGCAGCCTCTCTATCTGGATCATGGAAGAGCGAGCAAAATAATATCTATTCCAGACATTAATCGATGACATAAGACAGACTACATAATACATAAGACTGTCAAATTCAGGTGGATTTGGTAGTGTGGGAAGCTGCAGTACCGGATTCGCACACTCTAAAATAATGCTTGCATATGCCGTCTTGAAACCCTGAATGAGTGCTGGAGTGCAGGCACGCGCTGCTGTCTTAAGATGGCACTTCTTTAAAAAAAAGAAAAGATTATTAACCGATTAAGGGTGTCAGTTAATCGAAAGTAAAATTAACCGAAAATCCACATCCCTAATTCTGCTCTTTAGATGGTTGAAATAATGGTAGTAGTAGAAATAACATATGACAGTTATTACATATTTTAACACGTTTTTTTGTTTTTGTTTTGCTAACCGCTATAGTGCAAATCAAAGCCATAGAACGCTGAGATACTACGTTTGTAATTATATAATTGCAGCTTCAAAACCATTGACAAATGAAGAAATCCATAATAAATGAAAAAGAAATTGAAAATAGTGTTGTTGGAATTTGCTAAAGGCCATCATTTTACACCCCTATTCATTTTCATGTTTTCACATTGCATTAACTTTCACAAAAATGAAGCAGGATCCCTTATTCGGGACAAAAAAAATGATGTCATGCCTGAGAGAACAATGTGCTGTTCCTATGAAATGTCTAGATGTTATTACTGGTTCCTATAGTATTTTTAAACAGTTTTTGTTTCCATGCCTGCTCTCCGTACCTGTCATAGTACTCCGAGCCCTCCTCCAGACCGGGCAGCACCCCAGTCAGCAGCCCCTGCAGGCCTGGCTTCAGGGTCTTCCCCAGAGGCAGGTAGTAGGTCTCATACAGGCCCAGCAGCACAGGTTTCACAGACATAGCAGCATTGGAGAGTAAAGGGAAGAGCCCGGAGCTGCAGTGACAAACAGGAAGAGCCAGCTGAGGAAAGCTCAATGCCTCATAAAGTGGGATGCTGAGATAGGACACCAGCTGAAGACTTTGTGTCCGTCTATCACATTATACTCTATCACATGACTCTATCACATGATACTCTATCACATGATACTCTATCACATGAGACTCTATCACATGACACTCTATCACATGACACTCTATCACATGACACTCTATCACATGACACTCTATCACATGACACTCTATCACATGACACTCTATCACATGACTCTATCACATGACCCTATCACATGACCCTATCACATGACCCTATCACATGACCCTATCACATGACTCTATCACATGACTCTATCACATGACCCTATCACATGACTATCACATGACTCTATCACATGACTATCACATGACTCTATCACATGACTCTATCACATGACTCTATCACATGACTCTATCACATGACTCTATCACATGACTCTATCACATGACTCTATCACATGATACTCTATCACATTATACTCTATCACATTATACTCTATCACATTATACTCTATCACATGACCCTATCACATGACCCTATCACATGACCCTATCACATGACCCTATCACATGACTCTATCACATGACTCTATCACATGACTCTATCACATGACTCTATCACATGACTCTATCACATGACTCTATCACATGACTCTATCACATGACTCTATCACATTACTCTATCACATTACTCTATCACATTACTCTATCACATTATACTCTATCACATTATACTCTATCACATTATACTCTATCACATTATACTCTATCACATTACTCTATCACATTACCCTATCACATGACTCTATCACATGACTCTATCACATTACTCTATCACATTACCCTATAACATTACTCTATCACATTACCCTATCACATGACTATCACATTACTCTATCACATTACCCTATCACATTACCCTATCACATTACTCTATCACATTACTCTATCACATTACTCTATCACATTACCCTCTCACATTACCCTATCACATGACTCTATCACATGACTCTATCACATTACTCTTCACATTACCCTATAACATTACTCTATCACATTACCCTATCACATGACTATCACATTACTCTATCACATTACCCTATCACATTACCCTATCACATGACTCTATCACATGACTCTATCACATTACTCTATCACATTACCCTATAACATTACTCTATCACATTACCCTATCACATGACTATCACATTACTCTATCACATTACCCTATCACATTACCCTATCACATTACCCTATCACATTACTCTATCACATTACTCTATCACATTACCCTATCACATTACCCTATCACATTACCCTATCACATTACTCTATCACATTACTCTATCACATTACCCTATCACATGACTCTATCACATGACTCTATCACATTACCCTCTCACATTACTCTATCACATTACCCTATAACATTACTCTATCACATTACCCTATCACATTACTCTATCACATTACCCTATCACATGACACTCTATCACATGACTCTATCACATGACTCTATCACATGACCCTATCACATTACTCTTCACATTACCCTATAACATTACTCTATCACATTACCCTATCACATGACTCTATCACATGACTCTATCACATTACTCTTCACATTACCCTATAACATTACTCTATCACATTACCCTATCACATGACTATCACATTACTCTATCACATTACCCTATCACATTACTCTATCACATGACTCTATCACATTACTCTCTCACATTACTCTATCACATTACCCTATAACATTACTCTATCACATTACCCTATCACATGACTATCACATTACTCTATCACATTACTCTATCACATTACCCTATCACATTACCCTATCACATTACTCTATCACATTACTCTATCACATTACCCTATCACATTACCCTATCACATTACTCTATCACATTACTCTATCACATTACCCTATCACATTACCCTATCACATGACTCTATCACATGACTCTATCACATTACCCTCTCACATTACTCTATCACATTACCCTATCACATTACCCTATAACATTACTCTATCACATTACCCTATCACATGACTATCACATTACTCTATCACATTACCCTATCACATGACACTCTATCACATGACTCTATCACATGACTCTATCACATGACCCTATCACATGACCCTATCACATGACCCTATCACATGACTATCACATGACTCTATCACATGACTCTATCACATGACTATCACATGACTCTATCACATGACTCTATCACATGACTCTATCACATTATACTCTATCACATTATACTCTATCACATGACCCTATCACATGACCCTATCACATGACCCTATCACATGACCCTATCACATGACCCTATCACATGACCCTATCACATGACTCTATCACATGACTCTATCACATGACTCTATCACATTACTCTATCACATTACTCTATCACATTACCCTCTCACATTACTCTATCACATTACCCTCTCACATTACTCTATCACATTACCCTATCACATTACTCTATCACATTACCCTATAACATTACTCTATCACATTACCCTATCACATGACTATCACATTACTCTATCACATTACCCTATCACATGACTCTATCACATGACTCTATCACATTACTCTATCACATTACTCTATCACATTACACTATAACATTACTCTATCACATTACTCTATCACATTATACTCTATCACATTACTCTATCACATTACCCTATCACATTACCCTATCACATGACTCTATCACATGACTCTATCACATTACCCTATCACATTACCCTATCACATTACTCTATCACATTACTCTATCACATTACCCTCTCACATTACTCTATCACATTACCCTCTCACATTACTCTATCACATTACCCTATCACATGACTATCACATTACTCTATCACATTACCCTATCACATGACTCTATCACATTACTCTATCACATTACTCTATCACATTACTCTATCACATTACTCTATCACATTACTCTATCACATTATACTCTATCACATTATACTCTATCACATTATACTCTATCACATTATACTCTATCACATTATACTCTATCACATGACTCTATCACATTACCCTATCACATTACCCTATCACATTACTCTATCACATTACCCTATAACATTACTCTATCACATTACCCTATCACATGACTCTATCACATGACTCTATCACATTACTCTATCACATTACCCTATCACATGACTCTATCACATGACTCTATCACATGACTCTATCACATTACACTATAACATTACTCTATCACATTACTCTATCACATTATACTCTATCACATTACTCCATCACATTACCCACAGCAAATGGTAGAACAGTAGTACCTATAGAGAAAGAGGTCTTTCGCCAGCCTCTTGGGCCCGATGATCTTGAAGATGATCTCATAGGTCTCCAAGGCCTTGCGGTGGACGCCGCTGGGCAGGGCCGGGTGGAGGCATTGGGCCAGACGTTTGCCTATCGTCAGCTTCTTGGGAACCACTTGGTATTTCGCATTGTTATGTAAAACCTAAGACAGGGTGCAAAAATGATGAAACCCAGACGCATAAAGCCATACGTTTCTGAGCATCACTCCAGTTAACACTTTTCCCACCAAGAGTTCTGAACTTCTGACCATTTTCACTAATCCTCCAAGACCCACAGAATATTTTCTTCTATGACTATGTAAACACAGAATATGTCAAAAGAAAGAAGAAAGCCTCTACTTTCATAGAAAAAAAAATTGTTTCTGCCTTCATCCGATCTTTAGTTATGGTAGTTTTCGCCGAAAGCGCCCGTCTGTCGCAGAAAGCTGAGAAAAATGCATGTTTGTACCAGCGGAGCGAGGGAGAGCTTTACCCCACACTCAGAGAAGGGACGTGCGGGACACACATTCACACTCTCCTCTTGCCCGGGTCTGGGGGCATATCTGATGGCTGAAATGTTCACGATGTGAGGGCTCACAAACCGGATTACTAATCTACATGACAGGAGAAGTGATTTGTGTACGTTTACCAGCGTCTGGTGAAAAAAATCCTTCGGCTTTGAGTGACTGTCACGAGTCTGTGTGACAGCGCGTCAGACGCGGGGGGGAAAGCTTGTTGCACCGCTTTGAGGCACCAGGCTGGAGGTGTTTTATGAAGCTTCCTCCTGAAGGGAGATTGTTGCTTTTCTCCGCTTGCTGGTTTTGTGGGACAATAACCGTTGCTTCTGGGCAACTTTAGGAGTGATGATGAAGTAGCACTTCATAAGGTGGCCAAGAGCGCCATCTATCAATGACGGTGAAAACACGGCAATCTGTGTTTTCACCGTCAATGACAGGAAAAGTGTTAAAAGACAAGAGCTCAATCAACATCATGGATTGTTAAACGTCTAGTACCCAAAGCAGAACTCAAGTCTCTCGTCGCAATATCTAGGCTCCTGAAAACATATTGCTACTGTGCTTTTATGGGGACCCACAATTTGTGCAACCAATTTGACCATTACCTTGTTGAGTTTGCCCAGTGCAGAGATGAGGTCTGCCCATTCGCTGGAGTACTCAAAGTTCTTGAGGGCCTTGTCCACTGCTGCCACATAGTTCCTGTACTTGGAGTCACTGAGCAGCTCCACCTCCTCTGCATTCATTCTCCTGGGTGATTCTTGTGCTACAGTGCAACACCAGGGTCAGATATGTACATCCCACCAGCAGCTAAGAGGACATCACGCCAGCAGCTAGGAGGAATAGAGGCCACAGGGAGGGAAGACAGGCTGGGAGAAAAGGGAGGGAGGAGAGGAAGGGAGTGGATCAAATCGTTGTTTAGAGTTATGGCCATTGTACTTGTACATCATAAATGGGTCAATCTTCATCTTCTTTAGTTCAAATTGGCAGTGTCTGTACATCTGTGTCTGTCTGTGGGCTCGGTGTCAGTCACGATTTGTGATGTTATCAGTGATGTCACTTGAGCAATTGTGATGTCATCAGTGATGTCAGTCGAGCAATTGTGATGTCATTAGTGATGTCACTCGAGCAATTGTGATGTCATCAGTGATGTAATAAATCCTTCCTGGCTGAGGCTATTCTAACTAAAGGTCTTTGCACACACAGTCCGAATTGTTTGCTGCGTTTTTTTAATCCGTCATCCGGTAAAAAAAGTCACGCACAGATACCTTGCACACTGAGTCCGATGCGTTAATTATCCATTATTCGTTGCGAAGATTCGCAACGAAAAGAAAACTACCGCGATCCTATTGATCCACAACTGGCAGTGTGTCTGTGTGGCTCTCTGTCTCTCTCTCTCCCCCCCCCCTTCCCCATACACACACACATACATACACACACACACAGCGTCCCGCATTCCAAGCTGGTCTGCAATCACCCGGCACATTCTGTTTTTTTATTCCGAATCTCTGTATTCCTGCTTTGTCATAAAATGCTTTGTGCTGCAGGGAGACGAAGTGAATTAACTTCTCAGACGCCATTTTTCATTGTGAATAGCAACACTACGGCGGAAAATCGAACCTCGTCCGAAAACTTAAATGACGGACGTAATTGTCGGACTCGGTGTGTCAATGATGATTGACACAAATTAGGTCGTTTTTTTTTTTTTTTTTCGTGCGTCAATTTCGGACGAAAAAACTGACTCTGTGTGCAAAGTCTTTAAGGGTGTATTCACACCTCTAGGTCGTTTGCTTTGTTCCGATTCAGGGGCTTAATTTATACAATTGTTGCATTTGTGCCCTTCCATTGTTTTCACACAGCCACAAATCAAACGAGCCTCCTGGATTTGCCAGGAGACACTCCGGTAGGCTAATAGCCTCCCGGGATGGAAAAAATAATTCCCAGAGATTTTATAAGAATGGGTTTTGTTAGACCTCGGCTACATTAGGCTATGTCGGGCGTGCGCCGTGCAAGGAGAGAGATAAAGAAAGAGGGAGGGATCGGGAGAAAGAGAGAGGGAGAAAAATATTTATGTATTTGTATTAGGGGTGTCACAATATATCGTCCCACGAAATTTCGCGATAGTAAAACGTCACGATATGTATCGTTGAGATGAAATCTCATATCGTGAAAAAAAAAAAAAAAAAAAAAAAAATTTTTTTTTTTTTTTTTTTTTCAAAAGTAGACAAAGAAACGTCTTTGTTTATTGAAGTTCAATGTGTGGAAAGTAGTTCAGTTGAACAAGTCTCTGAAGAGACACATGAGAAGTTATACAGGAGAGAAACCATTCAATTGAGTTTCTGGCAAAACTGTTTACTTGACAGGAAAAACTGAAGATGCATAAAAAATAGACTAAGAAAAGTCTTGTTGTTTGAGTTTGAAGAAAAACTGAAGATGCATAATGAGAATTTATACTGCTGAGAAACCTTTTAGTTCAAAGTAAATCTAAGTGACGGTGTAACTCATTCTATTTCAAGATAAGCCTTATCTCCAATCTCATGTTTTTTCTAGTTGTTATTGTAATAACAATTTCCCACAACAGCATGTTTTGTATTTGTGCATTTCAAATAAAATACTACTTTTCCAGTCATATATTGTCATTATTCAAGTTTAAAAAAATATTGTTAAAATCGTATCGTATCGTATCGTTATCGTGAACCCAGTATCGTGATACGTATCGTATCGTGAACTGAGTGTATCGTGACACCCCTAATTTGTATGCATTTATTTATTTATTTATGCTATCGGGAATTTGGAGATAGAAGATCAAAGACCCTCGCAACTTCAGCTATTACTATCACGGAGACTTCACAGGATTACGCATATGAACACCTGTCCTGTCACGAATAAAATATTAATAAATAATGTAATAATATAGACTACGGACATTTCGAGGAAGACATGCAATCAGTCTGATTGAACCAGACAATCTTATCACAAAGAAGGCTGGCTCTGATTACCACCACTTGTTTTCATTTATTTAATGGAGACCAGAGGTAAGTTGATCGAGTTCAAACTGCTGATGTGATGATGCAAAAATCCCCCGAAGTTTATCCATGCAAATGCTAGTTTCACAAGTCGCCCTAACAGGATCTGAAGAATGAAGATGTTGTTTTTAAACGATAAAAATGCTCGTTCTTCAGGCCATTACGCACAGCGCAGCGGACTACTACTACGGCAGCTGGTTTATCAAAAAATGCACACTGTTTCCTGCAGTTATGTCGGATCGAGGTCGGATCAGGTTCTCACCACAAACGAACCGCACCAGAGTTCGTTTAAAGCAGACCGAGAGCACCCTTTCTTGGCGATCTCGGTCCGCTTGTTTTGTCCCGCATCAGAGTGCGATTGCTGTGTTCACACTCCCCCAAACGAACCGCACCAAGGGGGAAAACGCTCTCTGTTTCGGAACAACTGCTCCAAACGAGATAGGTGTGAATACACCCTTAGCCCCCGTTCACACAGGACGCCGAAGCAACGCTCAACCGAAGCTGTACCTACGCTGTACACAAGTTTCATTTCGGCATCCTTGTTAACAGGCGAAGCCGTTCACACCACCCGCGTGCGTGCCACGCTGACGCCGTGCCGAAGCCACGCTCACGCCACGCCGAAGTGATCACTCAGGACTGACGCCGAATTTCCAAGCGTGACACTGAAGCCATGAGGCATGAAGTCAATTGGGAGTTGTGGGCGGGTTCAAGGCGCGAGAGTAGGTGCTGAGAGGAAAAGACAAGGCATCTTGTGTGAAAGGTAAGGTGTAGGTTCAGCTTGTGCTTCAAGCTTCAGTTCTGCTTACGTTCGGCGTCCTGTGTGAACAAGCGCTTAGTGGGCTCTCTGTCTGTGGGCTCTGTCTCTCTGTGGCGGTGTCTTCTGTGGAGGTGTCAGTCACAATTGTGATGTCATAAATCAGTGAATTATGTCATCATCAGTGATATCATCAGTGATGTCACTTGAGCAATTGTGATGTCATCAGTGATGTATTCTGTCTGTCTGTCTGTCAGTCCAGAGTCTCCAACCTACAGTAGGAAGCGATTCCTAGTACTTCAAATTTTCCCTGAAAGCATAAAACCTATAAATCAGTAGTGTGGAGTAAAAACCTGCTGGTGTGTAACAGTTCGAGCTGTTTTTATTTTTATTTTTATTGGGGGGGGGGGGGTTATTAGACAGGACAGTAGTACTAGGCAGACAGGAAAGATAGATAGATACAGTAGCTTTATTTGTCCAACAGAACATTTGTTTTCACAGGACCGCAATGGAAACAAGCTGTTAGCTTTATTGCGTTTTTTTATCCTTTTGATAATGGTGGGCCTGTGCATGTATATACTGTATGTATACACTGTTTGTTCATTATCAATAAAGAACTCAATCAAAAAAAAACAGTCAGTACATGTTTCATGAACATTGGTGATCATAACATACATCTTCCAAGAACATGACACATAACATACACCCCCCCCCCCCCCCCAGTAGCCCAATACATATAACACAACCAACCGTAAGGTAAGGAGAGGGGATGACATGCGGCAAAGGACCACGGGTGGGATTTGAACCCGGGTCTGCCATGTACGCTTCCTACCAGGTGAGCCACCGGGACGCCCCAGAGCTGTTTTTATTGACTGAGTCATATAAATCAGGAGGAGCAGATCTGGCTCTTAACTGTTCGGGGACGAAGGGAAGAAGACAGCTGTGCTGAATCATGAAATGACCTCCGAAACAAGTCTGAGTCGAATGCATGAATGAGTCTAAAACATCCTCCTCATAAAAACTGATTTGAATGGAATGTCAATCGAGGCCACGGGACGGAGACACATTCCTACAGCTGAGAAACAGGAAGGGATGGGCCTGTTTTAAGGGATGGGCCTGTTTTAAAGGCCCATTCCGTCGGTTCTGGCGAGAAATAAATGTGCACAAAGTGTTTATTATTGGCACTGAGTGAATGCGCCTTGACGTAACTTAAAAATGGCGACCAGGGGCGTTTCTCTCCGACCAGCCGTTCAGAAGATGGATGGAAAAACCGCAGTTTCGAAGTGGATAGCATCTCCCGCCACAGCTAGAGGATGTGACGTCTGCGCGCGTTCATGAGCTTGTCTAATTGTCCTAGACGCTAACAGGAAATGGCTGAAGTAGCTTTTAACGTTACGTTCGTCGCTAGCTGCTAGCTAAAGGAAACAACAACACAGACTCCAGAAAAAGTCCACACTAAATAAATAAATAAATATTTATCTAATGAAGCCCGTCTGGCCAGACAGCAGCAATGTGACCGACATCGGGGGAAACTAGAGTCAGGACTGTGTTTTCGGTTCATGAAGGAAACTTGCTGCTTGTAGCTACTGTAATGTGGTTTTGACCAGATAACGTTAGCTGCTTGCTAATGGATTTTCAAGATTCAAGATTTTTACTGTCACTCCGTAGTACAAGTATCTGACCACCTGGTCAGAAACTCTGCTAACATTACCGTCTTGTGTGAAGTAATGCAACCCTAACGTTACTACCGTTATGCTTATGGTCATGGAACATTATTGTTTGACTGTAGTTAGCTGCGGTTGTGAGTCTGCCTATTAGAACCATGACGTTAGCTTGATGCTATACGCGGCTAACTAATAGATTTAGCTATATTTATAGAAATTACCACCAGCCCCACTAATAACGTTACTGTCTTGTGTTGATTATGAATCTAACAGTCGGAAATATGCCTAACGTTAGCCTACTGTCTGTTATGCTTACGGTACATTGTTTGACTGTTCAGTTTGGTCAACTCCAGGCATTACATGGTACCGTACATACAGGGGGAGCAGGCTATTTACTGGCTTGTGCTAACATGAGTATCCACTTCCCGCAGCCAGCAGGCTCTGACTGCAGTGGGACTGCACATACTAGTAACGTTAGCTTGATGCTAATCGCGGCTAACTAATATTAATTTACATTTATAGAAATTACCACCAGCCCCACTAATAACGTTACCGTCTTGTGTGGATAATGAATTTAAAGCAGCTACGAGCAACTTTTTCGATTGTTATTAAACAGTATAAATTTAATATCAATGCATCACATCTTACCTCTAATAGTCGACGATACCAACGCAGAGTAGTCTCGCTTGAACCCCGAGTGAATCGGCCAGTGTTAGTGTGTCTGTAGCCAGGGCAGATCAGGAATTGAAATGAAACGGTTTGCAGCAGCCACTTCGGCCATAACCACAAAATAACTTCCAAAAAACCTATTAGAATATAACGAGAGATGTTCCCGCGAGTATGCGTGGCGTTCACATTGTTTATGTTATGTTGCTAGGCAGCGCAAACGGCGTAAAAAGGCAGCTGCGTTTCACTTCCTGGTTTCACTTCCGCGTTTCACTTCCGGGTTACCCGGTCCGGTCGCTCTAGAGAGCCCCCTGTTGGCGCGAGTTTAGACAGACTATAGACTTAATAATCACCTAAGGGAGCAATCTCAGATACACACGGCTTTGGTCTAGTTGACTATTAGAGGTAAGATGTGATGCATTGATATTAAATTTATACTGTTTAATAACAATCGAAAAAGTTGCTCGTAGCTGCTTTAACAGTCGTAAATATGCCTAACGTTACTGTTATGCTTTTGAAACATTGTTTGATTGTTCAGTTTGGTCAACTCCAGGCATTACACGGTACCGTACATACAGGGGGAGCAGGCTATTTCCTGGCTTGTGCTAACATGAGTATCGACTTGCCCACAGCCAACGCAAGCCAAAACATGGCCAAACATGCCACAATAACGTCCCCTAATTCATCCAGAATCCTTCCTGGGCATCTCGAGGCTGATCTGACCGATAAATTGTCCAGGTTGCCATTTTCAAGTGACTTTGAGTTAACGTTACAAAGCAACGAACAGCTCTGCTGTTGCCAGGCAACTGCTTGTGCGCGTGCGAGTATGGTGCCCGCGCGTCAGCTCGTTCACACGCTGCCTGCAGTTACACTAACGGCCACCGGCGTCAGTAATAGTGAGTATTGATGGATTGGGCCTTTAAGGGATGGGCCTGTTTTAAGGGATGGGCCTGTTTTGTACTTCACATCATGTTTGGTACTTCACAAGGCAGTCCTGCCAACCTCCCCATGAAATGGGCTCTTGAGGACATGTGGTGTTGTTAAAGGAAAATTCTGTTTTTTTTACACCCTGGACCTTATTTCCAGTTTTAAATATGATATTTAAGTCACCCTGACAACTTTGGTTTGATTAGCATCAGCAGAAACGATAATCAGTTTGAACTGTGACCTGAAAAACGAGGAAAACAGAGAATGTGAAATGCCTGTATTTGTCTTGTAAAAATAGCTTATTTTCCGACACAGCGGCTTATACGTATGCTTATTATATCAGAGAGAGAACGAGATGAGAGCCGCCGGTGTGGCACAGCCTGCTCTGTTTGCTGTCCGTCACATAGGTATTCCCGGCTGCTGCTTGTAATCCATATATGACTAATATTCCATAAGGGCGGCCACTGAATTCAAATGAATCGCCTATATTCTCTAAAACAGATAAATATCATCAGTGTATATCATGGTAAGCTACATAACAGCTAACTACAGTCAGTGAACCCTGCAAGTCAACCGGATGTACTTCTTTTCTTCTCCTTCTGTTAACTTAACTTAACTTATAAAACCAAACAGAAGAAGAAGAAAAGAAGTACATCCGGGTGACTTGCAGGGTTCACTCACTGTAGTTAGCTGTTATGTAGCTTAACATGATATACACTGATGGTTTTTATCTGTTTTAGAGAATATAGGCGATTCAATTGAATTCAATAGCCGCCCGTATGGAATAACGTCATATACCAGGAGCAGCCAGGAATACCTATATGATGGACAGCAAACAGAGCAGGCTGTGCCACACCGGCGGCACGGAGGTACATTAGATCGCTCTCATCTTGTTCTCTCTCTGATATTATGTGATATAATAAGCATATGAGCTGCTGTGTGTGTGTTGGAAAATAAGCTATTTACAAGACAGACATTTCACATGCCCTGTTTTCCTCGTTTTCAGGTTGCAGTTCAAACTGATTATCATTTCTGCTGATGCTAATCAAACCGAAGTTGTCAGGGTGACTTAAACATCATATTTAAAGCTGGAAATAAGGTCCAGGGTGTAAAAAAACTGAAGAGAGAGAGGCGCCGGGAGAGGGCGACCCGCTGAGAGCTCCGTAACTTCTTAGACAAATAGGCTTTTTATTTTAGTGTAAACGCGTTTTGTTTCAATTTCGTTGCTTCGATTCGCTTTGTAAATACCTATTGTATCTCTTGTTGTTTTTGCACTCATATGCCCTGTATTATACATTGTATTATACATATGACAATAAACTACTTGAACTTGAACTTGTTACATTTGTACTATGTTGTAAACGGAGTCCACAGCACAAGAATTTCACACGTGATACTTGTACCATGGAGTGACAATAAAAATCTTGAATCTTGAATCTTGAACTGCATGATGCAGCTGACAGCAAGCTACTACTGTATGACAGCTTTGCCCCGCTGGGATGTAGTGATGCATCCAGGCTGACAAGCTATGTTGGAAATAGAAATACTATCAGCCCCAACAATACAAGCCATTATCTTTGTATCGTTTTGAATGTATTGCTTACTGGGTGCACCTGCGTGCACACCTTGTCACCTTTCAGGAGTCCAGAGAGTCTACTGGTCATTTTGTCATACACTTGATCTAAGCAGCAGCACATTACATTTCAAAAGATTTCACCATTAGAACTGCTTGCTGACTCCCACCACCACAGTGTATTAGAAGATTGTGGGAGCATCAGGCAAAGCATTACTAAAAACTTTAAATTATGCTTCTGATAGTAGTTACGTACTGCACGGATTATAGCCTACTCCTTGCCAAATCGAATGGGCACCTACAAATTCAGAAAAGGTCATAAGTGACATTTTAAGCGGCGTGAACATCTGCCAATAAACAACGCAACATTACATGTCCTCATCGTTACTAAACATGTAACGTATCGTTGACGTTACTTAAAAAACAGCGTTGTGTGATCTAATACGTTAACTGTAAATTCTTGGAAACATGAATGACAGACATGCTATAAGGTTAGCTGACTGTGGTAGACTCAGATTGTATAGGTAGACTAGATAGCAGGGAGACTGTCAAGTGTCAACACAGCAGACACAGCACCTGTCACCCATAACGACGTCGACGTTAGCCTAATACAGGCCATCTTCGTGTGCAACGTAACGTTATCTGGTAGAAAATAACTATCTCGAGCAAGTCATTATAACGTTACACAACGAAGCCAAAGAGAATGCGTAAATTTGGTTAGCTGCGGTGAGGCGTCAAGTTACCTGGTTTGTGTGAGAAAGAGCTTGTCCTAAGCTAGCTGAGGTGTGTCTCCCGCTAACATCAGCTAACTAGCACACCAATAACATCAATAATGCAACCCAGTAGTGTATAATAAAAGCTTACCGTTGTAGGATATAGATAGACGAGCCACTGTCATTCAATCATGTGCCCAGTTGGACGAATAAAAACGTCGGGCAACGTCAATAATATAGCTAGGTAACGTACATTAGCTAGCTCACGTTAGCAGCAGGGTACAGTATGAAACGTAGGGGCCCCAGCGGCTCCGTGTCACCCAATTCAAACAGCCAGTGTTTCTTAAAAAGCAAGCCTTGCGGATAGATGTCAGCTATTCTTATTTCTCTTAGTATTTTCGGTTCTCCCTGTGTGTAAGTTAAATCACCGACCCTCCAATGCTGCCAAAGCGAAGCAATTGACAGTTCCCAGACTGCATTGCAGATTAGCTGTACGTCCAATGCGTCCGATCCAATGACATTTCCCCATGCATTTCGCAAGCTGTCTGTTCTTCTTCTTCTTTAGATTTCCGGCAGACTCCCAAGCTGTCTGTATCAAGTTCGACAGAGTTAAACCTGTCAATGTCGGAAGTGAATTTGCCTTCAAATTAAAAGCAGATTTTCATGTTTGGGGAAACGTCAGCGCCACTGATGATGTCCCAGTCCCACTGATGATGTCATAGAAATTGTGACTATCAGTGATGTCATAGACATTGTGACATCATCAGTGATGTCATATACTATGTCATCAGTGATATGCCATTTCAATTGTGATGTCATCAGTGATTTATAGACACTGATAGGCTGATGATACAGTTTACTTCTCATCTGGGTGTGATTTTTAAAGTAACCCTCCCAACCTTGGTTGTTGGCTAGCTGTACATGCTTATTTTCATCAGCTTGTAGCCTATATTTCTGTCTGTAGTAGTAGTAGTTTATTTAACACAATGTAAAATCCACATAAAAAAGCTTCAAATGAAGACAGTTTACATACATTAACACATGCCGAGGATTAAGTACACAATAAAGCCAAAGGCTTATTTCCATTGTGATCCTCTATTGTCTGGAGAGGGTCTATATTTTTTATCACGTTTGAAAATGACTAGGGATAAAAAAAAAAAAAAAAAAAAAACGATTTCAGACGGAAGCCCGTCTTTATTGTCACACGAACACTACAACACATGCATGCGGCCACAACACACACTCGTGTGGCCGGTGAAATATGTCCTCTGCATTTGACCCATCCAGGCTTGTCCTTTCCTCCAGGGGGCAGGCCAGGAGCAGTGGTCGCTTTTTCTTTCCAGCGCCCGGGGACCAACTTCAGATGTTGTCGTCACTGGTCGGATGACGATCTTCTGCATGTTTTTAGTGGGGGGTTATGTACGGAGGAACCCCCTGGGGGGTACGGGGAGAACATGCAAACTCCACACAGAAAGGCCCTTTCGATGAGATAGCCCACCTGGGCAGTAGGCACTGAAGATATGGGGGGGTCACAACTCCAGCGCCCACAGCATCCCAGGTGAGAATCGAACTCAGGACCTTCTAGCTGTGAGGCGACAGCGCTACCGACTGCGCCACCGTACCCCGGATATTGCGCGCTACGCGTGCTCGATTCCTAGGCTCGCCCGCTACGTGGGCTCGCCCGTCCTGCAGCTCGCATTCGCAGCTCGGCCACTATGCTGATGATGTCACAGTGGGATTTATGACATAACTGATGATGTCACAGTGGGATTTCATCAGTGGGATTTATGACAGCACTGATGATGTCACAGTGGGATTTATGACATCACTGATGATGTCACAGTGGGATTTTATGACATCACAGTGGGACAGAGAAACAAACAGACAGACAGAGCCTTATCTCCCATTTATATACTTACTAGTATATAAATACACGTGCTCGATTCCTAGGCTCGGCCGCTTCGCAGCTCAGCTGCTGCGTGGCCTTGCCCGCAACTCGGCTGCTGTGTGGCCAATGAGACCAGCATCACTGATGATGTCAGATTTATGACATCACTGATGATGTCATCAGTGGGATTTATGACATCACTGATGATGTCACAGTGGGATCAGGGATTTATGACATCACTGATGATCCGGGCACTTCTCGCTCATACTGAGCATTAGCGCCCGGGGGGCCCACGTAGCATTTCCCATCAGACCAGCTCTCGCGTCTAGGTCTTAAAATATTATTTACCTGAGCCAGAAACTTGACGCTATCCGATGCATAACACCCTCTTCTTCTAAATAACAGATGTTGCCACTTCCAACTTGTATAAAATCCACTTGTATGTGATATCAAAAAGTCCTTGATGCAATACCATTCAGGAAGTGTGGCAGTACGGACAGCGACGCACTGTTTAGACAGTGTGCTAAATATGTATGTAAAATGTGCTAAATATGTACTTGGGGGCACAGGGAGAAAAGAAGTAGCTCATGACTAGTTTTATTTTTTGTAAGTATAGCTCTTATCCTAAAAAAGTTTGGGGAGCCAGTTGACGCAGTATCTAGAGGACAGCTGTCCTTCTTGAGCTGGCCCTGTGAACTGCCCGGAGGGACATCCACTACCTGGAGGAAACCTACTGGACAGTGCTTTGCTGTTATCAACAAGTTGTAGAGCGGACGTTATAGCATATTATGCTATAACGTCCGCTCTACAGGCATGTTACTAAATGTCCAGCTTAAATGGCTGAATGGGTGTTCGAGCCTAGACAATTGACATTCAGCTAATATTAATCATAATAAGAACCAACCACTAGCAGCATCATCACCAATGACATCACAATTGCTCGAGTGACATCACTGATTCAATTCAATTTAATTCAATTAAGTTTTATTTATAGTGTAAAATCACCATGAGACATGGTCCCAAAACACTTTACAGTTCAAGAAGACATCATAAAACAGTACAATAATACATGATACAGTGCATGATCAGGTTGAAAAGTCAAGTAAAAGCAGACAGTATGATCATCTCATGCCTTCTGGTTCTACCCTTCACTAACAGGATTCTGGGCCAAAATATTTGACTGCTCGGCCTACAAAATAACCCTGCAGCCAGAGGCGGAACTCGCCATCTTTGGCTGCTCAGAGTCCTCTCTGAACTTCCCTACAGCTGTGCAACAATCTCTGACACTGGGGACAACTGTCGCCAAAAGACTCATCCTGAAGGAATGGAAGTCCTCCTCACCTTCTTTTCAAGTATGGCTGATGGACATGGTTTCTGTTATACAGATGGAGAGACTCAGGTTCCTGAGAACCAACTCGCTTAGAAAGTTCTTAACTATTTGGGACCCGTTTCTGGGCTACTTAGACGAGGTTAAAAATGATTAGTGAGTGGTGACTAAGGTTAGGGGTGAAGGACAGCTTGCCCGGTCGGTTTCATGTGGGCCCCTTTGGTGGGGTCCTATGCGTAATATCCCTCACAAGCACATAAGCACCTTTTGTGTCTGGTAGCACCACGTTAACAATGCCAAATGTCATTGATGTATGTATTTTATTTTTCCTCTGTCTGAGCCTGTTTGTCTTGTTCGTTTATTGTTCTATTAAAAAATAAAATTTTGAAAAAAAGAAAAAAAAAGGTATGAGAGCTACAGTAAGAACAATAAGTTAAAATTAAAGGGAGGGGTGTTAAAACAGGTAATAAAACAACCACAATGAGAGAAATACTAGTAAAATAAAATAAAGTGCACTATCCAATAATATACTTGTGAGAATAAATATGTTTTAAGTCTGGTTTTAAAAATATCAATGGAGCCAGCCTCCCTAACTGATCGGTGATGACATCATCACTGATGACATCACAATTGCTTGAGTGACATCACTGGTGACATCACAATTGCTCGAGTGTGAATGACAACATCGGTGATATAAATCATTGTAGTCATTCATCCATATCAAATCTGAAAAGAAAGTGCTTTTTTCACGTTGAAAACAACAAAACAATAAGTCATGTCAGGGTTTCTAGACGGAATCCGGTGTGTTGACTGCGAGTGCAATGTGGACTGGGGAGACAGAAGAAACACCATTGCATCTGTAGCTGCTGGAGTCCTGTTCTTCACTGGCTGGTGGATCATCATTGATGCAGCAGTGAAATACCCTGATGACGCAACGTTTCATCATGCCTATCACACCTGTGGAGTCATCGCCACATTGGCCTTTCTCATGATTAATGCTGTGTCAAATGGACAAGTGATAGGAGACAGCTACAGCGACGGCTGCATGGGACAGACAAGAGCTCGCGTGTGGCTCTTCATTGGCTTCATGATGGCTTTTGGCTGCCTCATTGCCGCATTGTGGATCCTGTTCGTAGGCTTCGTAGTGCCTCAGAAACCTGTTCTGTACCCTGGTATTGCCATTTTGTTGCAAAATGCTTTCATTTTCTTTGCGGGCATGGTCTTCAAGTTTGGACGTACCGAGGACCTGTAGCAGTGATGAACTCTGTGTTTGTAACGTAGCCCAAACACACACACACACGCTTCGAGGCACAGTGAAATTTGTCCTCTGCATTTTTCCCATCCTGGCTTGTCCTCCACGGGCTGGTCACGAGTGGCAGCTTGTCCTCCACGGGCTGGTCACGAGTGGCAGCTTGTCCTCTACGGGCTGGTCACGAGTGGCAGCTTGTCCTCCACGGGCTGGTCACGAGTGGCAGCTTGTCCTCCACGGGCTGGTCACGAGTGGCAGCTTGTCCCTCCACGGGCTGGTCACGAGTGGCAGCTTGTCCTCCACGGGCTGGTCACGAGTGGCAGCTTGTCCTCCACGGGCTGGTCACGAGTGGCAGCTTGTCCTCCACGGGCTGGTCACGAGTGGCAGCTTGTCCCTCCACGGGCTGGTCACGAGTGGCAGCTTGTCCTCCACGGGCTGGTCACGAGTGGCAGCTTGTCCTCCACGGGCTGGTCACGAGTGGCAGCTTGTCCCTCCACGGGCTGGTCACGAGTGGCAGCTTGTCCTCCACGGGCTGGTCACGAGTGGCAGCTTGTCCTCCACGGGCTGGTCACGAGTGGGAGCTTGTCCTCCACGGGCTGGTCACGAGTGGCAGCTTGTCCTCCACGGGCTGGTCACGAGTGGCAGCTTGTCCTCCACGGGCTGGTCACGAGTGGCAGCTTGTCCCTCCACGGGCTGGTCACGAGTGGCAGCTTGTCCTCCACGGGCTGGTCACGAGTGGCAGCTTGTCCTCCACGGGCTGGTCACGAGTGGCAGCTTGTCCCTCCACGGGCTGGTCACGAGTGGCAGCTTGTCCTCCACGGGCTGGTCACGAGTGGCAGCTTGTCCCTCCACGGGCTGGTCACGAGTGGCAGCTTGTCCTCCACGGGCTGGTCACGAGTGGGAGCTTGTCCTCCACGGGCTGGTCACGAGTGGCAGGCAGGTGCAGTGAAGCCCATGGACCAACTTCTTCCAACTGCTGCTGTTCAGACGACGATCTTCTTGCATGTTTTTAGTGGGAGTCCATATGGAGGAAACGGCCGGGCAGCACACGGAGAACATGTTTTTAGTGGGAGTCCATATGGAGGAAACGGCCGGGCAGCACACGGAGAACATGCAAACTGCACATATAAAGGCCCTTTTCACGAGATAGCCCACCTGGGCACTATAGGCAGCGAAGGCATGGGGAGTCATACCTCCAGTGCCAACAGTGTCCCTGGTGAAAATCTAACCCAGGACCTTCTTGCTGTGAGGTGAGAGTGCGAGGCAAGAACCCTAGGTAAAGGTAAAGTTGCCCGTTAACGCCACCTAGGTTTATAAGAGCCTAGGAACTCTTAAGCTCAAACTCAACCAAAATTGCAATACTAGGCTTCGATTTCCGGTTCTTTCTACAAGGGAGAGCAGTGTTCCAGATACCCAAGGACAGACTGAGGAAAAGTGGTAAAAATGAACAATGTATTTTCACAGACCAATCAATAAGAGGTAAACAAGGATAATGGGTATAAAGAACTGGATTGTGTCTTTAAAAGCTGAGGAAGTAAAAGTCCTATGCTTTAGCCTAAAATATAATTAAAATAGTAAAAAGGAGCTAAACCCAGATACCCCACAAGTCTGTTGACACCCCACAAGTCTGTTTTGTGCAGAGCCCATCCGTGCCCATGAAGTCCCTCTGCGTCCCTACCACTGCCTCTATTGCCACCCAGGACCTCCCGACCAGGCCGACACCAGCTCGCCGCTGCAGTCTCTCCTGGGGCCCCCAGGCTTAGCCTCGAACCAGCAGCTGCAATCAGCACCATAGATACTTGCAATTGGCTCGGCCATCCTCGACTGGTATCCATTGGTTCTTCACACAGTCAACAGTAGGGCTGCCCCCTCCAGGTCGATTGGTCGATTGTTTGGTCGACGAGATTCACGTTGGTCGAGCAATCGCTGTTAATAATTTTGTAAAAAAAAAAAAAAATGCAGGCCATGCCAGGCCACCGGGCTACTATAAACTTTCGTTACAAGGCCAGCAGTAAACAAACGGTAGCATCTTTTCATTTTGTTTTAACAGTAACAGTTTTGTCATAACAGTAATTTACAAATTCCCCAGTTACTGAATGGGCTGCACAAGATGTTTTGTGCAAGTGAAGTGAAGTTGCATTGTTCAAAAACTACCTAAGTACAGTAGTCCACACACACATCCAGTTAAGGTGGACTGTAAGTAGACTGTAACAAACAGTTCAGTTTGTCAGGTGCATGCAACTATGACATGACTTTATGAAAGTTGTTGGACTGTCTACTTGACAATGTTGCTGCAATAAAATGGTTGAAGTCAGATGTACAGACTGGAAAATTGTTCTTATATAAACCAGATGTTGACAAAGTCTTCCTTTGGGGACATCATTTGCAGTTGAAAAAGTAAGAAATCGCAATATATCGCAATATTCAATATATCGCAATATTCAATATATCGCAATATCGGCGATATCGCAATACTATCGTATCGTGATTCAAGTATCGTTTTAGTATCGTTTTAGACCCCGTTTCGACCAATCGATTGGTCGGAGCTGTGGTCGATTTCTGGTCGACCAGGGGGCAGCCCTAGTCAACAGCAGCGGTATAGCACAAACAGCTCCCACTTCCTGGTTGTCCATTGGCTCAATTCAAGTGTAATTGCTCACCATCAGAGGTTAATTGTCCACAGTCTCTGCACTCAGTTGGTGGGCTGCACACAGCAGAAAGAAACAAACTACACAATCCAAAAATAATTAAAGACAAAACATGCAGCTTAAACCAAATAAAGAATATAGCCGCAAGCGGCAATACCAGGGGTTCAAGCTTTGAACACATGCTTAAAACAAGGCTAGGTGTCGGAATCTAGCATAAGGCCAGCGTGATAACGCGTTCACGAGCCTGTTGTTGTAGCAGGCAGCGAGCGGCGTTGTTAAGGAGTCTCGGTGACGTTCAAAGTCCTGATGATGTCATAGACAACGTGACATCATCAGTGATGTCATCAGTGACATAATTATTGACCAAATTCATCTTATGACATCACTCACTGATGACATCACAATGATGTCACAATGTGCGGTTTGGTTTGTGAAAACAAACAATACCGCCCCCATCTGGCAATGTCAGATTAGAGCCGCACCGCTAGGACGTAGCACGTGGGAGGATCACGCTATTCCAACCAGTTCCCTTCCCTCTGAACAGGCACCCCGACCGACCAGAGGAGGCGCTAGTGCAGTGACCAGGACAATACCCTCAATCCGGCTTCCCTCCCGCAGACACCAGCCAATTATGCCTGTAAGGACGCCCGACCAAGCCGGCGGTAACACGAGGATGCCAGCGTGCAACCCCTGTGTTGTTAGGTGACTACACTTTTTAACATGACATGGATTTGCCCAGGT
This sequence comes from Poromitra crassiceps, assembly GCF_964638095.1. Classification (NCBI taxonomy): domain Eukaryota; kingdom Metazoa; phylum Chordata; class Actinopteri; order Beryciformes; family Melamphaidae; genus Poromitra; species Poromitra crassiceps. The sequence continues at coordinate 1,346,274 of NC_139623.1, forward strand.
CAACTGCTGACCTCCAGGTGCATACGAGCAAAATCACGCATAGAAGGGGCTGTACCGCTTGAAAAGTGAGAATGAAAAAAATACTTCTAGGGCATCTAGTGAGCACCAATATCTGTCATTGGGCCAGATTTCAGGTCTCTGTGATGTACCAACTCATGGGGATTTGCATCGCGGCAGAAAGACAGGGAAGGGTGATGGTGATGATGTCACAATGCCCTAAAATGGCCTGCGACGGACTACAAATTAAACTTTTCAAATCATAGTTTTCTGCCATGTGATGTGTTTTTGTTCACTGCTCTATACTCTGCTTTTTATATTGTGTGAGACAATAATGCTTTAGCAGTTATTCACTTTAGATATTGACTTTTCTTTAACATGTTTTATTTATACCTTTAGCTGTATAGAGACTAAATCATAACTTTCTAAGCACAAATTGTCATTGATTCATTGAAAGTTTATGACTTTTCCAAACATGGCACATCAGGCTACATGTGTCTCTGCACTCCAAAATTGTGCAAACTGTGCAAACTGTGCAAACAAACTGTCCACATTTCTTTTGGCTTTTGAATTCAAACTTGGGGAGTGCTCATCTACTTTATCAAACCTTTTCATTCTAAAGCTTTCTATAACTCCTTCACACTCCTCAAATCTCCTTGCATCCACTTTATGTGACACTCCATCGACCACACCCTTTACTGGAGCTTTCTTACCTAGCTGAAAACATGCCACCGGGAACATGTCCTTGACTTGAGCCATTGTGATGTCATCAGTGTTGACATCACAATTGCAAAATGATGTAATCAGTGATGGCATCAGTACTGTCCTCGGTCAATAGACCCTTCTCACGGGGGCCATTTTGTGTCGAAAAGGCAGGGTAAACACAGGTGCAAGCAAAACACTAATGAGGGTTTCCAACGTCCATGATTGGAATTTGGAAACCCTCATTGCACCTGTGTTTATTCTGCCTTTTCGACACAAAATGGCCCCTGTGAAAAGGGTCTATTGTGATGCTGACAGGGGAAATGTTAATCACACTAGCCTTTATTTGGACAATCATAATATATTCATACCTGTCCACGGCGTCCCGGGACAGGTATTGAGAGACTGCGCAGATCAGCTGGCCGGGGTCTTCACCAGGATCTTCAACCAGTCCCTCTCCCAGGCCGTCGTTCCAGCCTGCCTGAAGACCTCCACAATCATCCCGGTACCAAAGAAGAACAATATCAGCTGCCTGAACGACTACCGTCCAGTTGCACTTACACCCATCATCATGAAGTGCTTCAAGAAGCTGGTCCGGACCCACATCATCTCGGCACTCCCTCCCGGGATCGACCCTCACCAGTTCGCCTACAGAGCCAACAGGTCCACGGAGGACGCCATCGCCACAGCTCTCCACTCTACTCTGAACCACCTCGAGCAGCGGGGGAGCTACGCGCGGCTGCTCTTTGTGGACTACAGCTCGGCGTTCAACACCATCATCCCTGACAGACTGGTGACCAAACTGTCAGACCTGGGAATATCAAACTCCATTTGCCTGTGGATTAAGGACTTCCTGTCGGATCGCCCCCAGAGGGTGAAGGTAGGCCGCCACACCTCATCAAGCATAAACCTCAGCACCGGCTCTCCACAGGGCTGCATGCTGAGCCCCCTTCTCTACTCCCTCTACACCTACGACTGCACCCCTGCCCACCCCAGCAACTCCATCATCAAGTTCGCGGACGACACCACCGTGGTGGGGCTCATCTCTGGGGGAGACGAGTCTGCGTACCGGGATGAGGTGGAGAAGCTGTCGGTGTGGTGCACAGAAAACAACTTGGCCCTGAACACCTCCAAGACCAAGGAACTAATCATAGACTACAGGAGGAAGAAAACAGACACTCAGCCCCTGGTTATCAACGGGGACGGCGTGGAGAGAGCTTCCGACTTCCGATTCCTGGGCGTCCATCTAGATGATGACCTGACTTGGAGCACCAACACCACTGCTACCATCAAGAAGGCACACCAGAGACTGTACTTCCTGAGAGTACTCAGGAACAACCAGCTCGCACAGGAACTGCTGGTCTCCTTCTACCGGTGCTCCATCGAGAGCATCCTCACGTACTGTATCTGTGTGTGGTTCTGCAGCTGTACAGCCGTGGAGAGGAAGGCGCTCCAGAGAGTCGTCAACACCGCCCAGAAGATCGTCGGCTGCCCCCCCCCCCCCCCCCCTGGCTGACAGCTCCCGCTGTCTCAGGAAAGCCCACAGCATCCTCAAAGACCCATCCCACCCCGGGCACTGCCACTTTGAACTGCTGCCCTCGGGCAGACGCTACAGAGCGATGAGGGCACGAACGAGCCGGTTCAGAGACAGTTTATTTCCAAGAGCCATAGCTGCGCTCAACATGCCCTAACACAGTTATCTTAGATATACTGTATGTAGACTGTATATGTAGAATATGAATATATATATATATACTGTATATATATATATATATATATATACAATAATAATAAGTATATGTACATAGAATGTTCAAGAATGTACACACAGAACCAAGTTCAATGTCGATGCTTAATGTATATAGGACTGTGCAAGATGCTAAGGGGAATGTAAGTGGAATGTATATAGAGTGTACACAGAACAAACCTGACACTAGACACTTTCTACACTTTTTACTTCGTTTATTTTTATTTTTTATTTTATTACCTCATACTGTGATACACTAGACACGTTTACCCTTTATTACCTCGGTACTTTTATACCATTATCTTTATTACCTAACTTATTGTCTTGTCTAAACGCACATAGGGGATTGCTTCAATTAAAACTTGTTTTGTGACAATGACAAATAAAGCTCATTCATTCATTCATTCATACACATTTTCATTTAAGTTACACATAGTTATTGTACATACATAGACAGACATCATATTCAGCTAGCCTGTAGCGTACATTTGCAGCTCACACTGTACCCTGTCACCGTGTCACTATGTACAGCGCCAGAATACCAGATACGTTGTCTATTAGCCTTCAAATGTGTGTCAAGACAGATGTCATCTGATGTGTGTCCTATAAGTATGTCTGACTTTCTGTTCACTGGAAGGAAAAGCCTGTGTATCCATTGGTGAATATGCAAGAATGCATCTCTTGGCCAAGATCGATGATAAATACTTCATTTAAGATGACTTCTGACTCCTGGCTCCATCTTTTTGATCACAAATGATTTTTCTTCAAGTGGTTTGCTGTTTACCTTTTGGATGGAAATTTCTATTCTATAACAGATGGCCATCATCGAGTGCCATCAGTCACTCGAGCAATTGTGATGTCGTCAGTGATGTCATCAGTGCTGTCACTCGAGCAATTGTGATGTCATCTTCCCGGGTGAGGCTATATAAGTGGTGGGGAGAGGGGAAAAGTTAGAAACGCCCGAAGGGTGCATTGCTCTAGTCCAGTGTAAAAATGGAAGAAACAAATATTGTTTGCGTTAGTAGTGCTGAAAACACACAAACTGTTTTAGCCGAGATGGAGGACAAAGAGACGACGTTGGGTCTGATCAATTACTATTGCTATGAAAAGTATTACAACCATGTGGTAAACGCTGCAGCTGGTGCTGTAAGGAAATTCAGCAATGATTCAATCTACAGTTTTTTCCATGCGTATGGGATTCTAATGCAAGATCAAATTCAAGGAGCCATAGCAGAGTTGGATATGATAAGAGACAGTAGAGATGTGTCCCTCTGCACATCGATTGCCCTCGTCTATGCTGAGAAAAAAAAAGCAAACCCCGACGGAGAAGTCATTCAAGAGCTTGATGCTAAGGTAAAAGAGGATCGTAAAAGTGCATCTGCCAAAAGTCTTTACTACGCTGGAATGTTTCTTTGGCTACTGGGTCGAAACAGTAAAGCAAGGGAATACATAGAGAGAATGATCAAACTCTCCAATGGCTCTAGAGAGGGGATCATCCTAAAAGCCTGGATAGATCTGACATCAAATAAAGATGTATATGCCAAAAAGGCTGGAAAATACTTTGAAGAGGGACTGAGAGAGAGAGCAGATGTTCTTGCCCTGATGGGAAAGGCACAATACTGTGAGTATCATCAGAATTATTCTGGAGCGTTGGAGATGGTTAACCAAGTCATTGTTAGTTTCCCTGGGTTCTTGCCTGCGCTAATCAAGAAGATGAAGCTGTTACTCAGCCTGCAAGACTGGGAGCAAACCATAGATGCAGCACAGCGGCTTTTACAGAGGGATAAAAATAACCTGGAGGCCCTGAGGATGCTAGCACTACACTCGTTATGTAGAGATGGAGATATTACTGAATCGGTAAAGCAGCTGTCAAAACTTATCAGCAGCTTCGACCTTCTAGAGCCTCACAACCCTGAGCTTTTGTACAGGATGTCTCTAGCCATCACCCGTGTTTGTGGAAGAAATGAGAAGGTGGTTGAGCAAACCCACAGAATGGTGGAAAGAGCCTTCTCTCTGGCATCTGGGGACTCATATCTGGCCACAGAGCTCGGCTACCAGATGGTCCTTCAGGGCAGAATCAAGGAGGCTATGAAGTGGTACAAGACTGCTATGACTTTGGATGACATTAGTGTTTCTGCTTTGGCAGGTATTATTCATTGTCAGCTGATAGAGGGTCAAATAGAAGATGCAGAGCAACAGTTGGAATTCCTCAGAGAGAAAAAATCAGGGGAACTACTATACCTGCGTGCTGTGCTGGCGATGAAGAAGCGCCGGCCCCAGGAAGATGTAACAAACCTGCTGAACGATGCAGTGCACACACACTTTAACACGCTGCAGGGTCTGCCTCTGGGAGTGGAATATTTTGAGAAGTTCAACCCTGACTTTCTGCTGGAGGTTGTCAAAGAGTACCTATCACTGTGTCCTGCTAAGCCTCCAGTCCCGGGCCAGCCTCCTGCTCCTCAGCTCCACCACTGTGCCTCTGTGCTGGATACTGTAGTAAAGATTGTGCCAGGTCTCCTCCAGGGAGTCTTTCTGTCAGCCAGAGTCAAATTCCTGTGTGGTGATGTTGAAGCTGCGCAGAGCAGTCTACATCATTGCCTGGAACAATGTCCCTCTCATGCAGATGCTCATCTGCTCATGGCCCAGATCCATCTCCTGCAGGGGAATTTTAAACTGTGTTCCCAGTCTCTTGATCTCTGCCTCAGCCATAATTTTGAGGTTCAAGAACACCCTATGTACCACCTGATCAAGGCTCAGGCCCAGAAGAAAATGGGTGAGCTGACGGGGGCCATCGATACCTTGCAGGTGGCCATGAGTCTCCCAGGGGTCCACAGGGGCGGATCCTCATCCAAGTCCAAGAACAGGAACATTGAACTGAGTCCTGCTGACTGTGTATCTGTCTTCTTGGAGATAGCTGAGGCTCTCTGGCTGAATGGAGAACAGCATGAAGCAGCAAAGGTGATGCGGGATTCCATCAACGAGTTCTCAGGAACCCCCGAGGAGTTGCGTGTCACCATTGCCAATGCTGACCTGGCCCTGCTGCATGGTGACACAGAGCTGGCACTGAGCATGCTCAGAAACATTGCCCCTGAGCACCCCTACTACATCCAAGCCAAGGGAAAAATGGCAGACATATACCTCAACCACAGGAAAGAGAAACCTCTGTATGCTAGCTGTTACAGAGAAATGGTGGAGAAGCTGCCCAGCCCTCACACATATCTCTTGCTAGGCAATGCTTACATGAACATTCAAGAACCAGAGAAAGCCATTGAGGTCTACAAACAGGCTCTGAATAAAAACCCCAAAGATGGCGCTTTAGCCAGCAAGATTGGGAAAGCCCTCGTCAAGACTCATAACTACGTCAAGGCAATAAATTACTATGAAGCTGCACTAAAGACCGAGCAGCAGAACTTCATCTGCTATGACCTGGCCGAGCTGCTTATGAAGATGAATCAGTATGAGTGGTGTGAGAGAGTCCTGCATGATGCTCTGGCCCATGACCCAGCACTCACAGATGACTGTCGTTATTTGGTTCTGTTAGCAAAGGTCCAAAATAAGGTTTACAAAAAGGAAGACGCTTTACTTTCCCTACAAAGAGCCCGTAATGTGCAGGCCAAGGTGCTGAAGAGGGTGCAATTGGAGCAGCCTGACGCCATCCCCATGCAGAAGCAGCTTGCTGCTGAGATCTGCGCTGAGATCGCTAAACACTACACAAGTCAGAGGGGCTATGAGAGAGCAGTCAAATTCTACAAAAAAGCTCTTGTGTATTGTGAGAGTGATCGTAAGGTGATGGTGGAGTTGGCACAGCTGTACCTTACACTAGATGAGGTGGACGCCTGCCAGGAGCAATGCAGCATCATTTTGAAGAATGATCAGTTTAATGAAGATGCAACCCTGATGATGGCTGACCTGATGTTCAGGAAGCAAAACTATGAACAGGCCGTTTTCCACTGTCAACAACTTCTGGAGCAGAAACCAGACAACTATCCAGCACTGTCATGTCTTATTAACTTGTTGAGGAGAGCTGGGAAGCTGGAAGAAGTTCCCAGATTTATTGATATGGCAGACAAACATTCTTCCAGGGCTATGTTTGACCCTGGATATAACTACTGCAAAGGACTTTATCTGCGGTACAAAGGAGAACCTAACGATGGCCTGCAACACTTTAACAAGGCGCGGAAAGACAATGATTGGGGTCAGAATGCTGTTTGCAACATGATTGAAATCTGCTTAAACCCTGACAATGACACCTTGGGAGGAGAAGTATTTGAGAATCTAGATTGTGACATCGGGAACTCCACGGAGAAGCAGGAGTCAGAGCAGCACGCCGTGCGAACAGCTGAGAAGCTGCTGAATGAGTTAAAGCCTCAGACACCTGGTGGACACTTGCAGCTCCGCATATTGGAGAACTACTGCTTCCTGGCTACTAAACAGAAGGCCAACGTGGAGAAAGCCCTCGTTGTTTTCACAGAAATTGCAAACAATGAGAAAGACCATGTGCCGGCACTACTGGCAACGGCAACGGCTTACATGATCCTAAAACAACCTCCTCAAGCCAGGAACCAGCTCAAACGCATAGCTAAGATGAACTGGAGCAACATTGATGCGGACAAGTTTGAGAAGAGCTGGCTGCTCCTGGCAAATATCTACATCCATTCGGGGAAGTATGACAAGGCCGGGAACCTGTTAAAGAGATGCCTCCACCATAACAAGTCTTGTTGTAAAGCTTATGAATATTTGGGCTACATAAAGGAAAAAGAGCAGGCGTTTCATGATGCTGCATTCAACTATGAACTGGCTTGGAAATATGGAAATCAGATGAACCCAACCATTGGATACAAGCTTGCTTTCAACTGCTTAAAAGCAAGGAGGCATGTTGATGCCATAGCTGTGTGTCATAAGCTTTTGAATGCTCATCCTTATTATCCAAGAATGAGAAAGGACATCTTGAACAAAGCACGTGCAGCCCTAAGATCTTAGATTTGAAGGCGTGTGTGTGTGTGTGTCCTGCAACCCTCGCATGAGCATGCTCAGAACATGGGTTTGCACCAAAACTCAAAACCATCGCAATTAAGCATGTTCTCTTCATCTTATGTATTGACCAAAACCCAGGGCGCCAGCTATAACAATGAATGAACCTATACAGTCCTTTACAGTCCCTTCAGAACTCAATGACTATTACTGTGATTCATCATCATAAAGCCATCTATCGTGAAACCTTCTCTACTAGGGATGTTCATTTTGAAAATTTTCCAAAATCGATAATTGGTGAAAATTAACGATCAATTATCGATTATCGATTTTATTAATACTTAGAAAATTTTCAATATTTTTTTTTTTTTTTTTTTTTTTTTTTAACAAAATGAATGCCTATGGCAGAAAATACGAAAGACAACGTGTTCTCCTCAATGAACTCTTTATTTCAATGTGTCTCCTCTCCAACACTGCTGTCCCCGGTGCTGCCACTGCTGTCCCCGGTGAATTTCCCATGTTTAAAACAGTTTTGCTGGCACAAAGGCCCGTGCCCAGCCAGAAAACTAGAGACTATATGAAGCTCCACCTCACGTTAGTCGGCTGTGCAATGGAGTGGGGCGAGGAGGAACGAATTCCACCCAAACCTAGTCCAAAAAAAAAAAGTTTTTTTTTTTTTTTTTTTTTTTTTTTTAATAATTAAAAAATCGATCCAAATGCCACAGGATCGATTCCAATCCTTAACGATCAATTATCGATTTTCGATAATTGATGAACATCCCTATTCTCTACCTTCACACTGTACAAGCAAGTAATATATTACTTTTAGCAGTAACGCAGTAATATATATTTTGCATGTTTTTGGCAGGGGTTTCCTATCTGGGGGAGGCCACAGGAGAGCACGGGGAGAACATGCAAACTCCGCACAGAAAGGCCCTTTTGACAAGCCCACATGGGCAGTGGGCACTGAGGACACACCCTCAGCACCCATAATGTCCCAGGCGGGAATCGAACCCAGGACCTTCTTGCTGTGAGGCGACAGCTCTACCACTGCACCCCCATAATATAACTTAGTTATTACCAAATAGGATTTCAGTAATATTATACCAGTCACTATGTCAGGTAACTCAGGTTACAACTTGAAACTGAGCTGCCGTCAGCTCCTCGTTAGGTTGCATCATGCATTCATCTAGCTACTCAGTAAAAATTAGTATTGGGCAAAGGTAAATTATAATGTTATCGAGATGTCTTCAAATGTAATCTTGTAAAATGAGAAACCTCACAGAAAAAATAAATAGACTTAATAGAGGGAATTATGCCCTATAAGCACAAAGCAACATTATTTAAATAAAGATCATTTCCTAATCAAATTGTGTGTTTTTATGCAAATAATAACCACTATAGATGACTTGATAACAAAGGAACAGGATAACATTTAGAATTTTGGACGGTTTACACTGCACTTCAGGATGGTTGAAATTCTTTTTCGGGATGTTTGGGATGGCAGTGTCATTCTGTGGTAATGCAAAAGTAGTGTAATAATAAGTAACGATAGCCTTATACAGGTAGCACAGACAGTAAATTTATTTGTTAGGTATAAGTATAATGTTTCACTATAGGGTAATAGGGTACACAAAAAGAGTAACTAATGGACAGGTAATAATTAAGTAATGATTCGGTACTCATGAACTACTCAGTATGATGCATCACTTTACAATAGGGTACACAAAAAGAGTAACTAATGGACAGGTAATACGTAAGTAATGATTAACTAACGATGAACTACTATACTCACAAACTGACCATTAACTAAGCATTAACTAATGAGTAATTACTCCACTAAGGAACTGACAACTAATCATTAACTAATGACTCAGAACTGACTTCAACTAATCATTAATGATTAACTAATGATTAAAAGCCATTACCTAATTATAGTTCGTTTCTCATTAGTTTACTCTCTCTCGTAAAGGACAAGCCCGTCTTTTATTGTCACACGAACACCACAATACATGCATGCGGCCACAACACACTCATGCTGACGGTGGCCGGTGAAAGGTGTCCTCTGCATTTAACCCATCCAGGCTTGTCCTTTCCTCCGGGGGGCAGGCCAGGAGCAGTGGTCGCTTTCTCGTACAGCGCCCGGGGACCAACTTCGGATGTTGTCGTCACTGGTCGGATGACGATGACGATCTGATCTTCTGCATGTTCTTAGTGGGGGGGTTATATACGGAGGAACCCCCTGGGGGAGCACGGGGAGAACATGCAAACTACACACAGAGAGAAAGGCCCTTACGACGAGATACCCCACCTGGGCAGTAGGCACTGAGGATATGGGGGGGAACACAACCACAGCGCCCACAGTGTCCCAGGCGAGAAACCACAGCGCCCAGGCGAGAATCGAACTCAGGACCTTCTGACTGTGAGGCGACAGCTAGCGACTGCGCCACCGTACCCCCCTGTAGTAACTACTATATTATTTGTGTACCTTATTGTAAAGTGTTACCATGTATAATCTTTTTATTGTTTCATTTCAGACAATGGTTTAATGTCATCAACAATTGGGGTATACCCAGTCCACCCAAATAAAGAGCAAAACAAAACAGCAGCAAACACACGTAACAGAATCCACAACAAATTGTCTTCAAATAAGTTGCGTGCACGAATATGATGTAATAGTGATCTGAAAAGAATTTTTTTTGTCCCACCCCGTAAACTTAGTCCCACATCAAGTCGATTGTACAGGTTTTGGTTTTAAATTATTAAAAACAAGCAAACAAACAAATAAAAAAGAACAAAGAACAAACAAAAAAACAAAACCAAAGACAAGACGAATAAACAAATTCAAGCGGAGAAAAGCAAGAAAAAAACAAAACAAGGAAGAAAAAGAAAAAAAAAAGAAAAAAAACATTACAACAACATGGTGCTACCAGCCTATTAAAATATGTGTGCTAGGATGTGGACGTTATTCATTTCTGACCTCACCCAGGTAGTCCAGAAACGGGTCCCAGATGGTCGAGAACTTCCGGATTGAGTTAGTCCTCAGAGACCTGAGTCTTTCCATACACACTACTGAGACCATGTCCGTCAGCCACAGCTGAAAGGAGGGTGGAGAGGGGGGCTTTCAAAATAAGTATTTTGACGACGATCATCCCCTGTATCAGGGATTGCTGCACAGCCCTGGGTAGAAGTAATGAGGATTCTGAGCAGCCGAAAATGGCAAGTTCTGTCTCCGGCTCAAGAGTTACTCTATAGGCCTTAGAATACCAGTCAAAAACTTTAGCCCAGAATCCGGATATTAAAGGGCAAAGCCAGAAAGCGTGTGACAGTGTACCCTCTAACACCTGGCACCTATCACATAGTGGTGAGACAGATGGGTAAATCTTGTGTAATTTCGATTTGGAATAGTGAAGACGGTGAGTAACTTTGAATTGGATCAGCTGGTGTCTACTGTTAACTGAGCAAGACTGGACCATAGACACACTCCTGTCCCATATCATCTGCGGTAGAGCAACACCAAGTTCGTCCTGCCATGCCTCTCTAATCCTCTCAGTGGAGGCCCTAATATAGTCATCAAACAGGTGTACTAGTCTAGAAATAAGATGCCTGGAGTGGGGGGGACTCAACAAGACCTCAGAAAGTGTGTTCTTCTGGGAGAACTTCAAAATCTCGAAATTTAGACCGTACATAATCTCTGACTTGTAGATATCTAAACCAATGCGTGTTGGGCAACTCAAATTTCCTCCTCAGAAGATCGAAAGAGGCGAAATGGCCATCTATGTATAAGTCACTGATTGAACACAGCCCTTTCTCACTCCAGGCACAATAGGTTCTGTCTGACCGTGCAGGCAAAAAGGTGTGATTAAAACAAATTAACAACAAATTAAAACAAATTATATGAGTCGTCTGGTATACTCAGAGTTCTTCTGATCTGGTTCAAATTTGTGACCCCATTGTGAGTTTTTCACCACAAAGCTTAAATTCTTGAGAGCCACTGGCGTTTCTAGCTTAGAGAATAACATTGCTGACAGGGAGGAGTCTGTGATAGAACTGACTTCCATTTTTAACCAAAGGGGAGTCCCAGGAATCAGGTTGTCAGGAGTCCCCTGTCGCCAAAACATTAAGGCTCTAGCATTGGCAGCCCAGTAGTAGTGCCTGAACACTGGTAAGGCCAGTCCACCTTCAAGCCTAGGTTTTTGCAAATGGGTTTTCGAGATTCTATGATTCGACAGCTCAAATCTTGAGCTGTCGTGCCAGAAGTTTCTCTGGTTTATCTCCCAATTCAAATTGCCTTTGTCTCAGTTTTAACAGGAGGGTATTTATTTGGCCACCCAGAATACAGTTATATTCATATTTTAGCTTCAATATCTTATTGTAGTCCTCCGAAGATTTTGAGTTCTGATATGCCGCTTCAAAGGAAGGAAGAACATTTTCGAATTTCCAGTAGGCGTCTCTCTCTTTTTCTTGGCTGTGGATTCGTACAAGATTATGTCCCCACGAATAACAACTTTTATGTAGAATCTGATACTTCTCCATTGTCGTTAAACTCCATAAAATGCTTTAATTTAGTAGTATGTTCTATAAATTTCCCATCTGCGAGTAAGGAAGGGTTGAGACGCCAAGAGTAGCTTTGTTTAGGAAGAGAGAGGTTCAACGAAATAGTCAAAGGGGCATGGTCAGAAATCAAAATGTTATGGTATTTTGTGTTGATAACGTGGGAGATTAATTGAGTATATTAAAAAATAATCTATTCTGCTGTAGGATTTATGTAAAGTGTTACTGAAAGGGTTGTTACACAGGCAACTTTTGAAGCCCTGAAGAGAGCTGGAAAAGCAGCAGTTCAGGGAAGTTAAAGGCAAGGAATTTGTGCCATGTTTATTTTAACCCCAGTTTTAACCAGTGACGATGTTGCCGTTACAATTAGACTACAAAAACAGAATTTAGATTATAGAGAGCTATATTCGGTTCAGCTATATTTAGAATCGGGAGAGACCATAGAACATTTCACTCAGACCAAAACATAAAAAAACATCGAAAAACTATTTTCTTTAAACCTGTAGGCTATTTTTTACGTTTTGGTCTGAGTGAAATGTTATGGATCTCTCCTGTTTCTAAATATAGCATATCTGAACTGTTTGGTTTGAACAAGTAAAACAATTTTTATAAGCATTTTACAAAATGTATATGGGAGAATAAATGGCGGATGAAAATCTCTGATGATGTCATCAGTGATGTCATACATAGGCATTATTACATCATTGTGACATCACTGACATGATGTCATCAGTGTGACACACACACACACGAGAGCGAATGAGGGAGAGAGTGGGAGAGAGACTGAGGGGGAGGGAGACAGACACACACACACACACACACACACATACACAGTCCCAGTGATGATGTCATCAGTGATTATGTCATCAGTGAAGTCATAAATTGTGACATCAATGTACGTAAACAGATGTTGCATGAAAGCACACAAGCAGTGAACACATGAGAAAGAAACAATCTGGAGCACAGGGTCAAAGTTAAGGCAATTTTAATAAGTGCAAGCAGACTAACGTTTCGACACACAAAGTGTCTTCAGAGAGTGGTTTTGACTCTGAAGAAGACACTTTGTGTGTCGAAACGTTAGTCTGCTTGCACTTATTGCCTTAACTTTGACCGTGTGCTCCAGATTGTTTCTTTCTCATGTGTTCACTCCAGTCCCCTTTTCTGAGAAGCACCGGTTGGGCGCAGTTCGTCAGCTGAAGCGCGGATTTCCCTCTGTCACACAAGCAGTGAATCAGCTTGAATACTTTCAAATGAAAGTAACTAGTATTCTATATTACATTTTGAAAGTAACTTGCACAACACTGTTGTGCTAGTGGTGGCAGTGGTAAAATGGGATGAATGGGATAAATAAAGACTGAAATAGAAAATTCCAGTACTTCAAAAATTCCAACAGTTTCGTCAATAAGGATTTTGTTTTGAAAGGTATGACAGGAACTGAACTTTACTGTGATTCAGGCTCGTGCTCTGAGGATTTGTTTAGGGGCAGTGAAAACAGCACCAGTGTGCACACTCCAAGTTGAGTCAGGAGAAATGCTGCTGGGGTTAAGGAGGAAACATCTGATGGCTAATTATTGGATAAATTTAAGGGGACATGGAGTGAGTCATCCGACTAAGGGGGTCTTGGAGGATTGCTGGGAGAGGGGTAAAGGTCAGAAAGGAAGTTTTGGGTGGGTAGGTAAGAAGGTGGCAGAACAAATGCATATTCATGAGGAAGAGTTTGGGCCAACGGTGTTGTGGCCAGTGAGACCGGTGTGGACTTTGAAGGAGGCGAGGGTGGACATGGGCATTTTGGAAATAAAGAGCAGGAGTAGACAGGTAGATCTAGTGCAGGAATTCTATACTCATATGAACAGTCAGTATGGGAACTAGTTACAGGTTTTCACAGATGGGTCTAAGGATCCACAGACACAGGTAACAGGGGCGGGGGTGGTGATTCCCAGTAAGAGGGTAGAGATCAGTAAAAGAACATCAGATTATTTAAGTGTTTATGCAGTTGAGCTAGTGGCAATTTTGTTAGCGTTAGAGTGGGTGGAGGAAGGGGTGGAAAATAAAGTAATAATTTGTAGTGATTCAGTGGCAGCGTTAGCAAGTATTAAAAATGGAGCAGGGAAAAGTCATCAAGATTTAGTATATGAACTGTTGTTTGTTAATTCAAGGTTAGTTAGGCAGGGGAAAACTATTAAGTTCATGTGGGTGCCAGCACATGTAGGAATCTCAGGTAATGAGAAAGCAGACAGGGCAGCAAAGGAGGCGATCAGGAGAGAACAGGTGGACATTGACATTAAACTTTCAAAATCAGAGGGGAAGAGTATAGTATGGAGGGAAATAGTTAAACAGTGGCAACAGCAGTGGGATAGGGCAATAAAAGGGAGAGCATAGTATACAAAATAAAGTGGGAGTGGTGGGGAATAGTGGGACTAATACGATTGAACAGAGAGTTATAAGTAGATTGAGAATTGGTCACAGCAACTTAAATGGAACAGGGAAGCACCCAACTGGGCATTGTAGTCAGTGTGAAGTAAGGGAGACGGTGGAGCATGTAATGATCTCATGCAGGAGATATGAAGCACAGAGGGTGATCATGATGACTGGACTGCAGAGACTGGGACAAATAGAGGCCAGTGTGAAGGGTATAATGGGGTGTGTGGGAGTAGTGGAGGGGAAGAAAATAGTTGTCAGTTTTTTTAGAGGAACTGGACTGTTAACAAGACTGTAATGGAATAGGGGAACAGTGGATGTATTAGTCCAGAAGGAGGCGGTAATGCAACATTTTGGATGCCAACCGCCGTAAAACCAAACAGAAGAAGAAGAAGACACTCGTGGTATCCGGTCCCATCCATCTGACCTCCGAAGCCAGATGAATCACCGTTAATGTCTCTTTACTTGTGTATGGAAACTAAAGTGGCCATCCAAAGTTAGCTGACAGTTCATATAGTTCTGATTTGTGTGAGATTTGTTGGTGTTTATATCTTTCTCTGGCTGGAGTCATGGCATGCTCGGAGTCGCCAGTCAAGGCACATGGAGTGGGGCTTTTCCTGGAGCTGAGAAAACGACTGCAAAGCGGACTCCTTATTGTGGGGTAAATTACTTTGAGAGTGCAGTATTTCTTCCTGTGTCTTGCCAATTTGGTAGGCTAATACAAGCGAAGCTAACAGCTAGCGTTAACGTTAACCTGATGTGATGGAAGTACAATTGTCACGTTATATAGGCTTGTAAAAGATACGTGACGTTAGACTGCCAAACACTATCACTGTCTGAATTCTGACTTACAGCATCTTTCATTTCACGTCTGTTGAGAATTTTACATCCACCTCACGCTATGTTAGGTGAATTGTTAGCCTCAAGGCGAGGCGCATCAGTCATTCTTCCTTCAGAGTCTCCGATACGCGGGTCCTATCCACTGGGGGGTCGGTCGGCGCCAATGGCTTCACGCGATATACACGTTATCAATCACAATACAACTGTACCTACCTCAGACACAATGTTGTTCTCCAGCCCTACGGGGCCAATGTACTCCAAAATATTCCGTAGTTTCCAATGCCGAGCCATTATTCACATGGAAGTGCCAAAGTTTTTAGCTCAAGACACAGCCTTCTTCTTCGGCTGTGTGATTTTGGGTTTCAACTGCTCCACAGCGCCGGATGTATCGTTCGGTGCTCAGTGGTTTGGTGGTGTAGTGTACTGCAGATTACAATTTTGAGCATCGGCTCCGGGTGTAATGCCGAGTTTTCCACCCTCGCTGAGAATTGCATCCCCACCATATTTTGTCTGTTTTAACTTAAAAACGGGGATGCAAATCTCGGCAGGTACAAACCGCCGACACTTGCATCCCCCTCCATAAAGCCAGGAGAGATCCCCAGGTCTCGAGGTCACCTGTACCCAGATTTTAAGCACCAAAGTCGACTTCCATGAGCCAGAAGAGAGCCCCAAGCATGGAAGTCACCTCCACGCGGATCTAATACATCAGTCGGTCTCCATGAGCCAGGAGACCCCCTCCCTGGCTTGGAGGTCACGTCTACCCAGACAATTATATAATTTTTAAACAGTTAAGTTTCCATATAAATCATTACAATATGCTCCCGTGATGTGGCGATACATTTGGCGGCGGGGGTGCAAAACTCAGCATAACACCGGCATGCAGTGGTGTAGTAGTCTCTTAAAACAGACTGTTTCATCTACATCCGGCGAATGCAGCTATATACAGTCTGTACGTTACACCCCCAGAACATGCACAAGGAAGTTGGGAAAAAAACCTTCAGACAGGAAAGAAGTTCGACGGAATCCGAACCAATCACGACACGTGTGTCCACGAAAAATGCGGCATATTGGATTCTGATTGGACTAATGAGCGGAAAACCTGCCTTTCTACTTCCCATTCCGGTTGGTGCATGATTCTCCCCCACGAAGTACAGACGGTATGGTGGAAGCATTTGAAAATTGCGGAAGCCAACTCGTCTGTTCTAAGAGACTAGTGGTGTAGTGGAGGGTAGACGCTACCTGCTTATATTTCAGATGGCTTTGCGTCTACTCACTTCTAAATCTTCTCTGATGCGCTTCCATTCAATTAGTGTGCTTCATTTTTTTCTCTGTCTCGAGAGATGAACCCACTTCTAACGGCAGATTGAGATTCCACCATGAAACGTTGCATTACGACCGCGAGGTGGACACCCGGACCTGGTCGCACTCGCAGCCTGTCTAGTGAACGCCTGTGTCCACCTGCAGAGGCGTCCCAGAAGCAGGATAAAGCCAGCAACAATTTTAGCCAGCAACAATTTTAGGGTGCGGTTGTTTCAGGTTGTTTTAGCGTTAGGTTTAGGGGGTTGGGGTCAGGGTTTAGGGTTAGGGTTAAAATCGCTAAGCCGGAAGTCAAATTGTGGGAGAGCGTTGCTCACTTCACGGAGATCTTCCCAGAAGCGGCTCTCCACTCTGCTCCACTAAACAAATCGGCCTGTGTATTTTCGCCGCTTCTCTCTTTGAGTTGCATCAAGCAACACAGAGCAGATCGAGCTGGGCAGGAATTCACGAGAATAATAAAATAAAACATCCTGTCGATTTTCAAAATAAAACCTGTTACTGTAGGCTATGTCAAGAAAGAAACAGTCACACATTTTGCTTTCTATAATAATGCAACCCTGAATTACTTGAATGCTTCCATTATTTTGGCAGCTACTTGGCTTTAAATTAACTTAATGAGTTGGTTTGAAATTTTTGTATCAATGTATTAATTAATACACAGCACAAGATGTTACTATCCCTTGTGCCAAAATCAGAGGAAAAACACATTTAGAAGCCCAATCCAGAATAAAACAAGCTAACGCGCTAACAAACTAATAAACAAGACACAAATCACCAGTTATCTACCCTAGCCAACAGCAGTATGAAGCATGTCATTGGGGTTTTGAAGTGGGCACCTTCTTTCACAGATGTTTCGTTAAGTTAGGCCCACGACACCTCAAGAAGGCTTAACGGTGTAATCCAGCATCTTGGAAACACCCCCCTCCATTGAACTAAATTCAGTAATGTTCAGGTTCTGGTAGCCCAATTGTTTTCATTGTTACATTCATTGTAGCCTATAATTCAATAAAAAGTTTGTTTTTGTAGACACCGACTGCCCAGCAAAAGTAGTTTAAACTAGTAGCCTAAGTAGGCTATATCTGCCGGCATGTGAATAAGGGCTTGCTTGGCGGTTGAGGAGAATGGTGTGGGAAATTGTTTCAAAGGCTGCAGATAGGTCCAGGAGCATGAAGATACTGATATGGCTGGAATCAGAAGCGATGAGGAGGTCATAGTAGTGACCTCTGTAGGCTCATGTGGAGGCAGAAACCGACGTGAATAAAAGCGGCAACTTTAGACAGTCCTTCCGTAACAAACTAATATCCAACGTGGATTTTGATTCTGACATACAGTAAAGCTTCGCTAATTAATACACTTTGATGCACGCTTTAAATGAATGAGGAAATAAACGTGTCTGATGCTGTAAGATCTGGAGCTGTCTATGTTGCATTGTGATTGGCTAGTTGTTACAAACCACACCTCTTTCGTGGGCATGCGCTCACATGCATGAGCATTTTCATGTGCATGAGCTCAGAGCTGGATAGGGAAATCCTAAATTGACAGACCCAGCTGATAACCACCTTTGCGGTATCATTTAGCTAGGGGTCACAAGCCAAAAAAGGTAATCAGAACCCCTGGTCTATAAGCTAACAGCAACACAAAACCATAACCAATTGAGTGATCTGTCATTTTAAACATAGACAATCTTTGGTGAGAGGTCTCTGCTTCTTCCTCTTTGGCTGCACTCCCTGCTGAAAGTGGTTGTAGTAAATGTACAACACCACTAGGTGGTGGTAAAGAGGTTTGAAGTATATTAGAATCTGCCTGGGTCTACTCAGTCTCTGCCAAGTTGCAATGGTTGCAATCTTATTTTAATAATCTATATTTTTTCATCAAAAGCAAATGCTAGGAGAGCTCAAGGAAGAAGTTGCAGGTGATTGGAGAATGCAATAGACCAGTAACTATAGATGCTAGACATGCACATTTCCACAGTAGTTAAGTGGGAGTGGGACCACTGTGGCTATCAGAAAATCATTTCCCACAGCCAGCTATAACATTCACCACTAGGGAGACAGTCAGAGAGGAGGAAACAGAAAGAGGCCATTATTACTGAGCAAAAGTCTTGCATTTTACTTCTTGGAGTGCCGCTATTCTCACTCATCGAGTGATTTTTTCCTACAGGCCATTATTACTATTATTATTATTGTATGTTCCTCTCGGGCATAAACACGAGCTCCAAAAAATGTTGTAAACATCTTTATCCTATATGCTTTAAGATTTCAAAACATCTGTATCCACTGTGAATGACTTTGAATCTTATTATGCCTCCGCCGGCGATAGCCAGGCCGGAGGCATTATGGTTTTGCGTTGTCCGTACGTCTGTCCGTGTCTGTCCATCAGTCCATCCGATGTTCGTTAACGCG
Organism: Poromitra crassiceps; assembly: GCF_964638095.1. Taxonomy (NCBI): domain Eukaryota; kingdom Metazoa; phylum Chordata; class Actinopteri; order Beryciformes; family Melamphaidae; genus Poromitra; species Poromitra crassiceps. Next base: position 1,365,222 of record NC_139623.1, read on the forward strand.
ATATCTGAGGAATGCCTTGACGGAAATTTGTCAAATTTGCCTCAAATGTCAACTTGGACTCAAGGATGGACTGATTCGATTTTGGTGGTCAAAGGTCAAGGTCACTGTGACCTCGCAAATGCCATTTTCAAGCTCGTTAACGTGATATCTCAGGAACGCCTTGACGGAATTTCTTCCAATTTGGCTCAAACGTCGAGTTGGACTCAATGATGAACTGATTAGATTTTGGTGGGCAAAGTTCAAGGTCACTAACCTCACGAATGCCTTTTTTTTTTTACATCATTAACTAGGGATGCACATTTTCCACAAATTCCGGAATCGATCATTGGTAACGTTAACGATCAACCAATCGATTAATTGTAATTAAAAATACAACATTTTCCAAACAATACCAAATATGTTTTTTCCTCAATAAAACCTTTATTTATATAGCAGCAACATTTCTCACAGCATTGCATAGCCTACCTACGCTATGAAAAACATAAAAACGTAGAGGCATAACTGTTAGACATGTCATTGCCCAGAATCCACGCCGCGGCCGCTGCCTATGTCCAACGACAGGGGTTCACTTACCGCAGATTGTTCATTTTTTCTGCTCGCAGTGTGTCGCAGCTCTTAAACGCTGATGCCGAGTTGCTCAGCTCCAGTCCATGTGAGACTAGGATCCAGGCAATTTATCCGAATGAACATTGTTCAAGTGATTGTTGTTGTAGGTGTACACCGAATCACAGATAGACATCATGTCTTTTTCTATAACCCCGCAGATCGATTGGGTTATTTTTTCTGCATTCTCAGTTCCTCTCTTCCTCTTCTTCATCGCTGAGCTGATGGTGGGTTGCTCCAGGTTTGAGGAAGAGGAGCCAGCCAATTTATCCGAATGAACACTGTTCAAGTGATAGAGCATTGATGTTGTCATGTTGTAGCTGTACACCGATTCACAGTATCTCCTCCTTTCTTATGACTTGTCTGAAACGGGCTATAGTGATGTAGCCGAGTGTCCGGGTCTGCCTATTACTTACACTTTGTTAATAAAACAGTAAAAGAGAGAGTCAGGCTGTAACGTTATAACACGCTTCCACATTTATTCTCAGACAGCTAGTACACTCGTCAACAAGCTTCACTCTTCTTCCCCACACTTCCTGTTCTACGGCAACTCTTGAGGGGACATCCACAGAGCCTCGTACTGTATACACACTGAACAGATATCATTGCGTCCTCTGGAGATTCATTGAAAAATGATTTGAAAACACGTTCTACTGACAGAATGCACGTTGCTTTTTGTTGTTTTGATCGAGTACATTTTCACATGCTCAAGTAAATCCTTAACGAGCGAGTAATCGATCTTTGATTAATTATGTGCATCCCTATTGTTAAAACGTGATCTCAAGAACGCCTTGACGGTTGATTTATTTTTATTTGACTTTTATTTAACCAGGTTAGTCTCATTGAGATTGAAAATCTCTTTTTCAAGAGAGACCTGGCCAAGAAAGCAGCATACAGTTACAGACATATTTTAACATAAACAATACAAACAAAAACATCTAAAACGTAAGAAAATACACATCCATTTACTCAACAACAGGGTTGTATACAAGTTCATTATGGATCAAAACATTTGCAGACCTGGATTTCAGCTTCCTCCATATTTTTTACCCTGGTTTTAAAAATACTCATAGGGACTATGAGCACCTGGAGGTTTAGTGAGCATAGGGACTATGAGCACCTGGAGGTTTAGTGAGCATAGGGACTATGAGCACCTGGAGGTTTATGAGCATAGGGACTATGAGCACCTGGAGGTTTAGTGAGCATAGGGACTATGAGCACCTGGAGGTTTAGTGAGCATAGGGACTATGAGCACCTGGAGGTTTAGTAAGCATAGGGACTATGAGCACCTGGAGGTTTAGTGAGCATAGGGACTATGAGCACCTGGAGGTTTAGTGAGCATAGGGACTATGAGCACCTGGAGGTTTAGTGAGCATAGGGACTATGAGCACCTGGAGGTTTAGTGAGCATAGGGACTATGAGCACCTGGAGGTTTAGTGAGCATAGGGACTATGAGCACCTGGAGGTTTAGTAAGCATAGGGACTAGCACCTGGAGGTTTAGTGAGCATAGGGACTATGAGCACCTGGAGGTTTAGTGAGCATAGGGACTATGAGCACCTGGAGGTTTAGTGAGCATAGGGACTATGAGCACCTGGAGGTTTAGTGAGCATAGGGACTATGAGCACCTGGAGGTTTAGTGAGCATAGGGACTATGAGCACCTGGAGGTTTAGTGAGCATAGGGACTATGAGCACCTGGAGGTTTAGTAAGCATAGGGACTATGAGCACCTGGAGGTTTAGTGAGCATAGGGACTATGAGCACCTGGAGGTTTAGTGAGCATAGGGACTATGAGCACCTGGAGGTTTAGTAAGCATAGGGACTATGAGCACCTGGAGGTTTAGTAAGCATAGGGACTATGAGCACCTGGAGGTTTAGTAAGCATAGGGACTATGAGCACCTGGAGGTTTATGAGCATAGGGACTATGAGCACCTGGAGGTTTAGTGAGCATAGGGACTATGAGCACCTGGAGGTTTAGTGAGCATAGGGACTATGAGCACCTGGAGGTTTAGTGAGCATAGGGACTATGAGCACCTGGAGGTTTAGTGAGCATAGGGACTATGAGCACCTGGAGGTTTAGTGAGCATAGGGACTATGAGCACCTGGAGGTTTAGTGAGCATAGGGACTATGAGCACCTGGAGGTTTAGTAAGCATAGGGACTATGAGCACCTGGAGGTTTAGTGAGCATAGGGACTATGAGCACCTGGAGGTTTAGTGAGCATAGGGACTATGAGCACCTGGAGGTTTAGTAAGCATAGGGACTATGAGCACCTGGAGGTTTAGTGAGCATAGGGACTATGAGCACCTGGAGGTTTAGTGAGCATAGGGACTATGAGCACCTGGAGGTTTAGTGAGCATAGGGACTATGAGCACCTGGAGGTTTAGTGAGCATAGGGACTATGAGCACCTGGAGGTTTAGTAAGCATAGGGACTATGAGCACCTGGAGGTTTAGTGAGCATAGGGACTATGAGCACCTGGAGGTTTAGTGAGCATAGGGACTATGAGCACCTGGAGGTTTAGTGAGCATAGGGACTATGAGCACCTGGAGGTTTAGTGAGCATAGGGACTATGAGCACCTGGAGGTTTAGTGAGCATAGGGACTATGAGCACCTGGAGGTTTAGTAAGCATAGGGACTATGAGCACCTGGAGGTTTAGTGAGCATAGGGACTATGAGCACCTGGAGGTTTAGTGAGCATAGGGACTAGCACGAACCCCATTTCTAAGCTCTTTAACACCATATCTCAGGAACGCCTTGACAGAATTCGTTCCAATTTGGCTCAAACGTCGAAGTTGGACTCAAGGATGAACTGATTAGATTTTGGTGGTCCAAGGACAAAGGTCAAGGTTACTATGACCTCACGAATGCCATTTTCTAGTTCGTTAACGCGATATCTCAGGAACGCCTTGATGGAATTTCTTTGAATTTGCCTCAAACGTCCAATTGGACTCAAGGATGAACTGATTAGATTTTGGTGGTCAAAGTTCAAGGTCACTGTGACCTCACGACTGCTCGTTTTATGCTTGTTAAAGTGTAACTTACCCCCAAAACAGTTCAGCTTTTAACCAATAGATATGACTTTGGGGGTGGTGTGTGAAGAATTCTGGTCAAAATTTCCACATTTGAGACCAAACTGTTGCCATTCTACCATTTGTATCATTTTTCAGCAGCATAACTGGCATAAGTGCCCTCTATGGGTGGAACACTGCTTTTTTTTTGCCCTCAAATGTATGGGAGATTTGATACGGCACGATGAGCCAAAGACTATGGGATTTCAAGATAGTTACTCCCCTACTCCCCCTGTACCCTTTCCCGGCTCCTCACAACTCCAAGCCTATTCCCATGATGTCACAAGCATTTTCCTACCAATATGATGCTACAATACACACAGCTCATTGGCTGTTTGTGTCACTTGACCTGTTAATCACCTGTTAATTGATTACAATCGTCTGTGTAAAGTCTTTCTGATTCTGATTATTTTCCTACCAACTCCTATGTAACACAATACTATCAATAAACGCCACTATAATCATAAAAGGAAGGAAATGGCATTGTGTTGCTGTAAATCATTCCCAACCTTTTTCATACTAAGGAGCCCTAGTTTAGTTCACATTGTGGCAATGGACCCCCATATGATGAGATTTGGTCTCTCAGATGCAAATCTGATTTATTTTTTATTTTTTATGTAGCCTAGATATGATTTTGTCCAGAATTCCATATATATTAGGTTGAGAGACAACAGAGAATGGAATCCTCTCAAGGACCACTGGTGGTCTTCTGTGCCCCACATTGAGAATTACTCAACCACTTGATTGTGCAGAGAGAGAGAGAGAGGAGGAGGGAGGGGTTATTGTGTGTTTGCAGCAGCTCCGAGCCCCCGCACCAAAGTGAGCCTCCCCTCACAGCGACTTTCATCTCCGCCGTCATTTCCGCAAACAAATCTCATCGCAGTTTAGCACACATGTAAAATATAACGCTATACTACGACGTGACAACGTGACAAAGCTGCTCTAAACACATCGGCTACTATAATATATTTCCCTGCATCTCATACTGAGATTAGATCGGTATTAAGTTTGGACAGACTGCAATGGATTGAGCCGAGGAGGAGGAGGAGGGAGCTCTGCTGCTCTGCCCTGCGCTGCGCTCGAGAGGAAAAATCAGAGGTGCAGTACAACTTTTAACAAGAATCGCGAAAAGCCCCCAAACGAAAATTAAAAACGGATTTCATGCCGTGGTATATGGCAAGTTGGACGAGGGAATGACGTGGAGAAATCTTGCATTGTGATTACATGAGCGTGAGAGCGGGGCGTTTGTCCTGACTATTGTGCTGTGCTGCGGTAACCAGCCTCGCGTCACTAGTCTCTTTTAACGTAAGAGGAACATGGGAGAAAAATAATTAAATTTCTAGCTCGGCACTGAATGGCCAAATTGATATAACTTTCAACCATTTTGAGCAACGCTGTTTCCATACAGGCCACCAGCGTTGGCTAGTTGTTGATATTTATAAAGATATTGCAGCTCTCATATAAATTATTTTCGAGGCGGTGGGCAAACTGTAATGGCGTCGATTTCCGGAAACAATTCCTGAGCTGAGCACAGCCAAAGAGTATAGTGAGACAAGAGGATACGTCATTTCTTGGTTTTTCCCATAGGTTTTTTCAAATCAAGCAGCATGCCGTTTGTTACATATCTGGGTTGTAAGTCCCCCTTTAACGTGATATTTCAGATATGCCTTCATGGAATTTCATCAAATTTGCCTCAAACGTCCACTTTGACTCAAGGATGATCTTTGCGCACGATGTAGCTCTCTCTCGACTCTCATTAGTATTGTAATGTCAGTGTTTCCCCTAGAAAAAGTTTCAGGCCTGGAGGGATTTCGAAACATACCTCAACCGCAATGGCGGGGGCCCTCGCTGGCTGACCCCTCCCACCCTGGCCACAAACTCTTTAAGACACTCCCCCACGGCAACAGACTGAGGTCTGCCAAGACCAGAACCACGCGCCACAAGACCAGCTTCTTCCCAACCGCCATCAGCCTCACCAACAAGGCCCGGAAACCCCTTCCGCCAAGGACCTCACCAACAACCCCCCCCCACACACACACAAACTCACTACCTCCTCCTAAACTCAACTGAACTCCCCCCCCCCCCTCCCCCCATAAAACTGGAACTCATATCTAATTTAATGCCTGTCTAACTGGGACTGTAAATTCATGTAAATTCCCTGCACATTTAATGCCTATTTAACTTAGCCTGTAAATTTAATGTACATTCAATGTAAACTCTTATTTAACTCAGACTGTAAATTAATGTAAATCCACTGCCTATTTAACGTCTATTTAACTCAGTCTGTAAATCTCATGTAAATCCAACGTAAATTCATATTTATCAGCCACAGAACACTTCACCACTCATGTACATATTGTATATATTTACTCGATTTGATTGCACTTGCAACTTTGTGATTGTCTTTAGTTATCTTCCTACTTCTTATCTCTGAATATTGATGTGACCGCTACGCTGCATACAGACACTAAGACAAATTCCTCGTATGTAACTTGCATACTGTGGCAATAAAAGTGATTCTGATTCTGATTCTGATCTACATACTATACTGCATACTACATCAAACACACTTGCACTCACACCTATATGACCAGTTTAGAGTCTTCAGGAAGGAGGGAAACCCACACTACTAAAAGGCTGATCTTCTTACTTTGATAATACTAGTCGGCTTTCTGTACTCAACATAGTGTATGCTAAAATGTTAGCATGGAGCAAAAGGAGTGAACCATCTTCCAAAATCTTTGTGTGATCCTGTGTGTTCTCCAGGAAAGCTGTGGCTGCCAGCCCTGGCGAGGTGGTCGTGATGGGCGGAGACTCCTCTCTCCACGTCCGGGTTCCAGGAGGCGAGCTGTGCCTGGCGCTGCCGGCAGGAGTCAGCCACGAGCAGGGCTCCTGCACGCCAACACCCGCGGGAGACGCCTGTGGAGAAGAGCTGCATTTCAGACTGCGCATCACTGTAGACCAAAGCAAAGAAGATGAAGGTAATGTTCTGGACTTTGGGATCAGCAGCGTGGGAATAACACACGCACACACACACACACACACACACACACACACACGCTGTTCTCTGTGCCAAGGAAAGTACAAAGTGTACCTATTTTGAGATGGCTCTCTATTCTGAATTAATTGACTCGAGTCATCACGCCAATTAATTAGTCACCTGAGACAGCGGAGGAGGAAATTTTGTTCTGTGGATCCTCAGCAGCTCACTTGCGACTTATCAGTACAATAAGTTACACTAGTAACTTAGTAAGTTTGGAGTTAACACAGCGACACACCCAGTACCGTCACAAGGGCTGTGCCAAGTGTGCGACCGCACAGTGCCTCGTGCCTCACAGGGCCTCAGGCCTCACAGGGCCTCTGGCCTCACAGGGCCTCTGGCCTCACAGGGCCTCACAGGGCCTCTGGCCTCACAGGGCCTCTGGCCTCACAGGGCCTCGCGCCTCACAGGGCCTCACAGGGCCTCACAGGGCCTGGGGCCTCACAGGGCCTCAGGCCTCACAGGGCCTCTGGCCTCACAGGGCCTCTGGCCTCACAGGGCCTCACAGGGCCTCTGGCCTCACAGGGCCTCTGGCCTCACAGGGCCTCGCGCCTCACAGGGCCTCACAGGGCCTCACAGGGCCTGGGGCCTCACAGGGCCTCAGGCCTCACAGGGCCTCACGCCTCACAGGGCCTCGCGCCTCACAGGGCCTCACAGGGCCTCGCGCCTCACAGGGCCTCACAGGGCCTCAGGCCTCACAGGGCCTCAGGCCTCACAGGGCCTCACAGGGCCTGGGGCCTCACAGGGCCTCACAGGGCCTGGGGCCTCACAGGGCCTCACAGGGCCTGGGGCCTCACAGGGCCTCACAGGGCTTCGCGCCTCACAGGGCCTGGGGCCTCACAGGGCCTCGCGCCTCACAGGGCCTCAGGCCTCACAGGGCTTCGCGCCTCACAGGGCCTGGGGCCTCACAGGGCCTCACAGGGCCTCGGGCCTCACAGGGCCTCAGGCCTCACAGGGCCTCACAGGGCCTGGGGCCTCACAGGGCCTCACAGGGCCTGGGGCCTCACAGGGCCTCGCGCCTGGCCTGTTGGAATCATCGGAAGAGCATAAAGCACAAAGCGCACACATCCTCCACGTTGTGTGGCTGTAGTTTGATGCTCCTCCCTCTCTCTACTCTCTCTTTCTCTCAGCTTTTTGGAACAACACAAGCACACTGCAGGTCAGATGGCGAGATCTTTCTGCTCCACATGTAGATAAAGAAGTAAAGCTACTACACACAGATCTTTCTGCTCCACATGTAGATAAAGAAGTAAAGCTACTACACACAGATCTTTCTGCTCCACATGTAGATAAAGAAGTAAAGCTACTACACACAGCCTTGCTGCCATTGTAATCCATTATTTCAGATATTAAACTACAGTAGTAACAAGCGTGTTAAGTTGAAGTTGTCTAGTTGGTTAGCAACGCCAGGCGCAACCGTAGCACACTGTCCAAGGCAAGCACACTTGATAAACGATGTGTTCACTGTAGTGTCCACTCAGTGTGACTCACATTTTCCAAGCATTTTAGAGCGCTGCATGTGAATATGCCCTTATTCTACTTGTTTAAAATGTATTGCACTGAGATTGTCATTATTAAAGCTTATTCAGCATTAGCTAACCCTTAATTTAGTGACCCTTATTGTAAAGTGTTACCAAATAAAGTAAAATGTGTGTGCCCAAACGTTTGACTTCATGAATGAATAACATCAAAAGTGCACTCCAAAGTCATGGCACTATTGCCCCAAACTATCTTTCATCATTGGGTGAGATTTGATATGGTGTGCATCATTCACCGCTAAGAGGACGTTGCGGCGAAGGACGGACCATTGTCAAATCCAATCAAATGAAAAGCAGATTGATTACCCTCTCCCTGCCCAAGCCGCTTCGCCCACCTGGCGGCGTATCGACTTTGCACTCTTATCGTCCAAGGTTACCGCCATTTCACAAAATTTGGCTTGTTTATTTGTTTGCCTTCGGTCCTCCGCAGAGACTTCAGATGACGTGATGGAGAGACTCCGGGCAAAAGAGAGTTATTGCTTCAACTGCCAAGGCTGCAAGACCAGGCTGCTGGAGGACAGGTGAGGAGGAGGAAGGGAAATGTCTTTTTAAAACCATGCTGCTGGAGGACAGGTGAGGAGGAGGAAGGGAAATGTCTTTTTAAAACCATGCTGCTGGAGGACAGGTGAGGAGGAGGAAGGGAAATGTCTTTTTAAAACCATGCTGCTGGAGGACAGGTGAGGAGGAGGAAGGGAAATGTCTTTTTAAAACCATGCTGCTGGAGGACAGGTGAGGAGGAGGAGGGGAAATGTCTTTTTAAAACCATGCTGCTGGAGGACAGGTGAGGAGGAGGAAGGGAAAGCCTCACCCTTCTTAGCGCCCTGCGGTCCATAGTGGTGCAGTTCCCGTACCAGGTGGTGAAGCAGCCAGTCAGCAGGCTTTCAATGGTGCCTCTGTAGAAGTCCCTGAGGATTTTTGGCCTTAGCCCGAATTTGTGGGTGTGTGCCCCCCCCCCCCCTCCTGTAGTCTACAATGATCTCCTTCGTCTTGGAGACGTTCAGAGAGAGGTGGTTGTCCTGGCACCATTGTTTCAGGGCCTCCACCTCCTTTCTGTAGGCTGTCTCATCGCTCCTGGAGATCCGCCCCACGACCGCTGTGTCGTCTGCAAACTTCACGATGGTGTTCGAAGTTTGAGTCGCCATGCAGTCGTGGGTGTAGAGGTCATACCAGAAGGGGCTGGAGACGCACCCCTGTGGCGCTCTTATGCTGATGGTCAGTGGGGAGGAGGTGAGGTTGCCCACCCTCACCACCTGGCGGCGGTCTGTTAGAAAGTCCAGGATCCAGTCACACATTGCTGTGCTTAGTCCCAGATCCTTGAGTTTGCTTACAAGCCTGGAGGGTACTATGGTGTTGAATGCTGAGCTGTAGTCCACGTGAGGAGGAGGAGAGGACATAGGGAAATGTCTTTAAGAGCAGGCTGCTGGAGGACAGGTGAGGAGCAGGTTGCTGGAGGACATGTGAGGAGGAGGAGGAAGGGAAATGTCTTTTTAAGAGCAGGCTGCTGGAGGACAGGTGATGAGCAGGTTGCAGGAAGAAAGGTGAGGAGCAGGAAAGGAAATGTCTTTTTAAGAGCAGGCTGCTAGAGGACAGGTGAGGAGGAAGGGCTTCTTTATTCATGCCCTCCTCCACAGGAAGGGGAGCATCTGTTTCTAATGGTGTGACCAAGCTGTAGGAGAGAGTTTGGTGTTTCTAATGGTGTGACCAAGCTGTAGGAGAGAGTTTGGTGGTGACGGAATTGAGCCAGAATTGAGTCCAAGCTTGTCAGTCTGGTAAATGGTAAAATGGTAAATGGACTGCATTTATATAGCGCTTTTATCCAAAGTGCTTTACAATGTGCCTACAGCTCAGTGGCCTTGTGGTCTGAGTGTCCGCCCTGAGACTGGGAGGTTGTGAGTTCGATCCCCGGCCGAGTCATACCAAAGACTATAAAAATGGGACCCATTTGCCTCCCTGCTTGGCACTCAGCATCAAATGGTTGGAATTGGGGGGTTAAATCACCATGTGATTCCTGAGCGCGGCACTGCTGCCGCTCACCGCTCCCCCAGGGGATGGGTCAAATGCGGAGAACAAATTTCACACATTGTGTGACAATCAGTGGGACTTTACCTTTACCTTTACCTTAGATTCACCCAATGTAGGCATTCACCCAGTCTGACTGTTTTAGAGAGTTACAGATTGTGTGTAACCAGTGAGTTTGGCTCCATTCCACCCATTACAAAATAATGATTTTTCTTACCTGGAGGTGCTTGTGCAGCACAATGGTATCGTCCCTGTTGCCTTTAGCTTGCTCCTCCCTGCTGTCAGCAATGTGGCATGCAGGAAATTGTTCTCCCTGCAATAGCTGCATTACCAAGACTCTCCCCCTCTGGCTGTGTTTTTGAGCAATAACCCACTAGAAATTGCCTAAATCTTTTTTTTTTCATAAGTTAACGGGTGAAGTGAGGTTATAAGTGAGAAATTCAACAGCAGTGTGTGTTATGCTTTCTTTGTAGCTACTACAGTATTTGTTGATTTTACGGCTGCAATGAGGTAGAGGCTGAGTCGTTTTCAGTCTTCTTAATCTTTGAATAATGAAAATAATAATAATAATAATGATTAAGATAAAGAAAATGAAAATACACAAGAAAAGCCCCAAGGTTAAAAGTAGGCATAATCAAAAACCATGAAATATCTGTCTGCATATACACTACCGGTATACAAAGTGATAAAAAAAAAAAAAAAATGAGGTGAGATATCCCTTCAGTCTGTGGTGCTGTTTTATCTTTTTATCTTTTTTGTATGATGATGATTTTATTATTATCATTATCATTATCATTATTATGATTTCTCTTTTGTATTCTGATCTTCTCTGGACCTCGGGGAACTTGGTACTTATGCAAGATATCAGCACTCACTGCAGCGAGCCCCAATGAATACATTTTAAATTCACAAATATACCCACACTGAAGAAGTACAGAAATAATTATTTTCTTGCTACATCTTGTAATTGCCTTTTTTGTCCTCCTCTCCCTCAGAGTGTTTAAGCGAGTGCTTCCTCTCCCTAATGGCAACTGGAACTCCATAGTGGACGACTGGTGTTGCCACCCGGACCCGTTCGCTAACAAGTTGTTGCCTCGAGCGGAGGATTGTTTACTGGGTGACACCTTCCTGCTGCTGGCCAGAGACAATGGCTGTGAACACACACTCACTGTGGAAGTAAAACCCGCTGGGGCAGAAGATGGCCAGGACCCAAAGGTGAGGGACATTGCAAAGGAGACAACTAGTTAATTCGCTCATGTCGGGCCTTATCCTAGTCATATCCACGACTTCACATACAGTATGTGAGTCTCACATAATGTGAGTCTGTAACCATAATTGGACCTGTCCTATATGAAATGTACGTATGAAGGCAGTAAGCTGTCCATAGTTTGTGTGATTTCCCCCCCATTCCAAGAATCACAAAAATTAAAAGTAAGTCAGTGTTTTCCGTAAAGTCATTTTCTTGGCCTCTAGTATTTCAGGGTTCCCAGAACTTCCCACCGGTGATGGAATTTCTGGAATATCATTGAATTTTGAGGTGTGATTCAAACAGAAAGACAGAAAATTTGGTCAATTTTGCGGACATCAGGACTGGGCGATATGACGATATATTTCGTCTGGACGATAGAAAATGTATTTCGCTTCATATGATGCTCTATCGTTTATATCGTTGTGTTGCAAATCACACTCTTTACGGCAATATTGTCCGTCATTTGGACGACGCTGTGCTTTCATGATTCTGTTTTCTTTTTTATTCACGTCCACACACGCACCAGACTCTTATCAACAATGTTATGAGTGGCACAAATCAGCCGGTGAGTAGAAAGAGCAGGGAAAAGTTACCTCCACTCCAGTCTCACGTAGTCTACCCAGGCATTTGCGCTGTATTAAGTCTGCGTTTGATCCATATTTGCGTGTGTCCTCGTAACGTTAAACCTGGCAAAACATCTCCTCTCATCCTCTCAAGGAAATCCATTGAGGAGCCAATAACCAAACGTCTAGCTTCCTTGGGTGAGAGTTGTGTTGGATAGCCGGGAAATCCTGGAGTGGAGTATTTTTGCTGAGTGAACTGAACTGGTAACATGGATAGGATATCCCAAAGTGGGGCATTTTTGTTCCTTTATAAACAAACTGAGAGAACTGGACTGAACTATAAATAACTTATTCTACCCGTTTTGCTCTAATGTAATCTTTAAAAATTGAGCTGGTGGTGTGGTTCAGTTTGTCTTTCATTCTACTGCCTTGCAGCTAATTATACATTTGTTTGTGTTGTATAGAATAGCCATGCTTATCTGTATTCTGAATGCATGTATCCTTTGTGGGATTTGACATTGACAAAATGTTTACTGGTTTACCCGCTACATAAATAAATGGCCATATGGTCATTTTATATAAACTACAAATTTACAGAAAATATGCTATATCGTGATATATCGGGATATGAAATGACCTATATCGGGATATGAGATTTTGCTCATATTGCCCAGCCCTATCAGGAAATATGTAATTTTATAAATGGCCTATAATAATAATAATAAATCTCAAAGTGCTACAGAGTAAAAACAGAACCATATAAAATGCAACAAGGCAAGAACACTATAAAAGTCACACAGGACGGCCTGGTGTAGGCAAAGGCCTGATTAAAACATTGTAGACAATTGCTCGGAGTCCTCTCTGAACTTCCCTACAGCTGTGCAGCAGTCTCTGTCACAGGGGACAATTGTTGCCAACAAACTCATTCTGCAGAAATGGAAGTCCCCCACTCCACCCTGTTTTCAGTTGTGGTTGGCGGACATGATCTCCGTTATACGAATGGAGAGACTCAGGTTCTTGAGGACCAACTCACCTGGGAGATTTCAAACTATTTGGGACCCATTGCTGGCCTACCTTGACGAGGTTAGGGGTGATGGGTGACTCGCCCGGCCAGTCTTCCTCCCTCGTGTGGGATCCCACTCATTTATATATGTATATATATTTACAAGCATAATTTATATATATTTACAAGCTGTATGTAACTGGTGGCACTAGTGTATGTATGTTTTTTCTTTCTTTTCTTTTCTTTTACTGTATCTGAGTTTGTTTGTTTGTCTGTTTTTGGTTTGTTTTTCTGTGTTCTAAAAAAATTTAATTGCTAAATAAAATATATAAAAAATAAATAAAAAATTGTAGACAATGTCTATAAAACAATAAAAAAAGAAAAAGAAAAAAAAGACAACAATAAACAGTTAAAGCTCTGTTGAAGAGGAAGATTTTTAGCCCCTTTTTAAAGGGGCTAAAAACCTATATACACAAGCCTATATACTTTACAGGAATGTAGCACTATGTGACAGAAATGCAGCAGCAAACTGTATTTTCAACTTTGTTTCACACATTCATCACAATAGATTGGTGTTTGTCAGCTGGAATGGAAAGCAGACCCTAACGTTGCTTTAGTTGGATTAGTGTTTACTATTTTTTATTAACTTAATTAACTTTTTTTTTATTGTTTTAATGTGGACAAGGTGAGGCAGGTTTCACTGCAGTTCAAGTTCAAGGTTACTGTGACATCACGACCGCTTGTTTCATCCTCGTTAACATGATATCTCAGGAACGCCTTGACGGAATTTCATCTAATTTGCCTCAAACGTCCACTTGGACTCCAGGATGAACTGATTACATTTTGGTGCTCAAAGATCAAGGTCACCATTTTCAAGCTCCGTAATGATATATCTCAGTAACAGCTTGACGGAATTTCTTTCACATTTGGCTCAAATGTCCAAATCTGGACAGACATGGATGTCGACTGCTCAATTGTTCTAGTTTAAACTCTGAATCAAATGTTTTATGGTCACAATTCTGCAGCTGGACAGTTGGCTTAGTTGTAGGCTTAAAACTTTAGATAATGATATTTTTAAACGTGATGAGGAAAATTAATTGGAAATACTCTTCCAGACCTCTGCTGTATCACACACACACACACACACACACACACACACACACACACACACACACACACACACACACACACACACACACACACACATTCTTCAGAAGGCTGTGTGTCTGCATCACTGAAGTGAAGCTTGAGCACTCTGTAGAGTAGGATTGATCTCCCTATTCTTCTATTAGTCATTCTCTGCACAACTGACACTCTGCGTGACTGAGAGGCTGAGGGAAATGGAAAGAGAGAAAGATGAAAAGAGCTAGAGGACAAATGACAGTCTCGACCTGCTCTCTCTCTCTCTCTCCCCTCGTGTCTCCCACACGGTTGTAATTATTGATTTGTGGTTTTACAACAGCAAAATGAAAACATTGCGGTGTATGTTTCTTGGTTTGTGCCTGTGTCCTGTGTAGAAGCCATGCCGCAGACTAGCTCTTGTCTCCTGTGCGAGCTGCTTGTCGGTGCTAGGGGAGGCCATCGCACCAGGTACGCATTACGGTTATTGATGTTCTGTCATCACAGCTTCAGCAACTGTGCATATGAGGCTAAGGTCTCTGTCTATTTGACCTTCCAGAGAGCCTGAAACTGTACGTCACACAGGTAGTGGTGGAGCCCAGTGTGGGAGACAGGGAGGCAGACACTTCTCAGCCCAACAGGTGAGTGTTTTTCCATGCATCAGAAGGTGAAAATGAATGTTGAAAAGCTTGTTAACAAACAGCTAACTGATTACCTGGAAGTGTATGGTACACTATCTGGGATGCAGTCTTGTTTTCGTTCTGGGTACGGTTGTGTTACAGCTACTTTAAAGGTTCTCAATGATATCACATCTGCATTAGATGCTAAACAACACTTTGCTGCAATATTCATTTGTATATAATTTTTTTATTGTTTCCTTTTCAGACATCAGTTTAATGCCATAAGCAATTGGGTGTACAACCCCAAGCAAAAAAACAACACAACTGCAGGCGGGACAGAACCCAAAATGTTAGGGTTGTGCTACAACCCGGGTTTTACGAGTGAGAACGAGAGCTCTCACTCTAGTGCCATCTTCGCTGCGCACGCAGCCACTGGAAGAATATTATCTTTGCTCCAAAAATTATCTTTATATAAAACCAAACCACCTACCGACAGGTGGCGTGGTAACCCTGGAACTGAGGCGACCACCCACATTCCTTTCCCCGGGCTCGAACGGATGACCCGCGAGCCCGTCCAGCACCGTAACCAAGTCTGGGAAAGACGCACCGCGACGGCGGGTGCAACCTACGCGCTCCCTTCATGAAGCGCAAGACCAGAGGGAGCCCCCCCCACGGGCCTACCCTCAATTCCCATGTGGCAAGCAGAAATCGTGGCTATGTACACCTTAAGCGACTGCAGGGACTGGCCCGTGTCAAGAAGGCTCTGAAGCAAACCGAGAACTGGCCGCACACCACAATTCACTGGATCCACGCCTTTGTCCGTGCACCAACGTGTACTGAGAGCGGGTCGAAGCAGCCCTAGCACTCTGAATAGTGCACACCACATTATTGGGCAAGCCATGGGCTAGCAAATGGTCCCATTCAGTAGCCAGGCTGCTAGCGTCCACCTGCTGGGGGAGGGGTGGAGTACCTCCCCTTCCGCCTGGGATAGAAGATCCGCCCGCAATGGCAAAGCCCAGGGCGGTCCTTGCGCCAAGGAGATCAGGTCCGCAAACCATATCTGCTTGGGCCAAAAGGGGCCCAAGCAGGGCCACTAAAATAAGCTGTAGGCGCTGCTCCCTCACCCTGTCCAACACCTGTCGGATCAGGGGGATCGGGGAAAATGCATAGAGCCCATCCCGGGGCCACGCGTGCGCCAGTGCGTCATGACCCAGCGGGGGGCTGTCCTCTTGGATCGAGAACCACAGTGGGCAGTGCGTCGCGCACCGCGATGTGAAGAGATCGACGTGGGCGCGGGCAAACCTGGCCCAAATCTGTTCCACCACCTGAGGGTGGAGGTACCACTCCGTCTGACGGGGATTGCCCCGAGACAGCAGGTTGGCCCCGAAATTCAGCCGGCCTGGCACATGAACCGCCGACAACGAATGGAAACGGGCATACGCCCACAGGTGAATCTCCGCCGCTAACCGGTTCAGCGCCTCTGACCGCACACCGCCCTGCTTGTTCAGGTGTGCGATCGCAGCTGTATTGTCCGAGCGGATCAGAACATGACACCCATGTATGAGCCGCTGGAAGTGAACCAGAGCCAGGCGAATTGCCTCCAGCTCTAACACGTTTATGTGGCGAAGCTCCTGAGCTCTTGAAGGAAGTAGGCCGGCACACCGTTTTTTCGACTTTATTTGGTAAAGCTCCTGAGCTCCCCACCGGCCGTTCGGCGAAAAGCGCCCGCAAACCGCACCCCATGCCCAGAGGGAGGCGTCGGTGCGAATGACCAACCTGAGCAGGACAGGGCCCAACCGAGTGCCTCTCGAGAGGTAACGGGGGTCTGCCCATATGGCCAGCGCCCACCGGGCCAGACACGTCAGAGGAACCCTGCGATGACGGTCCCTGGCCGGGTCCAGGCGATGCCTGAGAAACCAGATCTGGAATGGGCGCATGTGTAGCCTCCCCAGCGGGAGCACATGCACCGCTGAGGCCATCAGCCCCAACATGACTGTGCACTGATGCACTGACACGGAGGGACACAGACTTAGTGTCTTTGCCATCCGCACTGTGCGAGCCTGACGCTCTGGTGAAAGACGGTGGGCTTGTCCTGGATGCTACCAACCGAGGCCAGGCCGTGGCCATGGACCAAGGCGAGCCTTGATGACGGGCATGAGACCCAGGGAGAGCTCCCGACCGAACTCGGGCCGTGGGCACAGAGGACAGTGGGCTTGTCCCTAAAGCTACAAGCCGAAGGCTGGCCCCGAGCCCAGACCTTGGCGAGCTGCCATCCCTGCTGGGTGCGTAGCGCCACCAAGGGGCGGACTGAGCAGGTCCCTGCTGAGCTCCGAGCCGAAGTTGGGCGCTGAGCTAAAACGATGGCGGGCTTATAGTCCCCCCCCCTCCCCCAAAGAAGGTGACTAAGACCGGGCCGGATTACCAGCCGCACCCGCACCCCCACGTCCACGCTGCTGGGGACGAGGGCCGTGCATCCTGGTCGGCCGTGGGACCCAGGACGGGCCCACTGCGGCTGGGTGGGGCGTAGCCATTGAGGGGGCACGACCCTGGGGGGGCCGCACCCGCTGGCGTGGGGCGGTTCGAGGAGCAGCCGGCCCCGGAGGGCGGCTCAACGAACGCTCTGCCCCCAGAAACCGGCGGCCGTCCCCTCGTTGCCGTCGTGGCATGAGGGACCTGACCGCAGCGGAGTCCCGTTGCTGCCTCTCCAGCTGCTGGGCCATGTTCTCCACTGATGGCCCGAAAAGGCCCTCAGGAGAAATCTTGGCCCCGAGCAGCCTCCTCTTCTCCGGCTCAGACAACTGCGTGAGGTTGAGCAAGAGGTGGCGGTACGTGAGAACAGAGAAGGCCATCACCTTACCACTGTTCTGAGCCAAGCAGTCCACCATACGGAGGGCGTAGTCCGTGGCCATCCGGAGCTCGGTGTACATCTCCGGGGATGGGTTACCCTGCAGCTCCCTCAGGAGGACGGCCTGGTAACCCTGTAGGATGGCCAGGTTATTTGCCATGGCGGCGGACTGACCCGCCGCCAAGTAAGACTTTTCGGCCAGCTTGGCCGTTAACTGGCACGCCTTTGAAGGCAGTGTCGGCTTGCTGGAGGTGGAGGCCAGATGAGACGCCACCACTTCCTCCAGGGGGGGGCATTCTGGAGAATGCCTGCCGTCCCTCGCCGTCTAGCGCAGACCACGGAGCCATGCGCGCGCAATGCGGCTTGGTCTCCTGTGGTCTCTCCCACCCTGTCTGCACGGCGCGGACCACGTCCTCACAGACAGGCAAGCGGCGCTGCGGGCGGGATGCCTGGCGTGCCTGAAAATGGCACCCCTGTAGCACTGAGGCAGGGGGCTGGGGTGGGTCGGCCCAAGCGATGGCCAGCTTAGCTGCGGCCCTGGACATCACCCCGCTAAACTGCTTCTGGTAGGGCTTGTTCGCTTCCGCACAAGCTTCCTCCTCTGCATTAGTAGTGACGGTGGTAGCACCGTCCCGGCCCTCTTCCCCGCCGGAAACCTCCTCCTGGGGGAAATCGGCTAGGGGGTCGTACCTGGGAAATTGAGGCATGGGCTCATTGCCCCACCTAAATTCAGACTGCTCGTCCCGGTCGGACTGGCCCTGAAGGCCCTGAGCAGCAGGGGCTTCACCCACGACAGGGTGGAGAGATTCAACGGACGCGCTCCTCTCGAGAGGCGTACCGCTGGGAGGAATGTCCTCCTCAACAAAGAGCTTAGCTCCATGACGCAGCACGGCTATCTTGAAAACAGCACAGATGCTGCAAGACCGAGGGTTCAAAAGCGCAGTGCAGCGTGCTCGTGACCAAGGCAGAACACGCACCTATCGTGCCGGTCAAAGTCGGCCAACGTAGCTTTGCACACGGCGCACCCCCTCGCTGACTCTCCCTTCTCCATGCTCATAGCATGAGAAAACAACAAGCTAAGTAGCAGCAAGCTCCCGCAGGCTGTACCAGGTTAGCAGGAGTACCGTAAGAAGCTAGGAAACTAGCGTGAAGAAGCTAGGCAGTAAGCCACCCGGAGGCTAGCGAACATGCACATGCAACGGTAACGAAAGCGGCTAATAGCCTGACCCGAAGGGAAGGCAGCACAAGTGTGAAAACCGAAGAAGCTAGGCAGTAAGCCACCCAGAGGCTAGCGAACATGCACGTGCCACGGTAACGAAGCGGCTAATAGCCTGACCCGTTAAGGGAAGGCGGCAACGCGACCTGCTAAGAGAACAAGCATGAAACCACTAGCACAGCTATCGTAAGCAAGAGAGACAAGCGCGAGCCAAGCTTACTAGTCACTCTAGGAATAAACTCCTCGGCCGAGGAGAAGCTAGTTGATGCTATTCGCACGGATGCAAGCTAGCTATCTAGTTAAGAACTGAGAGCGGCAACACACTCGAGTTCATACTCTCAAGCCCTTTTCCCACATGCGCTTTGTACCGCAAAATGACCGGAACGTGGTCTAATGCCTGCATGTGTGAAAGTCGTCGTGCCGTCATCGCGGAGATTTCACCAGTTTGGAGCCAGTCAGAAGAGCGGTATGCACGATAGCGGACTCAAGTATAGAACGGGTCCAGTCATTTCCCGCGACACTCTCATGGGCGAGGCGTACACATGTTGCTTAATGTTCCAGCGGGCATAATCTACCGGTAATCATTCGCGCACATTAAAGCAAACTGGCGAAATGATCTTGTGATAATAATGTGTGGGCGTGCTGATTTTCCCCTATCTCTGCTGCCTGCTCGCTCTCTGTGGCCACAGTCCTCCTCCTCCTTCAGTCACAGGCACAGCCCGACAGGGACACAGACGCTCTGCAGTGCCGCCCCGCCCCCCAACATACAGGCAATTTAGCTGCTAGATTCTCATATGCGAGAGGAGAGGTGTGAAGGGAAATGTCCGATATTGACTTACAGGTAATTTTCCGGTACGCATGTGGGAAAACGGCTTCAGATTCAAACGTTACTCCAGCCAGGGTGAACGTTTCTATGCAAGCTACACGGCGGTAGCCTAAGCAGAATGTGCTAACAACACAATAAAAGGCAAGGCGCCCTTAGCTTTTGATGAGCTCGTCCGTCGCCGCTGATGAAGAGATGCAGGAACGGGCCCCCGAAGCCTGAAGAATCTCGTCCACCGTACGCCTTGTTTAGTCGGGCAATAAGACGGAATTAGCTCGGCTAGAGAGCGCAAACGTTAAGTTAGCACACAGAGCTTTGAATAATACGTCCTCAGCAGGCTGGAAGAACGAAGGAGTGGCCTCCTGGAATCTGGCCGGACGTGACGTCGTCAAGGGGAAAGGAATGTGGGTGGCCGCCTCAGTTCCAGGGTTACCACGCCACCTGTCGGTAGGTGGTTCGGTTTTATATAAAGATCATTTTTGGAGCAAAAATAATATTCTTCCAGTCGCTGCGTGCGCAGCGCAGATGGCACTAGAGTGAGAGCTTGAGTTCGAAACGAAGTAAAACAAATAATCTTCAAATAAGTTGCATACAGTGTGACAGTGTCCAACAGTGTGAGTGTCAGTGTGCAGCAATATTCATTGACCTTGCCAAAGCTTTCGATACTGTTGATCATTCCATCCTTTAAATCATCACTCACTGGTTTTCACACTATCTTTCTCACCGAGTGCAACGCTTCTCTCTCTCACTCCCAGTAACCAAGGGCGTCACCCAAGGCTCCATACTTAGTCCCACACTGTTCTCCATATACCTCAATAACATACCTCAGGCTGCTGGTAAATCATTTATTCACCTATACGCTGATGACACATTTCTTTATGCTACCCCCCCCCCCAAAAAAAAAACTACTTGCAGCACTCCAGGATAGCTTTATCCACGTCCATCAGGCTTTTACCCACCTCAAACTGTCTCTTAACACCTCCAAGACAAAAGTTATGTGCTCTAGCCCTCAACATCACCACCAGAGAGGGAGCCTCCCTGGATCAGGTCACTGTCTATAAGTACTTGGGCATCATTCTGGCTAGACACCACACTTTCCTTTTCTCACCACATGTCAAAGCTGCAGTCTAAGGTCAAAGCCAAACTTGGGTTATTTTATAGAAATCACTTTGTTTTCACCTCTTCTGCCAAACTCACCCCTCATACAAATGACCATTGTCCCCGTTTTATTACGGTGACATCATTTACAGGTCTGCTTGCAAAGGCACTCGTTCCAAGCTTGACACTCTTTACCACTCTGCTATCCGGTTTGCCACCAATAAAATACTTTTTTGTATCCACTTCTGCCCCCCATAAATGGCTGATGAAATCCCTTGGATCGTATGCTTACCCCGGAAGAGGGCGTGACTTTGGCACTCTTATTACCCCACTTAATTGTTGATGGTTTCATTGGTTATCAATATAAAAAGGTGAGCGCTGTGATCAAATTGCTAAATAACCTGAAACATGGATCCATTCAGCTTTACTGTATGTGACCGAGAAAACCGTATGACTGAAAGATTAAGATGAAGCCCCATTCACTCTGAGAGCTAACTTCAACAAGATGTGGGAACCATTTCTTCAATATGTGAATGTGAATGTATCTGCCATCTGTATCTTCTATTTAGAGCTTTTAATTAATTAAGATATTCCTGCTCTGTGTGTGTGTGTGTGTGTGTGTGTGTGTGTGTGTGGGGGGGGTGATACTGTGAGAATTGACCCAAATGATACTGTAAGCCTGTTAAAGAAAGAAAGATGCTGAGCCCCTTTTGTATTGTTTTGTTTTGTTTTGGTATGTGTCATTTTGTTTCGTTGGGTTGCTGTTCTGCTTTGATTTATTGGTATATATGTCTGCAACCACATGTTTACTTGTAACAAAAGCTAATAAACATATAAAAAGAGATGAAGCCCCGTTCAGATGAAAACAGCATGGTTGGTGTTTTGTGGAGATGGCAGCATGATTTGCATACTGTACTTTCTTGCTTCATCAGTGAACATTGTCCCCTCTGTGACAGATCCCTTTTCCTGGAGAAGACCATAGCAGCCAGGCTGCTGGAGCTCTCCAACACCCTGAGCATCTTCCACTTCTCTGTTCAGTCCCCCGATGAAAAGGCCTTCTTACTGGTAATAACAATCCTCATTTACCTCAGTTCTTACTGGTAATTACAATCCTCATTTACCTCAGTTCTTGCTGCTAATAACAATCCTCATTTACCTCAGTTCTTACTGGTAATAACAATCCTCATTTACCTAAATTCTTACTGGTAATAATCCTCATTTACCTCAGTTCTTACTGGTAATGACAATCCTCAATTACCTCAGTTCTTACTGGTAATAACAATCCTCAATTACCTCAGTTCTTACTGGTAATAACAATCCTCATTTACCTCAGTTCTTACTGGTAATTACAATCCTCATTTACCTCAGTTCTTGCTGCTAATAACAATCCTCATTTACCTCAGTTCTTACTGGTAATAACAATCCTCATTTACCTAAATTCTTACTGGTAATAATCCTCATTTACCTCAGTTCTTACTGGTAATAACAATCCTCAATTACCTCAGTTCTTACTGGTAATAACAATCCTCAATTACCTCAGTTCTTACTGGTAATAACAATCCTCATTTACCTCAGTTCTTACTGGTAATAACAATCCTCAATTACCTCAGTTCTTACTGGTAATAACAATCCTCATTTACCTCAGTTCTTACTGGTAATAACAATCCTCATTTACCTCAGGCCGCCCAAGGTTTCTTCCAAGTTTTCCTACAAAGGTTTTTCTTGTTTGTTTGTTTTTCCCCTTGTGTGTATTAGGGTCTAAGGCCATGTTTAGACGACAATTGTCTGCTTAAAACGGCAAACTGTCATTGCGTTTTGTCGCCTTTGATTTTGTGTTTATACACAGCGTTTGTGATAACGATTTGCGTGCAGACTGCAGCCACAAAAAACTCAAGAGCAGCGTCAAGTGAGCCAGAATAACATCTAAACTTCTGGTCAAAACCTTCACAATAATGACAATTAAATAAACTAATAGCCTGCCTTATGGATGCATATTGCAACTTTTTTTGTGTGTGTTCCGAAATACACAGAACACGTCGAACACAGACAACCAAAAGTAAATTTTAACCCGTAGTGAGTCGACAGTTCAGTTTTTTTATTTACCCAGTTATAAATTACTGCTTTTATTTTCAAGGTAAAAATGCCTAACTTCCCGTATTTTGTCTATTTCTAATGGGATTGATTTAGCTTTATAGTATTACACTTTAAATGAATTTTCCACACGGTAGAGTGACACAGAAGTCACGAATGGTAATAAACTGCTCAAAATTGGTTGCATTACAGAATAAAATCCCAGTAAAGCCCCATAAAATGACCTGTTTTCTTTGGAGCACATTGGGACTTGAGGAAATCGGTGCATCTGGTGAGTTGAGCAATTATTTAATGCGGTACTGATTAATTAATATGCGTGATGTTAATAGCGGGCACTTAACACAGATTGTGTTTTTAGCAAATCGTTATCATGCTTGTTGAATGCCAATGTGATTCACTTGTGCCATAAGGCTGTATTGGGCTAGATGAATGCTGCCATTGTCTGTCATTGTCTTCCATGGTGAAGGTTGGCTGTGTCGTCATCTGAATTGCATTTTTCCACTTTACACTGCGACAGTAAGGGCGGTGTTATCAAAGAATTCCACTCTGGAACCAGTTTTCACTTTTTTGCGTTTTCAGGCCCCAAGAACACCGTTACTATGTAAAAGGAAGGCACTAACTCAAAAAACCTGACTTGACATGATCAGAACAGAAGGGGCCTTGGCATTTTGGTAAAAATAGACCCCTGATTTATTTGAGAAGTGGAAAAAGAGTGATACAGAACGTTCTTCAAGCAATAACGCCATAATGTACAGTGATTTTAGTGGAGCAAATTGGTGTTTTTGAGCACAGCGCCAAGCTCTTTTCTGAAATCAGCCACAAGACAAGCGGCTTATTGCGTTTATAAAACAGCAGTACCATTGCAATAAAATGAGAGCACAGATGTTCAATAAATCTTGCATTTTTAATCAAAAGTAAATTAATATAATCCACCAAGCTATGTAATTCTGCAACAGTAGCTGCACAAATTGGTAGCAAAAGTAGTTGAAGAAGTGACACAGACTTAGCAGCATGAGCTGTGATTTCCTAGTTGGCACAATTAAGCCAGTCAAAACTGAGATGAGAACTGTCTGTTTCATAATCTAGTATAATATATTTTTGTGCATCATCTAAATTCGGAGTGAGTGTGTGTGCATTTTGATTTGTGCATTTTTGAGTAAAAAAAGAAGAGCGATATACAGTAGGTGTCATTTATTTATTTCCCCCCCCCTATTAATTATTTTTCTTGGCAGGGTAGCAACACCTCTTAACTCAGATGTACACCATGACCATGAGACACGAAAACTCTATTGAAACCAATAATGATGAAATAATAATAATAATAGTAGTAATGATAATAACAATACAAACATTCATGCATTTTTTTTGTGGGGAATCCGATCAAAATGTCTCATTAGAATGAAGGGTTAAGGCATTGCCATAGACAACCAGTGTGGCATCAATACAGTAAATATGTAATCAGTTAAACGGCATCATGTCACAGGCAGGCAACACTGATTGGGCCATCCTGGATGGTTAATAAAACACTGATTAGTTAAAAAAGTAGAGTCCGCACACTGCATAGTAGACTTAACTCCCAGTTTATTTGTTGAGTATTATTGAAGTTTCGGTCATGGCGACCTTCATCAGAAACCTTCATCAGACACTGAGTGCGTTTACATGCACACCAATAAACTGTTTATTAGCGGATTTCTGAGTTACCTGATTATTCAAGTGGTCATGTAAACAGCATAAACCGATAAGCTTTATCCGTTTATGGTCATAAACGGGTTATGAATAAACCGATAAACACACCTAGGTTTTTGGCCAATAATCGGTCTTCTCTCTGCATGTATACAGCATAACCAGCTTTCTTTCGGGTTTATACATCTGCACATGTACACGTTGCGGGAGAGAAAGGCAGCTGGAGACGCGCGCTGCTCACTCACTCACTCACTGGCCCCTTTCTGCTTCTTCTCCCCGGCCATGGCGCACCACAGCCGGCTTGATGAGATGAAGGTGAGCAGCACGGAGCTCCTGCAACAGGCGTTTCCCGACCTGCTGCCTCCCCGTTGCTGCACTGCTATGTTGTAATGTGGATACAGGAGATGACGAATATTTGTCTCGAATTTGCGAATAGAACGACGCATTAATAAAACGCATTGGACTCAGTGTGCAAGCCGTGATCTGTGTGTGACGGGTTTTTTCAGATGACGGATTAAAAAGATTTATACGAACAAAACGTAGCCTACTCAGCTGGTCAAAACACAAGTTATCCGCCACTAAAGACCTTAATTATCTCAGTTTTCTGGCAGCTATTTAAATTCAGTTGGGTCAAGATCTGTATCGTTCATGTTATTTGACGTGCTTCAGTCGCCTGCCTGTCTCTGTGCGCTATGCTTGGTAAAGTTGGAAATACAGATTCACACTTCCAAAGCGACGCCTCCCGACAACGAGATACAAACTAATTTTCACCTAAACCATCCTCCGAGCCGGACGAAGAAGTAATGAAAATGTGATTTTGCATTTTGCAACTTCTTTTGTTGTTTTATTGCGGAATTACCGCTGCCTTCTGGAGAGAAATCCGACTAATTGACTGAATCATGTAAACCCGGATTTTTCCTATTGTCGGATTATTAAAGTGCATGTAAACGCAGAAATCAGATTATTGCCATAAACTGATTATTCTCAGTTATCCGTTTATTGTCTGCATGTAAACGCACTCACTGATTGGCCCATCCTGGATGCTTAATAAAAGGCCAATATTGACAGGATATCCCGGTTTAGTTGTACTGTACATGAGTATACAAAACACGTGCATGTGATAGAGGCTAGGCTCGTCGGCCCACATGACGACGTGTGTGTGTGTCTCTCTCAAGTGTTGAATGACCTGTCTGCTCCCGCTGCAGCTCTGGCTGCTGAACAGTGACTCCATCGTAGCGTCGGTCCCGGAGATGTGTGTCAGGGGTGAGAGGTCTGTCAGCCCCCCCGCGCTTCACAACCCATCACCCAGAGCTGCCAGAACCCTGAAACTCCTCTACATCGCCTGCTCTGATAGAGGCATCCTGCAGAGAGAGTAAGCAAGGAAACTTACCCACATCCTCCACCCCCCACCCCCCCATTCCTATCTTTGTTTTCTCCCCTAATCTTATCCTTTCATCTTTCCAACGCTCGCTCTCAATCGCCACCTGTCTCGGCTCACAGCGAAGGATGAGAGACTACTTTTGTCAGCGAACAGATTTCAAGTCTTAATAGGATGCTTTGTGCTAAGGTTGCCCGATTAGACTTCATTGTGTTTGTTATTTTGCAAATCAGCCCGCCTTCAAAGGTGTTCATCGTCTAAAAAGTTGTCAGCTGTGTACGCTTCGCGCGTTCACTGGGACGGAGAGGAGATGTTGTTTTGACTGGAGCGCATCTCTATGTACCTTGCTGTGATGCATTTCAAAGGTGTGGGCGGATGTGTTGCAATGTGTTTTGCCATGTTCTGTACAGCAGCACCCCATGGAGGAGCCTTCCACCCTCATTATTTTCAACTGAATCAGCAATCTGCAGTTTCTCCACCTCCTCTCCTTCCCCGCAGGGAGAACAGAGAAGTTTTGTTGTTTGCTTGTTCTGACAAGCCCGCTTGACTGACGAGAGATGGGGGTAATTAGACAAAATTCACATGAAAGGAGAAGGCCTATCTTCTCAGTCAGAGCAGTAAGTGCATCGCTTAATGACATGATATAAACTGTATGAGCCGAGTGATGCAGGGGAAATTGTTGATGCATGGTGGGTGCCGAGAGAGCCTATGGAGAGACACTGTCAGGGTAAAACAAGCTTTGACTACAGCAACACTATTCTAAAGCCTGAATAAGCATTACCACCAGTGTTCGGTAACGAGTAGTGTAAGGCACTACTGTTCCTAAGTGCAGTAATCACATTACAGTTACTAATCAAACACTTCACTCGTTACTTGCGTACTAGCAAGACAAGTATAGAGAGAAAAGATCTCCGTTTTAATAGCAGATTCTATGCCTCAACAGACGGGGTCACTTAACTGCACACCAGACTCACCCATGGTGCCAACATTTCAACTTTGTATTAGCATGCAGAACAGCGCTATTACACATAACTTTGCAGATAACTAACATCATGCATATAGAACAAGAAGTCATTTTAACCTCCAAAACACATTGACAAACAATTGACAAAAAAATCTACAAACAAAACACACTACCCCAGGGCATGCTGGGAACTCCGTCCACTTTCCTCTTCCACAGGTTCAATTTCCCAGAAAGCTTTGAGGGGGCATAACTTTTTACACTCTGTTTTACAATTAGATCAGGCTAAAAGGTGTTAGATAGGAATTAGGGTTGGCATGATGGACGATGGCATCGACCATCATGATGGGCCGACCCCCCATCGACCTCTGAGCCTTCTACATCGGATCATCGTAATTAAAGGTCCCATTCCGTGCAAAAGCTGTTTTTACTTCTAAATGCATATATGCTGTTGTCATCCCTCCCTGTAATGAGTGCTCAGAACCTCAGAACTGTCAGTGTTGGATTTCTCCCTATCCAGCTCTCTCCTGCTGTCTCCTTCAAGCCACGCCCCCTTACACTCTGTTCTCCCAGAGGGGTAGGTGTTACGTCACAACGCGACTTTAGCATACTGCGCGCGATCTCTCTCACACAAACTATCTGCGCCATTTTGTCTATTGTTTGCCATAGCAAGCTGTTTCAGCGTGAGATTCATCATGACCTGTTGGTCTGTGCTAACCATTTCAGCCCAGAATGTTTTAACAATCTGGGGCAGTACAATCAAGGTTTAGCCACAAAATTAACACTTCTAGCTGGAGCGACGCCAACTGTACGTGATCCAGCAACTGCGGAGGTGCATTCGGTAAGTCTAGGCATTTTGAGATGTCCTGTTTAGCGTAGCAACCGTTAAGTTAGCGATAGCTCGTTGCTAACGTTAGTTGTGGACACAACCTAGCGTGCTGGTCCACGGACGCTAATCTGATTGGCCGCTGGGAGCCTGGGGCAGGCTCTCCCCCAGCGGCCAATGGGAACTGTTAGTTCTGAATATATTATAGAAACAGACCATTCCTGGGAAGCGACGAGATAAGGAAGTGAGAACAGCATCAGTAACGAACGGGTTTGCTATATTTTCGACAAATTAATCCAGAATCATGTTTTATGGACCAGAGACACACGTTTTTAACACATTCACTGCCAACAGTTTTTTCAATACAGTAGGTAGCTTCTGCCACGGGTTTTTTTGAGGATTCTGGCTCATCTTTCAAGAGCAGAGGATTATTTTCTGCTAGGACTTTGTGAACACAAAATATCTCAAAAGAACTAATAGAATGTGTGCTTTCTCTGTCTAAAAGAGTTAGTTTTTATCATGTTCTGTTATGTAGGTATTAGCAGTTGAATACAGCATGGTTTCAGCGTCTGAGAAGGAAAGCTGAGAAAAATGCATTTTTGTGAAATTCGATAGAACAGGCAGAACAGTCACTTTAACCATTTATTTTTGGCATCAGTGAGACATCAGACATCTAAACAATATACGGTAGTTCTGAACAGTAATTTCCTCCATAACAGCACCCCCACCCCCCTCTCCTTCAAACTCCTCCCTCCGTGGGTGTGTCTCTGGTGGCTTTGCAGCGTGTGTCACAGGCGAGTCTCTGCTGCCTGTCTGTGCTGCCTGGCTGCTGGCGGCCGCTCGTCGGGCGAGTCTGGATCGGCTCGTTCGTTTGTTGTGAGCTGGGATGAAGCTGCGTGCGATTCTGGGCTTTCTGCTGTGTGTTTCAAAGTGTGTTGCACCCAGAGTCTATTTTTGGAATCCCCCACCGTTGTGCGCCAGCTCCCAGCGCCAGCGCGAAAGCGTTTTCGCCAAACCATTTTCATGAGAATGGATTCCTCACGCTTTTTCCTGCTGTTTTTGCTCGGCTTTCTCTAGTCTGGAGAGCACTGTCGCCACTTAGTGGGTCGGTAAAATAGGTTATACTAGGGGTGTCACAATATATCGTCCCACGAAATTTCGCGATAGTAAAACGTCACGATATGTATCGTTGAGATGAAATCTCATATCGTGAATTTTTTTTTTTTTTTTTTTTTTTTTTTTTTTTTTTTCAAAAGTAGACAAAGAAACGTCTTTGTTTGTTGAAGTTCAATGTGTGGAAATTAGTTCAGTTGAACAAGTCTCTGAAGAGACACATGAGAAGTTATACAGGAGAGAAACCATTCAATTGAGTTTCTGGCAAAACTGTTTACTTGACAGGAAAAACTGAAGATGCATAAAAAATAGACTAAGAAAAGTCTTGTTGTTTGAGTTTGAAGAAAAACTGAAGATGCATAATGAGAATTTATACTGCTGAGAAACCTTTTAGTTCAAAGTAAATCTAAGTGACAGTGTAACTCATTCTATTTCAAGATAAGCCTTATCTCCAATCTCATGTTTTTTCTAGTTGTTATTGTAATAACAATTTCCCACAACAGCATGTTTTGTATTTGTGCATTTCAAATAAAATACTACTTTTCCAGTCATATATTGTCGTTATTCAAGTTTAAAAAAATATTGTTAAAATCGTATCGTATCGTATCGTTATCGTGTACCCAGTATCGTGATACGTATCGTATCGTGAACTGAGTGTATCGTGACACCCCTAGGTTATACACATTCAATAGCTCCCATATTTTTATAGGAGATGTAAAAGGGTTTGATCCACGTCCCACCGTTTTTTTTGTACGAGTTAACTCGTCCACGGCAGTCAACCGTTTTTTTTTTTTTCAGGAATTAACTCGTCGACGGCAGTGAACGTGTTAAGAGGTTACAGCTGCACGAATTGGGACCTTTAATTATCTGTCCGAATTACATTTTTGCCGTTTTAATAATAAAAAATACCAAGTCCACTTACCGTGACGCGTGGGGGACGCGCTGGCGGCATTAAACGAGCGCACCCAGTTCAGACTCAGAGAAGCCTCCCCTCCCCCTCCTCCGCTCTAGTGCTTCTCGGCACTGGGTGCACTTGTTTAATGTCGCCGGGGCGTCCCCCATGCACGAGAAGTCAGTTCTTTTGTTGTGAAAACTTTTAAGACAAAGAAGAAACTTCACGTTCTTTCCTGTTTTCAACCCAAAGTGAGTACAAGTCTTCAACTGGGAATTTAACTCGCCTGTTTCCAAAGTGAAAGTTGAAGTTGCTCCATTACATACGATACAGCACTACCAGCAATATTGAACGGCGCAAAACAAATAACGTTAACGTTACAGATCCTGACCAACAACGTGTGTGTGTGTGTGTGTGTGTGTGTGTGTGTGTGTGCATGCGTTGAATTGAACTAGCTGGCAGAAAACTGACAGAATTACTGGCGGATATAACGTTAGATTCGCGTGGGCTTTTGAACCTAATGAGAGAGAGTTGAGAGAGAAATACAGCAGCAGCAGCTACTGCTAGCTGTTACAGCAGTAGCTGCTGCTACTGCTTGAGTCGCCTGGCTCTGTGCAGTAGTAGCCTGGCTCTGTGCAGTAGTAGCCTGGCTCTGTGCAGTAGTAGCCTGGCTCTGTGCAGTAGTAGCCTGGCTCTGTGCAGGAGTAGCCTGGCTCTGTGCAGGAGTAGCCTGGCTCTGTGCAGTAGTAGCCTGCCTGTCGGTCTCATGAAGAGCTCAGCTGTCCTGCTGTTAACGTGCATTGCAGCGGCAGATGGCATAATGACGATGCCATCATCAATCACGATGTTTGACTGTGTGTAGTGTCTAGCCTACATAATAAGGGACTACTTTATGTTGTATAGTAACATCCTGTTGCATGCGCAATGAGGGGCGGATTGATCTCTCTCTCTGCCTGTTCACCCTGAGTATCGACCATTAAGACATCGTTAAACTGAGTGCCCTTCTCAAGTCTTTTGATTAATGTTAGTTGTGTAGTTAGGCCACATATACAACAATTGGCGACGAGAATTAAGGACCTACGTCGGGAGATTCTGATCGCTGTGTTTTTTTTGTCCTGGGAGACTTGGAACAGCAGATGAAGAGGAGCGACACACACCTCTACACGGAAGTGCGCTCGTTACACTGACACAAAGGGACGTGAGCATTGAGCTACATGAGTCAAGTCATAACAAAGATGGCGATGATCGGGACCATTACAGCATTTGATGGTGGTATTGAAGACTGGGCAACTTACATTGAAAGAGTGGAGTTGTATTGTGTTGCTAATGATGTTGAGGATAAGAAGAAAGCCAGTGTCTTGCTGAGTGTTATGGGAGCAAAAACATACGGACTGCTACGGAGTTTATTAACCCCTGAAAAGCCAGCTAGCAAGACTTTCAAGCAAATAGTAGACACTCTCCAACATCATCTACACCCCAGACCACTAGTGATTGCTGAAAGATTTAAATTTCACAAACGGAATCAGAGCAAAGATGAAAGCATCTCTGAATATTGTGCTGAATTGCGCAAATTGTCAGAGCATTGCCAATTTGGAGCTGGTCTGTCAGACGCCTTGAGGGACAGGCTAGTGTGTGGCATGCACTGTGAAACCACACAGAGGAAGCTCCTTTGTGAAAAAGACCTGACATTAGAAAAGGCTCTGAACATTGCAATATCAACAGAAACAGCAGCACGGGGTGCTTCAGAGATCCAACAAAAATCTCTGGAATATGCTACAAATAAAATGTCACTGAAAAGAGATGAAGGAAAGAAATGTTACCGTTGTGGTAACATGTCACATCACCCTGATGACTGTTGGTTTAAAGACAAAGAATGCAGAAACTGTGGCAAACAGGGCCACATTGGAAGAGTGTGCAGAGCCGGTAAGCAACAGAAAGGTGAAAAAGATACAGACAAACAGAAAAAGGACAAAATACAGAAAAACAAGAAACAACCGAAAGGAAAATACAGCAGTGTACACAAAATGAAAGAAAGCAGTTCTGATGAGGATGATGATGAGGACTCGGACAAAAGTGAATTGTCTTGTCTGGAACTGCACAGTGTAAAAGAGACAGATGATCGCAGAGCAATATGGATCACTCCACAAGTGGCAGGCATAAGACTAAAAATGGAGCTGGACACAGGCTCAGCCTTAACAGTGATCTCTGCACATGACTACGGTACAAACAACTGTTTTCACACATACCTCTGAAAAGAACTAAACTACTACTGAGGACCTACACAGGACAGAGAGTGCGTCCCAAAGGTCAAATTAAGGTGACGGTGACTTACAAAGACGAAACAAAGCAATTGAACCTCTATGTGCTGAAAAATGGAGGACCACCGTTGCTGGGGCGTGAGTGGCTCAGAAAAATCCACTTGGATTGGCACACCATCAAGACGCTGTTTGTGTCAACAAAGGAGGACGGCGAGGCCAGACCTGAGAGACTGTCAAAAATACTTGCTAGTGCTGAGGAAGTGTTCATGAAAGGAATAGGAACACTTAAGGGCATAAAGGCAAATATTATACTTGAAAAAGATGCACGTCCAAAATTTCACAAAGCCAGGCCAGTGCCTTATGCAATTCGTCCCATAGTAGAAGCAGAACTGAAAAATCTGGAGCAGATGGGGGTCCTGTCAAAGGTGGATTGGAGTGAATGGGCCACACCCATCGTCCCAGTGATGAAGAAAACCTCCAGCACAAAAGCAGGAAAACCCAACAAGGTGCGCATATGTGGAGACTTTAAAGTGACTGTCAACCCAGTTCTCCACACAGTACAGTACCCTCTACCTCGCATTGAGGACATCTTTGCTTCCCTGTCAGGAGGGGAACGCTTCACAAAAATCAATCTGGCTCAGGCTTATCTCCAAATGGAAATGGATGAAGCATCCAAGAAATACCTGACGATAAATACACACCAAGGACTTTACCAGTACAACAGGTTGGTGTTTGGAATAGCGTCAGCTCCTGCAATCTGGCAAAGAGCAATGGACCAGGGGATTCCAGGGACTCAGTGTTACCTCGATGACATCATTGTCACCGGCAAAGATGACAACGAACATCTTTCTAACCTTGAACAAGTGTTCACCAGGTTGCGAGAATATGGGCTCAGAGCTAACCAACAGAAATGTGAGTTCTTTAAAAACGAAATCTCATACTGTGGACATGTGATCAACAAAGATGGCTTACACATGTCTCAAGACAAGATAGACGCAGTGCTTAAGGCACCACCACCTGAAAATGTGCCTCAGTTGAAGGCATATCTTGGATTGGTGAACTATTACCACAAGTTCTTGCCTAACCTGTCAACAGTCCTTCACCCACTACATGAGCTGCAAAGGACAGGGACAGAATGGGAGTGGACGGAGAGCTGCGAGACAGCATTTCAAGAAAGTAAAAGGCTCATAACTTCAGAAGAAGTGCTCACACACTTTGACCCATCTTTACCAATCCGATTGGCATGTGATGCCTCACCCCATGGAATTGGAGCGGTGTTATCACACAAATTTCCAGATGGCTCAGAAAGACCAATAGCTTTCGCCTCACGAACACTGGCTCCAGCTGAACGCAACTATGCACAGATTGACAGAGAGGCCCTAAGCCTCGTGTGGGGGGTCAAGAAATTCAATCACTACCTATATGGTCAAAAATTCACATTGTTGTGGAGGGGGGAGAAAACACGAAAGATCTACAGGTGCAGCTCAAAGAATTAGAATATCGTGAAAAAGATTAATTACACATAGAGTGAAATATTTCAAGCCTTTATTTCTTGTAATTTTGATGATTATCGCCTACATATAATGAAAACCCTAAATCAGTGTCTCAGAAAATTAGAATATTACATCAATAAATCAATAAAAAAAATAAAAGTTCATTTCCATGCACTCAATACTTGGTTGGGCCTCCTTTTGCATGAATGACTGCATCAATGCGGCGTGGCATGGAGGCGATCAGCCTGTGGCACTGCTGAGGTGTGATGGAAGCTCAGGTTGCTTTGATAGATCAGCCTGTGGCACTGCTGAGGTGTGATGGAAGCTCAGGTTGCTTTGATAGATCAGCCTGTGGCACTGCTGAGGTGTGATGGAAGCTCAGGTTGCTTTGATAGATCAGCCTGTGGCACTGCTGAGGTGTGATGGAAGCTCAGGTTGCTTTGATAGATCAGCCTGTGGCACTGCTGAGGTGTGATGGAAGCCCAGGTTGCTTTGATAGATCAGCCTGTGGCACTGCTGAGGTGTGATGGAAGCCCAGGTTGCTTTGACAGCGGCCTTCAGGTCATCTGCATTGTTGGGTCTGGTGTCTTTCATCTTCCTCTTGACAATACCCCATAGATTCTCGATGGGGTTCAGGTCAGGCGAGTTTGCTGGCCAATCAAGCACAGTAATACCATGGTCATTGAACCAGCTTTTGGTACTTTTGGCAGTGTGGGCAGGTGCCAAGTCCTGCTGGAAAATGAAATCAGCATCTCCATAAAGCTTGTCAGCAGAAGGAAGCATGAAGTGCTCTAAAATGTCCTGGTAGATGGCTGCGTTGACTGTGGACTTCAGAAAACACAGTGGACCAACACCAGCAGATGACATGGCACCCCAAATCATCACTGACTGTGGAAACTTCACACTGGACTTCAAGCAACGTGGATTGTGTGCCTCATCACTCTTCCTCCAGACTCTGGGACTTTGATTTCCAAATGAAATGCAAAATTTACTTTAATCTGAAAAGAGGACTTTGGACCACTGAGCAACAGTCCAGTTCTTTTTCTCCTTAGCCCAGGTAAGACGCTTCTGACGTTGTCTCTGGTTCAGGAGTGGCTTGACACGAGGAATGCGACATTTGTAGCCCATGTCCTGGATTGGTCTGTGCGTAGTGGCTCTTGATGCGCTGACTCCAGTCTCAGTCCACTCCTTGTGATGCTCCCCCACATTCTTGAATGGATTTTGCTTGACGATCCTCTCAAGGCTGTGGTTATCCCTGTTACTTGTGCACCTTTTCCTACCACACTTTTTCCTTCCACTCAACTTTCTATGAATATGCTTGGATACAGCACTCTGTGAACAACCAGCTTCTTTAGCAATGACCTTTTGTGGCTTACCCTCCTTGTGGAGGGTGTCAATGACTGTCTTCTGGACAACTGTCAAGTCAGCAGTCTTCCCCATGATTGTGTAGCCTACTGAACCAGACTGACCATTTAAAGGGTCACGAAACCTTTGCAGGTGGTTTGAGTAAATTAGCTGATTAGGGTGTGACACCATGAGTTTCCAATTTTTAACTTTTTCACACTTTTTCACAATATGCTACTTTTCTGAGACACTGATTTAGGGTTTTCATTATATGTAGGCCATAATCATCAAAATTACAAGAAATAAAGGCTTGAAATATTTCACTCTGTGTAATTAATCTGTATAATATATGAGTTTCACTTTCTGAAATGAGTGACAAAAAATATAGCACTTTTTCACGATATTCTAATTCTTTGAGCTGCACCTGTATATTACATTAGACATGAAGTTACTCTTGGAAAGCTGGAGGGAAAAAGAAGCAGAGGCAGACAGAGTAAAGATGATGGATGGACTAACATCATGGCTGGAAACAGAAGACAGTGGATACAGTTTGGAGGGCCAGAGACTGTGATGGATGGAGAGACGTGATCGCCCACGGCGCTGAGCGGCACGTCACTTGATTGATCAATATTCACCATTGTAAACAGGCTAGACATGAGTCTTGGTTGTAGTTTTTCCACATTTGAGTGATTAGCGTTTGAATTTAGCATAGCCTACTTGAGCTAGGGGGGTTTGATGGACATCCTGCAAAGTGAAATGCAGAAGATGTTTCTCTCACTTGTTTCCCCTACACAGCTTTACCATTCCCCCTTCATCACTCATCTCTGACCTTTTTAAATTAAATGTGATGCCAGCCAGGGGGACTGGATTCCCTGGGTGAAGGCCATCCCAGTTGTGATACTGTTAGAGTTGACTTCACCTGGAAGTTGTAGCATGTGCTGTTAAATCTGGCATAAATTGGCTAGGGAATCAGCGAGCCGATGCCTAGGTGGATTATGCCTGTTGATAATGGCAATGACTTGATGAGTTGATTGAAGGTTGCAGCTACCATCACAGTCCAGTAGAGTGGGATCACAGGCATGGAAATAGTCTAATGGAAATGGTATTGAGGCGGTGACCAAATAATCCCTATGGGCTACTCCTCCCATACTATAGTAGGTATTGACCTTTTTCACAGCAGCCATTTTGTGCCTAAAATGCAGGGTAAACACAGGTGCAACCAAGACATTAATGAGGGTTTCAAACTTCCAATCCATTTAGATGTTCCAGTGCTGGCGCCCTCATTAATGTTTTGGTTGCATCTGTGTTTACTTTAACTTTTAGACACAAAATGGCTGCTGTGAAATAGGTCCATAGAGTGTGTGTGTGTAATCAATTTAGCTGACACTAGCACACACAATTCAATCCTTCCTGCCCCCATTTTAAGTCTCATTTAAACGTCATAGCTTGGTTAGAATAACTCTGGTATTCCCATATCAAGCGGGATACTGTTTTTATGCCTCCGCCGGCGATGGCAAGGCCGGAGGCATTATGGATTGGGGTTGTCCGTCCGTCTGTACTGTATGTCCGTACGTCCGTCTGATGTTCGTTGACGCGATATATGAGGAACGCTTTGACGGTATTTAATCAAATTTGCCTCAAACTTCGACTTGGACTCAAGGATGAACTCATTAGATTTTGGTGGTCAAAGTTCAAGGTCACTGTGACTTCACAAACGCCATTCCCAAGTTCGTTAACGCGATATGTCAGGAACGCCTTAGTCTCGCTGGCCAGCCTCCTCTCCCTTCCGTCCGAGGAGTCTGGCGCCGCAGGTCTCCATAACTGGGATAAACCCTCCCCTGCGCTACTCTGCTCTCCCATTGGGGGCGTCGGTTTCAGTGGCAGCCGGATGTCCGCTCCCCGCTTAAGAAGCTCTGTCATTGGCTCCGATCATGTCAATCAGAGTGGCTTCCACTCCCTCCTCCCTGTGTGTTGCTGTAAATAGTCCTCTGCCGCCTCAGGGAAAACAACAACGCTAACTAGCTAGCAAGCTAACGGCAGAAACCTACACGCTAGCTCGTTGCTACACGCTGAAAACGGCAAGTTGGATTGTTTGAAACTATTTTCCAAGGGCACTGCCGCTAAGCGCCGCCCATCGCAATCCCACTATGGACACCTGCGGCGCCAGACTCCTCGGACGGAAGGGAGAGGAGGCTGGCCAGCGAGACTAGGAACGCCTTGACGGAACTTCTTCCAATTTGGCTCAAACGTCAACTTGCACGCAAAGACGAACTGATTAGATTTTGGTGGTCAAAGGTCAAGACCTTGACCTTGACCTCTCGAACACCATTTTCAAGCTTGTTAACGCGATATCTCAGGAGCGCCTTGATGGAATTTCTTCGAATTTGCCTCAAATGTCCACTTGGACTCGAGGATGAACTGATTAGATTTTGGTGGTCAAAGTTCAAGGTTACTGTGACATGACAACGGCTCATTTCAAGCTCGTTAACATGATATCTCAGGAACGCCTTTACGGAATTTCATCTAATTTGCCTCAAATGTCCACTTGGACTCAAGGATGAACTGATTACATTTTGATGGTGAAAGGTCAAGGTCACTGTGATGCCATTTTCAAGCTCAGTAACGAACCCGTAGCAAGACTCTACAACAGAGCGTATAAAATTCATGGTAACTTTCCACCTTGGACTCACCACTGTATTGCACTCTCACACTCCTCTGCTCCAACTTTTCAGAACTATACAAAAAGTCTAGCCATTAAGTTTTATTTTATGCTAAGAAATAACTCTTCTCCAACACTTACAGCTCTACTCCCAAGACACAACACAAGACAAGAACGCATCACTAGATCAATCTCACATGCACTTATACCAGTACCGGCATACAAAAATAACTATGGACTAAGATCATTCTTCCACACATACACCAAAATTTGGAACGAGATCCCATTTCACACCAGAGAAATAACCTCTATCTCATATTCAAAAAAGCTTACAAACAACATTTGATGCTAGAAAACACCTGTATTCACTGATCCGACTCACCCTTAGGTTTTAATCTCTGTTGTTGCTGTCTTTGTATTGATGAATGAATGAATGTCTGTAAATGTAATTGTTTTTGTTAGGTCTGTAATATTGTATGTAGTGAAATTGAACATGTTCTTGTATAATTATTTTTCTGTTTAATGTACTGCAGAACAGGAACCTGCTGAAAACCAGTTTGTAACTCAGTCAGGCCAGTTAAATGTACATGTGAAATGTCATTTTTATCCCTTCCTGTATAAATAAAGTGAACTGAACTGAACTGAACGCCATACCTCAGTAACACCTTGACGGAATTTCTTCACATTTGGCTCAAACGTCAAAGTCTGGACAAACATGGATGTCGACTGCTCACTTGTTGGCAGAGGCATATAACCGCAGTGCGGTCGTTCTAGTTTATTTTACTTTTGGTTTTCCACTATTTGTACAAACTCACACTCATTGGGCATATTTTGATGTCACCAAAACAATGGCACTATGACCGCAAGGAGCACTTACTATAACTAATGGGATCACCAGTGATGTATTAGTAACCTATTGTTCAGTCAAAGAGAAGTGGGGCTGCAGGCAGCCGCTGCACCTTTCATGCTCCTTTGCTGACAGACCATCATCGCTGTTGGCAGTAATATTCTGTTAATTGGTTTATCCACGGCAACAGGGAGACTCTTAACCTGAATACAGCTTAACCAAGTGTGGCAAATAGCTGGGTTTCTCTGTGAATGTAAATGTACCTAATAATGCTGTAGTTCTACTATTGCGTGCGTGTGTGTGTGTGTGTGTGTGTGTGTGTGTGTGTGCGTGCGTGCGCAGTGTTGGGAGGGTTACTTTTAAAATCTATTCCACTACAGAATACTGAATACCTCCCCTAAAATGTATTTTGTAACATATTCCATTAGAATACTCAAATAAAGTAACCTATTTTGAATACTTTGGAATACTTTCATTTACATAATACATTACGTCATTTAGCAGCCACTTTTATCCAAAGCGACTTAGAATAGTACATTTTGTCAACAGTAGTGAAATCAACTGTGTAACACAGACAGTCTGCATGAGCCAAGACATTTTAAAAGCAATAAGTAGCATTTGTCAATTTTTATAATGGCATTAGTAGTCTTTTTGTATCGTCTTGCTGAGCCCATTTGTCTGGGTCACTCTGAATGTAGTTACCACTTGCATAGTTAGGATTAGGAATGACCTTGTTACAGTACTGTCTTCAGAGTAAAAGTTATGCAACTATGTAAAACACAAATGTGGTATGTTACTATGTTTTGTCCTGCAAGTGATGCTGTTTAAAGAAAAATGGAATCCACCAGAGAGAACACAATCTTCACTTTTGATAATACCCCTGCATTCATTTCCACAGCATCAGTTAACCACAGCAAACAGCATCAAGTTAATATTAAAAAAAAATGTTTGAGTAAAATGGATTAGATACCAACCATAAAAATATAGCAAAGTTGATTTACTCTTCACTAGAACACAAACTCAATCCGAAGACTTGTTTTTAAACTATGCTCCCAGTCCCAGACATAGGGATTTTTTAGATAGGTTTAAAGCATTACATAGGGTTCCCACACCTTCTTAAACATCAAATTCAAGGACTTTCAAGGACCCAAATTCACCAACTTTCAAGGTCCCGTGGTAATCCTGATTACATGTAAAAAAAAACTAAAGAAAAAACAGTTGCATGCACTTGTCAAATTAAGTGTGAACATTGAAGTGTCTCAGGGCCAGGCAGATAGAGCAGCAGGGTTGTAGAGAGGCAGGTAGGGCTACATTGTCTCAGGGCCAGGGCCCAGTTGCACAAAGCACCTTAGGTTAAGATGTCTCTTAGAATCAGAGTTAAGGTGTCCATCCTTAAATCTTGTGCTTATGTTTTCCTTAAAATGTTTAACCCTATGGAGAAGATTTAAGGGTGTTTTGTGCAGCCGATTCTATTTTATGGACACCTTAACTCTGACTCTGAGGAAAATCTTAACTTAAGGTGCTTTGTACAACTGGGCCCAAGCAAATATAGCAGCAGGGTTGTAGGGGGGAAGGTAGGCTACGTTGTGCGCGCACACAACTTGCATGCTTCATACTGTATGAATTTGAGAGCAAATAAAAACAAACCAACAAATAAAAGTATTCTATTTTTTTTAAAGAAAGTAACTGTATTCAGAATACCACCCATTTAAAATGTAACTGGACTGAATACAGAATACTAATTTTGTATTCTAAATACTGTATTCTGAATACATGTATTCAGTTACTTCCCAGTTACTTGTGTACTCTCGCCACACTTCCATAACGCCGTGGCTGCAGTCAGCATCATGTTGAGGGCTGAGCCTGAGATACAGCCTGGCTTTTGGAACTGCTAAAACTTTTGAGAAGAGCTTTCCTCCTCTGGAGCTCCACCGATGGCTAAATGTCACCCAAACAAAGTGGATCAGTGCCACACACTGACGGGGCATCACTCTCCCCTGTCTCAATCACTCTTCCTCCTTTCCATCCCGTCCTTCTCACACACACACCCCATCATGCACACTCGTCACACGTACTGCAGATGCATGCATAGAGACACACACAGACACACACACTCGCCATCAATCCAGTTTGATGTATCATTCATTACCAAATGTTGCACATCATCTGAAAGACTTTAGCGGTATATGACTCTGGCAGTACCTGTAAATGACTTTTGTGTGTGTTTTCAGCGTTGCAACTAACTGGGAGGTCAATGCTATTGGCCATCCACTGGTCCTGCCGCTGGAGGTGTGCGAGGAGCTGCTGCAGGTGATGGAGGACAGCAATGCTTCACTTCCATCATCACTGCGGTGCATGAGGTCCTACGAGGTGAGACAGTAGATACTGTAATGGGCAACAGATTATGGTTAAGACAAGCATACTCTTCTATCCCTGGCCTAGATTTTCTTGATCTAAAAAAAAAAAAAAAATCAGCACTACAAGGACTCTTTCAACTGACAGAGCGCACTTATTTCACTTACTTGTTACACATTTTCCAGAATTCAGCGGTGCTTGACAGGGTTTTTATCCCACCTTAATTAATTTCATGATTCTGAGCCTTCAGTTAACCGCCTTGCTTTAGAGATTATTTGAGTCGAATGTAAGGTTTTATTTTTGTCAGCCTTTTTTCAGCCTTTTTTTTTTACCTGTAATAGTACAAAATGTGTATAGTTAGCTAGAGTTGCCAAGGAAAAGCATTGACTAGAAAATAGGTGTTAAGTTTGCTGACAACTCCCCACAGCCATTATACAGACAGTGACAGGGTAATTATTACCACCATTATCCTTTACTTCCTGCTCAGAAAGTTTAGGACGTGACTCCTACCACTTCTGCCAAATGACATGAGAATTGGAATAATGAACAGTCAGCACATGTTGCATCATGGTGCATCAGGTCAAGCTGCTCTTGTTGCCTCATGGTGCATCAGGTCAAGCTGCTCTTGTTGCATCATGGTGCATCAGGTCAAGCTGCTCTTGTTGCCTCATGGTGCATCAGGTCAAGCTGCTCTTGTTGCCTCATGGTGCATCAGGTCAAGCTGCTCTTGTTGCATCATGGTGCATCAGGTCAAGCTGCTCTTGTTGCCTCATGGTGCATCAGGTCAAGCTGCTCTTGTTGCCTCATGGTGCATCAGGTCAAGCTGATCTTGTTGCCTCATGGTGCATCAGGTCAAGCTGCTCTTGTTGCCTCATGGTGCATCAGGTCAAGCTGCTCTTGTTGCATCATGGTGCATCAGGTCAAGCTGATCTTGTTGCCTCATGGTGCATCAGGTCAAGCTGCTCTTGTTGCCTCATGGTGCATCAGGTCAAGCTGCTCTTGTTGCATCATGGTGCATCAGGTCAAGCTGCTCTTGTTGCCTCATGGTGCATCAGGTCAAGCTGATCTTGTTGCCTCATGGTGCATCAGGTCAAGCTGATCTTGTTGCCTCATGGTGCATCAGGTCAAGCTGATCTTGTTGCCTCATGGTGCATCAGGTCAAGCTGCTCTTGTTGCCTCATGGTGCATCAGGTCAAGCTGCTCTTGTTGCCTCATGGTGAATCAGGTCAAGCTGATCTTGTTGCATCATGGTGCATCAGGTCAAGCTGATCTTGTTGCATCATGGTGCATCAGGTCAAGCTGCTCTTGTTGCCTCATGGTGCATCAGGTCAAGCTGCTCTTGTTGCCTCATGGTGCATCAGGTCAAGCTGCTCTTGTTGCATCATGGTGCATCAGGTCAAGCTGATCTTGTTGCCTCATGGTGCATCAGGTCAAGCTGATCTTGTTGCCTCATGGTGCATCAGGTCAAGCTGCTCTTGTTGCCTCATGGTGCATCAGGTCAAGCTGCTCTTGTTGCATCATGGTGCATCAGGTCAAGCTGCTCGTGTTGCATCATGGTGCATCAGGTCAAGCTGCTCTTGTTGCATCATGGTGCATCAGGTCAAGCTGCTCTTGTTGCATCATGGTGCATCAGGTCAAGCTGCTCTTGTTGCATCATGGTGAATCAGGTCAAGCTGCTCGTGTTGCATCATGGTGCATCAGGTCAAGCTGCTCTTGTTGCATCATGGTGCATCAGGTCAAGCTGCTCTTGTTGCCTCATGGTGCATCAGGTCAAGCTGCTCTTGTTGCCTCATGGTGCATCAGGTCAAGCTGCTCTTGTTGCCTCATGGTGCATCAGGTCAAGCTGCTCTTGTTGCCTCATGGTGCATCAGGTCAAGCTGCTCTTGTTGCATCATGGTGCATCAGGTCAAGCTGCTCTTGTTGCCTCATGGTGCATCAGGTCAAGCTGATCTTGTTGCATCATGGTGCATCAGGTCAAGCTGCTCTTGTTGCATCATGG
This sequence comes from Poromitra crassiceps, assembly GCF_964638095.1. Lineage (NCBI taxonomy): Eukaryota > Metazoa > Chordata > Actinopteri > Beryciformes > Melamphaidae > Poromitra > Poromitra crassiceps. Next base: position 1,407,925 of record NC_139623.1, read on the forward strand.
TGCATCAGGTCAAGCTGATCTTGTTGCATCATGGTGCATCAGGTCAAGCTGCTCTTGTTGCATCATGGTGAATCAGGTCAAGCTGATCTTGTTGCATCATGGTGCATCAGGTCAAGCTGATCTTGTTGCATCATGGTGCATCAGGTCAAGCTGCTCTTGTTGCCTCATGGTGCATCAGGTCAAGCTGCTCTTGTTGCCTCATGGTGCATCAGGTCAAGCTGCTCTTGTTGCATCATGGTGCATCAGGTCAAGCTGATCTTGTTGCCTCATGGTGCATCAGGTCAAGCTGATCTTGTTGCCTCATGGTGCATCAGGTCAAGCTGCTCTTGTTGCCTCATGGTGCATCAGGTCAAGCTGCTCTTGTTGCATCATGGTGCATCAGGTCAAGCTGCTCGTGTTGCATCATGGTGCATCAGGTCAAGCTGCTCTTGTTGCATCATGGTGCATCAGGTCAAGCTGCTCTTGTTGCATCATGGTGCATCAGGTCAAGCTGCTCTTGTTGCATCATGGTGAATCAGGTCAAGCTGCTCGTGTTGCATCATGGTGCATCAGGTCAAGCTGCTCTTGTTGCATCATGGTGCATCAGGTCAAGCTGCTCTTGTTGCCTCATGGTGCATCAGGTCAAGCTGCTCTTGTTGCCTCATGGTGCATCAGGTCAAGCTGCTCTTGTTGCCTCATGGTGCATCAGGTCAAGCTGCTCTTGTTGCCTCATGGTGCATCAGGTCAAGCTGCTCTTGTTGCATCATGGTGCATCAGGTCAAGCTGCTCTTGTTGCCTCATGGTGCATCAGGTCAAGCTGATCTTGTTGCATCATGGTGCATCAGGTCAAGCTGCTCTTGTTGCATCATGGTGCATCAGGTCAAGCTGATCTTGTTGCATCATGGTGCATCAGGTCAAGCTGCTCTTGTTGCATCATGGTGAATCAGGTCAAGCTGATCTTGTTGCATCATGGTGCATCAGGTCAAGCTGATCTTGTTGCATCATGGTGCATCAGGTCAAGCTGCTCTTGTTGCCTCATGGTGCATCAGGTCAAGCTGCTCTTGTTGCCTCATGGTGCATCAGGTCAAGCTGCTCTTGTTGCATCATGGTGCATCAGGTCAAGCTGCTCTTGTTGCATCATGGTGCATCAGGTCAAGCTGCTCTTGTTGCATCATGGTGCATCAGGTCAAGCTGATCTTGTTGCATCATGGTGCATCAGGTCAAGCTGCTCTTGTTGCATCATGGTGAATCAGGTCAAGCTGATCTTGTTGCATCATGGTGCATCAGGTCAAGCTGATCTTGTTGCATCATGGTGCATCAGGTCAAGCTGCTCTTGTTGCCTCATGGTGCATCAGGTCAAGCTGCTCTTGTTGCATCATGGTGAATCAGGTCAAGCTGCTCTTGTTGCATCATGGTGCATCAGGTCAAGCTGCTCGTGTTGCATCATGGTGCATCAGGTCAAGCTGCTCTTGTTGCATCATGGTGCATCAGGTCAAGCTGCTCGTGTTGCATCATGGTGAATCAGGTCAAGCTGATCTTGTTGCATCATGGTGCATCAGGTCAAGCTGCTCTTGTTGCCTCATGGTGCATCAGGTCAAGCTGCTCTTGTTGCCTCATGGTGCATCAGGTCAAGCTGATCTTGTTGCATCATGGTGCATCAGGTCAAGCTGCTCTTGTTGCATCATGGTGCATCAGGTCAAGCTGATCTTGTTGCATCATGGTGCATCAGGTCAAGCTGATCATGGTGAATCAGGTCAAGCTGCTCGTGTTGCATCATGGTGAATCAGGTCAAGCTGCTCGTGTTGCATCATGGTGCATCAGGTCAAGCTGCTCTTGTTGCATCATGGTGCATCAGGTCAAGCTGCTCGTGTTGCATCATGGTGCATCAGGTCAAGCTGCTCTTGTTGCATCATGGTGCATCAGGTCAAGCTGCTCTTGTTGCATCATGGTGCATCAGGTCAAGCTGCTCTTATTACTTGGTTAGAAGAAGAAGAACTTGTGGATAGAGTGCTCACTTGAAGGCAGTCTTTCCCTCATCTTTAAGGCTTCAGGCATTGAAGAGGGAACACTTAATTGCACTCAAATACAAGACATATCAAAGATATATGTTCTTCTTTTGATGCTTTAGTGCATTTAAAGGTGCTTCATTGCGTTTTCGCAAAAACGCTCTATGTACATGTTGTAACTCGGCTACTCACCACGCAATGAAATAATAATCCATAGTTACGCGAAACGTCATTTTCGTAGTAAATTCCCACACCGAGTTACTTCCTTGTTTGTCTGTACACAGCGCATGCCTGGTGGCCATGTTTAGAATGTAGTTCCGTAGAAGGTCCTTGGTTCGATTCCCACATGGGACGCTGTGAGCACTGAAGGAGTGCGTGCCCGTCCGCATGCCCTCGAGTGCCCACTGCCCGGAGTTTCTGTGTGGAGTTTGCATGTTCTCCCCGTGCCCCCTGGGGGTTTCCTTCATATAGAAACCCCTCACCAAAACATGCAATATCCTGGTCGCTGAAGTGGTGCCTCCTCTGGGCGTTAGGGGCGCCTGTTCGGAGGGAGGGGAACTCGTTGGAATAGCGTGATCCTCCCACGTGCTATGTCCTACCGGTAAAGCTTCCCCTGTCAGGTGAAAAGAAGCGGCTGGCTACTGCCCATGTCTCGGAGGAAGCATGGAGCCAGTTTCGGCTCTCCCCAGATCGTCAGAGGGTGGAGCAGCAACCAGGAGAAATAAATTAAAATGAGCACTAATGGGGGGGGGAATAGAACGTAGTTCCGGCTGTTTCTCTGCATTTTGCATTAATATTTCATCTCATGGTGAGTACCCGAGTCACAACATGTACATAGAGCTTTATGGCGCTGTTAGAAATGTGTTTTTAGTGACTTTGAAAGGCTGTACCGCAGGGATACTCAACTTGCTTTGCCCGGGGGCGACTTTCGTGAAATGATAGAAGGCCAGGGGCCAGTTAATAAACAAACAATATATATTTTTCTGTAGCGGATTGTAGGTTTTTGGGGTGTCAGCCAGAGTTTAGTCTGACAATGTTGTGCACACCATATAGTTAGTTAAGTTAGTTAGGTTAAGTACATACATAAGTGCCTGGGTAGCAAGCAGACGGCGGTATTTGACAATTTAGCAGCTAAATCATAGATTATTGAAAGATATTCCATATTCCAGACTGAAATGCTATAACAGAAGTGGAGTATTGACCAGAATGACATGAACATTTGGACACTTATTCAGCGGGTATCTTGCATGTTGCGTTCAGGTGCACTGTACATTTTTTTTTTTTTTTTTGCAATTCCATCGCGGGCCACACAGGGCCGCATGTGGCCCGCGGGCCGCCAGTTGAGTATCACTGCACCGTTTCGTTCAATACTAACTAACTGGACGACTGGCTCACTGTATACTGTATGGAGAGTGACGGTAAAGGTATTGTGTATCTTAGTTATGTATGGGCGATAATGGCAAATGGGTGAAACTCCCAGAAAGTTGGCCTATCCCTTTAAGTCAGTGGTTCTCAAATGGGGGTCCACGGACCCCCAGGGGGTCCGCGAAAAGTTTTCAGGTTAAAAAAAAATTAAAAAGAAAAAGAGAAATGCTACATGTTACTTATTCCTTCTCAAACTACTTCCTACATGGTGCTAGTCTATCAAAATATCTTGGCTGTCATTGATTGTGTTGCATAGTGGTTTTCTGTACTGTTGACAAATTGTGATATTGTAAGTCGCTTTGGACAAAACAAAAGCGTCTGCTAAATGACGTAATGTAAATGTATTGTAATAAAAAAAAAAATTTTTTTTTTTGCAAAATCTTCATAGTTCAACGAAAATAGTTTATGCTTTAAATCTAAAATGGTTCATGGATTACATTCTAATAACAAACCTATCAAATTAAAAGTCAAGCACGTTACCGTGGAAACAATTACGGTAAGCTTAGCCCAAAATCACAAATCAGAATGAGGGGGTCCCCGGTATATTTTCTATCTTGTAAGGGGTCCTTGGCTGAAAAACATTTGAGAACCTCTGTTCTAAATGACTGTAAACAAAGGAGATCATCACAGAGAAGATAGGCAGACTCTACCAGCCTCTACACTGCGTTTCACATTGCGAGCCACCTGGTCGGATTTGATTTTGTATTTCTTTACAACCCAAATGAGTATTGTATCGTATAATGTGATCCAAGATCCAAGATTTTTATTGTCACTCCGTTGTACGAGTACACACGTGTGAAATTCTTGTGCTGTGGGCTCTGTTACAGACAAGGTGCTGTAGGTAAACTAAATATAGTGCAAAACACAGCAAACAACAAATAGGGCATGTGTTGTCATATAGGGAATGTGGTCTTAATTTTGAGAAGCACTAGCACAAACATTGTCACAGGCAAGAATATTGTTTGAAAATGCTACACATAACACCTTTCTCATTAAATACTTAAATTGAATGGCATTCCCCACAATTAAAAGTACTTAGGAGTTCATCATATGGCAGGGACAGGTGCTTGATTTCTGGCATATGGACGTTTTGTATTAGTTTTATCCAATCATATTCAGTGTAGCAAAGCAATATTTTACATTTACCAATGGAATACGAGCAAGTTATTATTATTTTTTTATCCTATGAACAGCAAGCTACTTTCTATCACAATGGAGCGCTGAATCCGTGGTGTAACACAGCTGAAATATGGAAACAAAGTTGATGAAAGCTGGTGAAGATACACGCATCACTGAGACAGGAGTATTAATTAATACACAGGACAAGATGTTACTATCCCTTGTGCCAAAATCCAAGGAAAAACACATTTAGAAGCCCAATCCAGAATAAAACAAGCTAACAGGCTAACAAACTAATAAACAAGACACAAATCACCAGTTACCTACCCTAGCCAACAGCAGTATGAAGCATGTCATTGGGGTTTTCAAGTGGGCACCTTCCTTCACCGATGTTTCGTTAAGTTAGGCCCACGACACCTCAAGAAGGCTTAACGGTGTAATCCAGCGTCCTGGAAACACCCCCCTCCATGCTACCACCGCACAACTGCATATTACCTCACTATCTAAGCCTAGCTATCCAGGTCGGTTCAGTATGACATTCCTAACTACAGCACCACTGTCAATGATTCAGCCCTGTTGATGCGGACCGTCAATCATGACCAACAACAAACAATCAATCTTACCTTAGCGAGCTCCCCAGCTAGCATGTTTCCTCCTTATCCACAGCCATTCACTTGCTCGTTCTGCTGCCTGAGACATGTTGCTAACCGCAAGTTTCAGGCTCCGTCCCCGAATGCCCAACTCAGTTAGTAGGGCAATAACGGACTTTGCCACAAAACCACGGCAGCCTACCTCTACAGGCCGCACTCGAGCCCTCCAACCTCGCTGCTCTGCCTCTGCTGCCATTTCAGCATACCTAGCTTTCTTGCGCTCATAAGCCTCCTCAACTCGATCTTCCCACGGGACTGTGAGTTCGATAAAATAAACTATCTTCTCTACCTCAGACCACAGTAACAAGTCCGGACGTAGCCGGGTGCTAACTATATATGCTGGGATGACTAGCTGTTCATTCAAGTCAACCCTCATTTCCCAGGCTCCAACTACACTTAGCTGCCCTAACTTGTGCCTGACCTTAATTGGTCTAATCTTTTCTCCCTCACGTACAAATTTGATCCGTCTAGTCTCTTTGCTAGCAACTAGAGAATTTACTTCTAGCCGCTTTTCCTCAACTGCAGCTGCCAAACAGGAGTAAAACAAACGGTGATAGACTGAATATGCAGGTGGAGACCTGCTTACCTTGACACTTTACCACAAATTAAGGGACCCGCTTGTTTGTTCAGGACTGCGTGCTCAACCAACAGAAAGAAAACTGTCTTTCCACATTTTTTTGTTCTTGTTATTGGACTAGTTTTATAGAGCGTTGCAGTATTCCCCCTTAGAAGTCTCATTTTGAAAGGGGTGCTTTCACTTATTTATATATAATTCTTTCACCACAGGTCTCTGGGCTCCTGTCTCATTATGGAGGTACAGGTACACTGTATGATGCTTCAGGCTTCACATTAAAATGCTTACTATGCTTTCCTTCTCCCACCACAAACCCCCAAGGTGGTAAACTAATTACGTTTCAGCGCCTCTTTCTTGTCTCTCTCTTGTCTCTCTCTCATTGCGATGCGATGCACTGCTTCATGATACTGTTACCCAAACCCTCTCGGCTAGCACCGAGGAACACAGTCACACTTGGGATGAATCCTCATATCTTCTGGGAGAACAACACAGCGGTGGTGGGCGGAGGAAGAAGAATTTAGGCTGTATAGTGAAATGGAGAAGGCAGGAGATGGAGTGACCCAGACATAGGACACAGTATCTGTCTGGTGGAGGAAGGCTGGGGGAGTGGGGGGTTACAGCGCTAATAAGAGTGTGATAAATTGACACGGGCAAACGCTTCCTGAGAGTAGCAGCCTGCTGTACAACAGACGGCAGAGGACCGCAGGGTAATGTGATCGTAGGGCTGTCTAGAGTTACCGGAGATGCTCTGACAGCGTCTGAGAGTCCGTGGTTACACAGTTCAGAAAGCACTCCGATGCACCGTGTGCTGGAGGCCGATAAAGATCTGAAGAGTCTGGGTCTGTTGGAGAGGCTGAGATGAAGATGAGAGACAAAGAGAGAGGGAGGCCGGTGGGGGGGGGGGGGGGGTTGAGCTAGGGTTTAACCGCCTTGGGAAGACCGAAATGTCCGAAATGAGCAGCACCTTCTTGAGAAGAACAGATGGCATCCGCACTGTTAATCGATTCTCCTCATTTGGGTTTCATTGTCTCTAATCTTACCCAGCCCCCAAGCCAAGTTTCTGTGGAAGTGCTCGGGTTTAACTAATATGGGCTTCTGACAGCCGATGCCAGCATTTTTGCATCAGGGCTGCCAATATGTGATTTTGTGCCAAGATCTTGGGGTTTATATTCACGCCCAAAAACAAATATTCAGTGTTTCTCCCTGAACTACTTTATTCTTGGCAGGGTGGGATTCCGTGGGAAGCCTCTGAAACAGCATTTGGAACACAAAACTCTCCATTGACACTGAGAATAATAATACTACTACTGCATAAATTACAACTACAACGACAACTTCAGCTATTGCTGCTAATTCAACAATTACAACCATTACTACAACTGCAATGACAACTATGTTCTACAGCAGGGATAGGCAACTTTGATGATAGAGAGGGCCACAAATCCTGGCCACCAGAGGGCCAGATTTAGCTTAGGGCTGGGGGCTGAATGGCACCGGCATGAAAAATTTGGGGCATTTGAAGCCAGGTTTAGAGGAATAACTCATTTTTAATTAACAGTTGTGATGTCATTATTCAGTCTTAACCACCAATATTTGATCATTTTCTCACTCACTCCTATGTCACCACCTGCTCTCCCTGCAGGGCTTGAAATTAACTTTTTTGACCACCTGCCAATGTGGCTGCTAGATTTTAAAGTTACCAGCCAATTAGAATTTCCACTAGCCAAAATGTTTTTCTTGAAATAAACCAGAATATGAGTGGGTTAATTTAAGCATAAGTATCAGTAAGTGGCCCGGGATTCTCAAAGCCTGTGTTGAGGGTCACACAAGAACAAAAATGCACTCTTGAAGCTAAATAAATCCAAAACCAACGAGTTAATTATTTAAATGTTTACTTCAATGTAGAACAGTCATTTCTTACACATGAGATAACTTTTAGTCATAAAGATTATTGAAAGATATTCCATATTCCAGACTGAAATGTTATAACAGAAGTGGAGTATTGGCCAGAATGACATGAACATTTGGACACTTATTCAGCGGGTATCTTGTATGTTGCGTTCAGGTGCACTGTAAAAAAAAAAAAAATCCAGCACGGGCCACACAGAGGGCGCTCGGCCCGCGGACCGCCAGTTGCCCACCCCTGATCTACAGTATGTAGTCAAGCAAACTGCATCATATCCATCATATCAGAGGTGAACAATACTAACTGTACGATACGATAAGCCAAGTATGAGCCGCCACCACAGTGGTACCTGCGTGCGATGGTGTTGAATATGATGTGTTGATATTGATGTTCTTTCTATAGTGGTACCTGCATGCGTTGGTGTTGAATATTATGTGTGTTGGTGTTCTTTCTATATATATAATTTCAGTGCCTGTAAGCAGATCAAAGCTTGCACCGTAACCAGCCTGTTATTATGCTCCTTGCATGTGGAATGTGTACTGTTGTCAGGGCTGTTGCGCTCTCCTCTCCGCCCTCCATCCTGGGGCTTGGCAGTGTAATGGGGTGTAAAGTAGTTCCAGCTCGGAGCGTCATTCTCCAGCCTCCAACAGACAACACTCCCCCCACCTCATTAATCTCCTCCTCGCTCCCACAGAGACAGCACAGAGGTTAGATAGAAACCGATACAGAGAGGGATCCAGCGGTTTCAAAATGGAGGAAGAACTTGATCGATACATCGCCTCAGTCCCTCTGCCGTCCACACGACGCCGCGGCAGACATTGTCAAAATAAATGACTTCCCCCAAGGTACACACGTCCCGATTCATTAGACGTGCGCCGACGGCTGTATGAGATGGGAAATTATGGGAAGAGCTGTGTGTGCTGTCTGTGCTGTGATGCTGTTCTGCATCAGTCTTTACATCCGGCTTAGACCTATATACTGTATCAGTTCACAGCCTTTTATTCAAAGTAAAGAAATCACTTTGTGGATGCGGGGGCAGTGTGTTTGATTACATCTTCACTGTATGATGAAGCAGTGGTTATCTATGGAAAGCCCTAAACCTTACATCTTCACTGTATGATGAAGCAGTGGTTATCTATGGAAAGCCCTAAACCTTACATCTTCACTGTATGATGAAGCAGTGGTTATCTATGGAAAGCCCTAAACCTTACATCTTCACTGTATGATGAAGCAGTGGTTATCTATGGAAAGCCCTAAACCTTACATCTTCACTGTATGATGAAGCAGTGGTTATCTATGGAAAGCCCTAAACCTTACATCTTCACTGTATGATGAAGCAGTGGTTATCTATGGAAAGCCCTAAACCTTACATCTTCACTGTATGATGAAGCAGTGGTTATCTATGGAAAGCCCTAAACCTTACATCTTCACTGTATGATGAAGCAGTGGTTATCTATGGAAAGCCCTAAACCTGAGCTGACATGTTGATTGAAGTATGCATTCATATGTTTTATCACTATTATTATTTTTTTAGCCAGGGGTTCAATGGAGTGTTTTGGTGTCCTATGATGGTCTACTCTGTAAATGCCGTTTCAGAGATCATTCCACCCTGACGACAATACATTTAATGGGGAAACGCTGAATACGTTTTTTATGTTTTGGAATTATTTGACATGAAATTGAACAAATCTATACATATACTGAATGTCAGCACAATATCAGCTGTCTTTTTCAGGAGCGCCCTGTTCACATTCACATACACACATTCACACCTGGAAGCTGATCAGTACAACCACAGTCTGATCTGCTGGCCACTGAGCAGCACTGGAGCGGTTGGGGTTAAGGGCCTTGCTCAAGGGCACCTCAGTGGTGGTAATGAGGGAGGGATCCTGCGAGTTAATTACTGTGCAACTACGGTGCCATTGCTGCTTACCAACCTTTTTTTGCCTTCATGCACGAATGACTGCTACTCATTGGTCATAATGCACCTTCTGACAAATGTTACAAATCGTTCAAGCTCATATTAACTCAGTGACGGACTTGTATTTAATGACGGTTATTCTGTGGCAGTGACTCAAATGGTTGAATTCTCGCTTCACAGTATCTTAAATGCAGTTGTCGGCTCATGTTGTCCCCAATTCTCAACCAAATGTTAGTTGTTTATTTATTTTTTAGCACCTAGCAGCGTCAGGTTACCTCACCCCAGCCCCAGGATCTTTTCTAGGCCCTTACAGCTCATTCACACCATGCACCAAAGCAACGCTCAACCTAAGCTGAACCCACAAATTTCATTTCGGCGTCCTTGTTAACAGGCGAAGCCGTTCACACCAGCCTGTCTTGCTCAAGGCACGCTCAAGCGATCGTTCAGGACTCAGTCCCATTTTCCAAGCGTGAAGCTGCCAGGCATGAAGTCAATGGGAGTTGTGGGAGGGTTCAAGGCTCGCCGAGCGAGGCGCTGAGGAAAAGAGAAGGCTTGTTGTGTGACTGGTTAAGCGTCAGCTCAGCTTGAGCCTGCCTCAAGCTTCAGCTCTGCTTATGTTAAGCGCCAGGTGTGAACAAAGGCTTAGGCCCGGGTAATGGGTCAGTGGCATTGTTCATATCCTTATCCATCTGTAATCTTCCACTGGCTCGGCTCAGTTCTATTACAATAGTTTTCCTCTCAGGACACTCCTTTTGAGTTTAGTATTCTGTACAGTTTTGTTCGAGCTTGCACCTTTGCTCTCCTCATCTCCACACGTTCCATCTTTTTTCACCAAATATTCCTCTCTCTCCTTGCTGTCTCTCACTTGTCAAGTAGAGAAAATATTCTCCCTGCCGCCAAGTTTTGAGAACTATGATAACAGAATGCCTGGCAGTGAATATCAAACAGTGCATGTTGTGGGAAAGGTTTCCTCCTACCAATCTCTTCTCATTGTCTCAGTACCTTTTCAATACTATGAGAGATTAGCTTCCATTTTGTAAATTATTCCCTGCTTGAACTAAAGAGCTATTACTATTGTATACTGTAGATGGAAAACACTGTTCCAGCATTCCCCTAAACAATTGAAGTGGATGGTGACCAACCTTCAAACGTAAAAAAAAATATATATATATACTGTATACTGCTTGTCTGGTGTAATCCAATTCTCCAGAAGCCCCGAGATGCCAAGTTAACTTGAAAAGACGTTATTTACACCCTGTTTTCATCTTCCATTTTGATTTATACTATCATCAGGTGTTGTAGGGAGACCTGTTGTCATTGTCACTCACTACCAGTTTAGTGTTTAAAAAAAACTTAAAGCCAGACACTTTCAATCTTTTATTCGCCCCTCAACCACTAGATTGCAGCTTTTTCTAAAGTTTTATTTCTCCAGGGGAAAAGGAAAAAAGTCCATCCTCAGATCCTCTTACTCCAGGGGTCCCCAACATTTTTTGGCATGTGGTGTGACCCCACTTTGACATCACAAAAATCTAGGGAGCACAGACATTCAAATTTCAGTCAAACATCGGTAATATCATCAGTGATATCACATGTAACAGTATTTATGCTGACTTTTTTCACATATACGTATGTGTGTGTGTGTGTGTGTGTGTGTGTGTGTATATACTGTATATATATTCCAAGGGACAAGGTTGGAAACCAGTTTTCCACCGTTCTATTATATTCAAACTATTCCAGCAGTTATTTTGTGATGAAATTTACTTTTTGGGTGTAGCCGCGTTCCCTCAACCTGCTATAAGTTAGTAATTGTCTATATTTCCCAGAATGCCTTTCACCAGCCCCCCGAGCAGGGCATGAATCTGTTGCTGGAGACGGCATAGTGATAGCGTTATGTATCATACTGGTTTCAGACGGCCTAAAACCTAACTTCCTACCTATGAATTAGGGATGTTCATTTTGAAAAATTTCCAAAATCGATAATCGGTGAAAATTAACAATCAATTATCGATTATCGATCATATTAATACTTAGAAAATTTTCAATATTTTCAATATTTTTTTTATTTTATTTTTTATTATTTTTTACAAAATGAATGCCTATTGCTGCCTACACACTAGAGGATTTTCAAATCTTAACCGATTTTAAAAACATGAGAGACCACAGACATGAGGACAATTTCATCAGATTTTAACATTAAAATCGCCTGAACACACACACTAGACGATTCGGCCAGACTGCGAGACCACACACCAGCCGTTTGAAGTACCGACTCACAGCGATTCCAGCAACTAGACTGTAGGCTGTTTATATCCCACAGAACCGCAATTTTTCCCCACAGACAACGGCGGATGGCTCTCCAAACATGCGCCGAGCGGCGGGTCCGCTACAAGCGGGCGGACACCCTCGCAAAATAAGCTAAAACAACGTCCTGTCTGAGAGCTCATATTGCAGCATGTCCGCTCCCTTGGGGCGGGCCGCTCCGCTCGGCGCATGTTTGGAGAGCCCTCCGCCGCTGTCCACCCTGTTTTAAGCTGCTGTGAGGATGCTGGGGAGAGGAGCTACATGGCTCTGCTGTTGCCATGGCTGTTGCTCGTTTGTTGTGAGCGCTGCATTAACATCCGGGTATGACGCGTCGACGAGTCCCGGTCTGCTTGCTCTCATTGGCTATTGCGGGTTCCGTCGGGAGACAGCCATCGTAAATATCAAACATGTTTGATATGCCCGATTCGAGATCGGGCAGGCTCCGATTCAATCAATAATTTATTGACACCAGACACTTGACAATTATTTTGACAAAAAATCGGTAGAGACTAGCCTCGAATCGGGCCACGCCCCCCCGAGGGGAATCGGGCATTAAATCGGGCATTTTATCCTCTAGTGTGTGGGAGGCATATGGCAGAAAATACGTAAGACAACGTGTTCTCCTCAATTAACTCTTTATTTCAATGTGTCTCCTCTCCAACACTGCTGTCCCCGGCGCATGCCGGTGTGAATTTCCCATGTTTAAAACAGTTTTGTTGGCACAAAGGCCCTTGCCCAGCCAGAAAACTAGAGACTATATGAAGCTCCACCTCACGTTAGTCGGCTGTGCAATGGAGTGGGGCGAGGAGGAACGAATTCCACCCAAACCTAGTCCATTTTTTTTTTTTTTTTTTTTTTTTTAATAATTAAAAAATCGATCCAAATGCCACAGGATCGATTCCAATCCTTAACGATCAATTATCGATTTTCGATAATTGATGAACATCCCTACTATGAATGCTACCTATATAGGTTGTTTCCTTGCGTTTCAGACACATTCATGTCTTGTGGCTGCATTGCATTCTGTTCTTTTGAGGCTACTGTGGGTGTGTGTCTGCCTCTTCTATGATGGATTTCTCCCTGTATGATTGGTGAATGTCAGTGCAAAACGCTGAGTCTAAGAAGAATCCCTTGCTTTTTGATTCTGAGGGTCTGCCACCAATGTAAAAGACCATTTTGCTGTTGGTGTTTTACATGTTCTACGGTTGCATGCATTCACACCTGGAGAGCTGTACAACCACAGCCTTCTGCTATCAGCCACTGCACAGTGGTTACTCTTTGTTGAGGGAGAATGGTGTGTTTTCTCCCTGCCCAATCAGGGTTTGGATCCAGCAACCTTCCCATCACAAGCCCGCTCTTCCACTCTCTAGGCTATACCATCGCCCCCCGTTCTTATGCTTTATCTCATCTTTCCGTTCTGCGACTTGGTGATGTTGCAGCGACTCACCCCTGTTTGCTGTTTGTTATCATTTGTATGAATTAGCATTGATGCGCTCTAGTGGTGAGCAGACATGGGCACGGGGACAGAGCAGATGAGGCCTTGAGTGTGGCAAATGCCCTCATCCATCATCCCAATATAGAGCCTTCACTGGAGCGCAACCAGGCAGAACAGCAGGAAGAGCAGAAGAGGGCGAGAGAGGGAACATGGCTGGCTTGGTTTCTTTCTTGTGCTCCGTTTATGTGACTGTGTTTTGGAGTTGATTAATTAAGTTGACCGCGCGGTAGATTAATTATCTCTAAACACCTGTGCTTTTTGGTGTTTGAAGACAGTAATTGCAGTTAATGTGTTGCTATTTGCAACGCGCAGACCCTAGGGGCGATGTCTCATAGCGCGATACAAACTGCAGCTTGCCAAAATGCAAAGTGAAAAATGCATCTTATTTGTTCAAATGTATTGTCACGCTGTATAAGTTTCCATATCCATTTGAACCTCTCCTAACCTCCTGCCTCTTCTCCTCAGGTGGCCTACTTGAGGCTGTGAGGTCAAGGGTCAGAAGCCAGGGGGTCAAGGCTCCACTCTTTAAAGAAGTCCTGGGACAGCTGACAGAACAACTGTATGTATGCAAACATGTGTAGCCTATGTATGTTTGTATAGGTTGACTTGGCATGCAGTCGAGAGTGGAGTGACCTAATAGAATTGATAGTTGCATCTACTTTCTGTTTCTTCAGTGTCCGATTTTTTTTAAATTAATGTGTAACTACAAAACTGTAGCATGATGATTGTTGCAAAGTCAATATGTGAATATTTGTTCATTCAAAAACTTAATTTTGTATTCTTCCTAGCATTCTCAACAAAATCAGATTAAACCATTGTCTGTCTGAACGCACCATTGCTTCATTTCTTTAGTTGTATTTATTCTCTGTTAGAGAGAACTACTGGTTGATTTGCGGGGAAGACCTGGTTCTGGAGTTCATTCCTGATGAAGGCTTATTATAGAGGCACTCCATGTCCCCAAGGTGCAGCAGTGCACCCTCCACTTGAGAGTAATTACATTGGAGATGGGTGATTTCTGTCTGTGTACGTATTCATGAATGATTGATGGTATTTATGTAACATGCTTGGTAGCCAGGATCATTGTGAAAATGTATGGAAACTATGAACATGGGTCTCTGGATTTGAAATGTGATGCCCCTCTTCTCACACGTTCACCATGACTTACCTGCTGTAGAGGAGAGCATTGGTTACACCAGTGTTACGATCTCCAGCCATTTTTCTTTGAACTAGTTATTGCCGCTCTTTGTCTTAAACATGTGCACAATTTGAAGGTTTTGGCTTATACTGTATATTGACGTCACTCGTATCATTTGACTGCATTAAATGGCAAGGGAAATGATGCACTGATTACTACGGGAGCTTATCATGCCTAATAATAATAATAATAATATAAGGCATATAATATAATAATATACAATAATATAAGGCATTCAATCTGCATAGGTTATCTCTGACCAACAATGCAGCATCATTTCTGCCTACATGTCTATTTTTACAAGCTCTTAGCAGGGTGTGTGTGGGGGGGGGGAGAGTAGTTTTTTTCCCTGCTTCAGTCTGCATGCCTGGATTTGCCGAATGCTGATGCAGCAAGTAACAATTATTAAAAAAAAAAAAAATACAAAGAAGCATTGTGCCCACTGAGGCGGAAAAGCGGAGAGTGAATTGACTAATTAATTGCATCCAGTGTTGAACCCGTCAAGGGGTTCTCATTTCCTTTCTGCCCTTTTCCCCACAAGTGCAAATGAAGTAGGCTCTAAATAACCCATTTGTTTCAAGCCCGCTGGGCAGAAGGAGGTACTCTGCATTAGCGCTCTGCGGCTGCTGTTTTGAAGACACTGACAGACAGTCACCCAGAAGCGCTTCGTCTTTCTCCCCTTGATGATAGAAAATGGAAGCGTCAAATTAAAAGTTTTTGGCCACCGTCTGTTGACAATGTGCCGCTCATTAGCCTTTTCAGCTAGTTATCTCATGAAAAAGATCAGTGTGAACAGAGGTCTCCTCCATATTCAGCCCTAGTAATTACATGTCCATGGTTGGAGGACAGTTTTCGCTTGACAGTTTTTTTTTTGGCGCTCTTCTTTTACATGTGCTGCTGGGGTACAGGAGCTATAAGGAATAAGGCAGGCGACATGCAGCGGCAGACATACTGCTTACTGCTGGTGAACATTTCAGAACAGCAACAGATTGCCTACAGGACCTGCATTGCCTGTCAGTCTATTCCATCACTGTCCTTTAGCATAGTGTTATATGTTGTGAGCCATATTGCTGTCATGAGAAGATTTTTAACAAGTCTTTGTGATTTTTCATGTTTTAAAGTGAAAATTTGCAACATTTTCATATACATTATCTGTTTTGCTACTCTATTTACAACTGGTATCTGGTTCTAAACACCTGGTGTCTGGTAGGCCTTTCCTAGGACAAATCTGTGCCTCTCTAGTTTTCACCTCATAGCAGCGATGTTCTTGTGCCTCATTTCACATAAAAAGAAATGTAAACTTTCAGAAACCACCTTTTTTCATCCTCCGGCACTTATCAGTCCAAAGTGGTGCTATTTGATGCAACTCTTCACCCTGCACCTCTCTCTCTCCTCTCCTGTCTGACTTCTCTCCCATTGGAGAGAAGTGTCCATTACTACCATACATGACGTCACACATGGAGAGATTTAAAGTCCACAGTCAGGAGCTGCAGTATGAATTTTCCAGGCTCTTGCCTGTGCTAATGTGTTTGATATTATTTTCAGATTAAGCCAGACAGCGATGTGTGAGATTACAACATGGCCACAGGAGAAAGCAAGAGATTCTTCTGGGGGAGTTGAAGCCTTAAAGGCGGGCTCATCTCTGAGGGGAAATGAGCCATTAGATTGAGTTCCCGTTTTAGTCACCCAATCCTAATGGGTCCTCTATCCAGGAGGCGGAGCACAAGATCATTGCTCTTTTGCTTCTTTTCCTGAGAAATAAGAGATAAAAAACATTGTGATAAGGTCGAATCTGGTGTCGTTTTCCACAATTTAATAGGCTTGTAAAGGTCTTGACTTGTGGTCTGTTCCTAGATTTGAGAATACCCCACTGCTAGCCCGTCCTCCCCTCTGGTCTCAATTCATCCATTTATCCAATTCTCATGTGCCATCAAATATAAATATCACCGCTTCCAAAAACGCCTTCTATGACTTTCCCTTGTAGTACAAGAAGAAGAAAAAATCTATTTAGTCCTGACAATAGAGTAGCGCAGGGATGATGTATTTTTGTAGGCGGAAGGTGGAAGTGTTGGATCCTCAGGGGAGAAGTGAATGGGTTTTAGAAGTGGGCATTTCACTTAAATGCATAAAATAAGGTCTGTGGTTAACAAAAGTTTATGGGAGTGGTCATTTGTGTTCAGCAGGATCATATCCACAAACATGAATCACTTTTATGACTTTTGAAGCATTTTCTCTGCCCCTCTCTCCCTCCACACCTCTGCCTCTCTCTCCCTCACCCACACCCCTCTGCCTCTCTCTCCCTCCACACCAGTGGCGCCGGAACGAGTTTGCAATAAGGGGGACACATTTTTAAAAATTGACGTTTTTATGGACGTTTGGATCTTTTTTAGCCATATTTAGATTAATATCTCATTTTAAATTAACATTAGGATTATACTGTAGTGATGTAATTATTCAGTATTTTTCCTTTTCTCACTCACTTGGTGACCTGCTCTCCCTTTAGGTCATTTTATAATTACACTACAACAGACAGCAACACAGGCAGAAACACTGAACTTATTATTATTATTATTATTATCACTTCGAAACACAGTGCAAAACTTGTCATCTCAACACAAAAATAAAATAACAATAACCGTTTACGATTATAGCAGCAGCCAATGACGGTGAGTGCAGTAAAGAGTCCAGGTCTGTCCGTCTCTCAGGTGTAATAATCCCACAATGATCACGGCTTTAACAAGCATCACAGGCTGTGTAAACAGTGTAAAGTGAGCTCTAAAGGCCTAAACATGGTCGTCCGTCCGCCTCGAATTGGAGCCGTCTCGCCGTCTGGCGGCGCCAGCGAGCCCCACATGCTCGGACACCACTACGCCCCCCCCCCCGCGGAAGCTCCGTGTGAAAATGGCGGAGATTGTGTGCCAGGCAGTCTGAATGAAATTGAATGTAACGTTCCCAATTCTATGTATTAAATTCTAAAAAACGACCCTCAACATTTGGGAAGGCTAAGCCACACAACTAGTTCGTTATAATCTAACATCATGCTTTGAAAGGCGACTTTACGACGAAGAGCCAAGGCAACGGCCAATCACAACTCTCCTGCAGCTGTCGTCACGCACGTATCGTCGCCGTGAAGTCACATTTTCGAGCAGCCCCCGTCAGCCGATGGCGGCCCCTCCCCGTAGGACGGCGCTCCACCCGCCGTCACACGGGGAGGGCGGGTCGAGGCTCTGACGGACGACCATGTTTAGGCCTTAAGCGTCAGGGGCAGTTGCCCCCTCAGATTTAAAAAAAAAAAAATTTTAGGGGGACCAAATTTTGTTTTTTTTGTTCCGGGGCTAGTGCTCCACACCCCTCTGTCTCCCTCCACACTCCTTTGCCTCTCTCCCTCCACACCCCTCTTCCTCTCTCTCCCTCCACACCCCTGTCTCCCTCCACACCCCTCTGTCTCCCTCCACACTCCTTTGCCTCTCTCCCTCCACACCTCTCTGCCTCTCTCTCCCTCCACACCCCTCTGCCTCTCTCTTCCTCCACACCCCTCTGCCTCTCTCTCCCTCCATACCTCTCTGCCTCTCTCTCCCTCCACACCTCTCTGCCTCTCTCTCCCTCCACACCTCTCTGCCTCTCTCTCCCTCCACACCTCTCTGCCTCTCTCTCCCTCCACACCTCTCTGCCTCTCTCTCCCTCCACACCTCTCTGCCTCGCTCTCCCTCCACACCCCTGTCTCCCTCCACACCCCTCTGCCTCTCTCTCCCTCCACACCCCTCTGCCTCTCTCTCCCTCCATACCTCTCTGCCTCTCTCTCCCTCCACACCTCTCTGCCTCTCTCTCCCTCCACACCCCTCTGCCTCTCTCTCCCTCCACACCTCTCTGCCTCTCTCTCCCTCCACACCCCTCTGCCTCTCTCTCCCTCCACACCTCTCTGCCTCTCTCTCCCTCCACACCTCTCTGCCTCTCTCTCCCTCCACACCTCTCTGCCTCTCTCTCCCTCCACACCTCTCTGCCTCTCTCTCCCTCCACACCTCTCTGCCTCTCTCTCCCTCCACACCCCTCTGCCTCTCTCTCCCTCCACACCTCTCTGCCTCTCTCCCTCCACACCCCTCTGCCTCTCTCTCCCTCCACACCTCTCTGCCTCTCTCTCCCTCCACACCTCTCTGCCTCTCTCTCCCTCCACACCTCTCTGCCTCTCTCTCCCTCCACACCCCTCTGCCTCTCTCTCCCTCCACACCTCTCTGCCGCTCTCTCCCTCCACACTCCTCTGCCTCTCTCTCCCTCCACACCTCTCTGCCTCTCTCTCCCTCCACACCTCTCTGCCTCTCTCTCCCTCCACACCCCTCTGCCTCTCTCTCCCTCCACACCTCTCTGCCGCTCTCTCCCTCCACACTCCTCTGCCTCTCTCTCCCTCCACACCTCTCTGCCTCTCTCTCCCTCCACACCTCTCTGCCTCTCTCTCCCTCCACACCTCTCTGTCTCTCTCTCCCTCCACACCCCTCTGCCTCTCTCTCCCTCCACACCCCTCTGCCGCTCTCTCCCTCCAAACCCCTCTGCCTCTCTCTCCCTCCACACCTCTCTGCCTCTCTCTCCCTCCACACCCCTCTGCCTCTCTCTCCCTCCACACCTCTCTGCCTCTCTCTCCCTCCAAACCCCTTTGCCGCTCTCCCTCCACACCCCTCTGCCTCTCTCTCCCTCCACACCCCTCTGCCGCTCTCTCCCTCCACACCCCTCTGCCTCTCTCTCCCTCCACACCCCTCTGCCTCTCTCTCCCTCCACACCCCTCTGCCTCTCTCTCCCTCCACACCTCTCTGCCTCTCTCTCCCTCCACACCCCTCTGCCTCTCTCTCCCTCCACACCCCTCTGCCTCTCTCTCCCTCCACACCCCTCTGCCTCTCTCTCCCTCCACACCTCTCTGCCTCTCTCTCCCTCCAAACCCCTCTACCTCTCTCTCCCTCCACACCTCTCTGCCTCTCTCTCCCTCCACACCCCTCTGCCTCTCTCTCCCTCCAAACCCCTCTGCCTCTCTCTCCCTCCACACCTCTCTGCCTCTCTCTCCCTCCAAACCCCTCTGCCTCTCTCTCCCTCCACACCTCTCTGCCTCTCTCTCCCTCCACACCTCTCTGCCTCTCTCTCCCTCCAAACCCCTCTGCCTCTCTCTCCCTCCACACCTCTCTGCCTCTCTCTCCCTCCACACCTCTCTGCCTCTCTCTCCCTCCAAACCCCTCTGCCTCTCTCTCCCTCCACACCTCTCTGCCTCTCTCTCCCTCCACACCTCTCTGCCTCTCTCTCCCTCCACACCCCTCTGCCGCTCTCTCCCTCCAAACCCCTTTGCCGCTCTCCCTCCACACCTCTCTGCCTCTCTCTCCCGCCACACCCCTCTTTCTCCCTCCACACTCCTCTGCCTCTCTCTCCCTCCACACCTCTCTGCCTCTCTCTCCCGCCACACCCCTCTTTCTCCCTCCACACCTCTCTGCCTCTCTCTCCCTCCACACCTCTCTGCCTCTCTCTCCCTCCACACCTCTCTGCCTCTTTCTCCCTCCACACCTCTCTGCCTCTCTCTCCCTCCACACCCCTCTTTCTCCCTCCACACCTCTCTGCCTCTCTCTCCCTCCACACCCCTCTCTCTCCCTCCACACCTCTCTGCCTCTTTCTCCCTCCACACCTCTCTGCCTCTCTCTCCCTCCACACCTCTCTGCCTCTCTCTCCCTCCACACCCCTCTGCCTCTCTCTCCCTCCAAACCCCTTTGCCGCTCTCCCTCCACACCTCTGCCTCTCTCTCCCTCCACACCTCTCTGCCTCTCTCTCCCTCCACACCCCTCTTTCTCCCTCCACACCTCTCTGCCTCTCTCTCCCTCCACACTCCTCTCTCTCCCTCCACACCTCTGCCTCTCTCTCCCTCCACACCTCTCTGCCTCTCTCTCCCTCCACACCCCTCTTTCTCCCTCCACACCTCTCTGCCTCTCTCTCCCTCCACACTCCTCTCTCTCCCTCCACACCTCTCTGCCTCTCTCTCCCTCCACACCCCTCTTTCTCCCTCCACACCTCTCTGCCTCTCTCTCCCTCCACACCCCTCTGTCTCCCTCCACACCTCTCTGCCTCTCTCTCCCTCCACACTCCTCTGTCTTTTATTTATTTACAAAGCACTATTTGGAAAGCTTCCCCTTTATCTGTCCTCAATTCTTACTCATAACAACACAAGTCATCATACCCGCTCACAGTCTCATATCAGACTGCTCATTCTTACTCATAACAACACAAGTCATCATACCCGCTCACAGTCTCATATCAGACTGCTCATTCCACGTGCGAGGACTGAACTCAGAAAGACGGCATTTTCCTTCTTTGCCCCTAATAAATGGAACAGACTCCAGGATACTTTAAAACTGGAACTCTTCATCCACCTAGAGTCCTTCAAAGCGTACATAGAGGGCACCACGCGCGAGGAGTGCGCATGTTTTAATTAATGTACTTAACACATTCACTGCCAGACGTTTTTTTTTTTTACTGTAGTTAGCTTCTGCCAGAGGGGTTTTTTGAGGATTCTGGCTCATCTTTCAAGACCCGAGGATTCTTTTCTGCTAAGATTTTGTGAACACACAATATCTCAAAAGAACTAATAGAATGTGTGCTTTCTCTGTCTAAAAGAGTTAGTTTGTAGAGTTAGTAGTTATGTAAGCATTAGCAGTTGAATACAGCATGGTTTCAGCGTCAGAAAAATTATTCAGAGATAAACGGCTTTTTGTGAAATTCGATAGAACAGTCACTTTAACCATTCATTTTTGGCATCAGTAAGACGTCAGACATCTAAACAATAGTTTTGAACAGTAATTTCCTCCATAACAGCAGGAAACCCCCCTCTGCTTCCAACTCCTCCCTCCGTGGGCGTTCTTCTTGGCTGCAGCGGCCGTCACAAGCTTGTCACCAGTCTCATTGCTTTGCTGCTGCTGTGCCTGTCTGCGCGGCCGCTGTTTGAGGAAGTCTGGATGGACTTGCTCGCTTCTTGGAGTTTTGGTTGAGAGAAGCTTTTGCGATTCTGGTCATATTTATGCTGCGTGTTTCAAAGTGTGTTCCACCTGTAATCTATTATGCAAATTTGCAATCCCGCATCGCCAGCAATCAGCGCGAAAACGAAAGCGTTTTCCCCCATCCATTTTCATGAGAATGGCTGCTTTTTGCTCAGTATGAGCCAGAAGCGTCCGGCGAGCGGGGTAAGCCTTCCTCTAGTCAGGAGAGCACTGTCGCCACTTAGTGGCTCGGTGGAATGGGTTGTAAATGTTCGGTGGCTCCAATAATTATATAAGAGATGTAAAAGGGTTAGATGCACATCCCACGGGCAAAAATAAATAAATCATTTTTTTGACGTATTAACACATTAAGTGCCATAGACGACCTAACTCGTCTTACATAATCCAGCGCTTAAGTGCCAAGGACGGACTAACTCGTCTTACATAAAGATTTTTTTTTTTTGACGGTGGGACATCAATCAACCCCTTTTACATCTTTGAGATAACTATTTGGAGCAAGAGCATGTGTGTAATCTATTTTACCGACCACTAAGTGGCGACAGAGACCGAGAGAAGCCACAGCCATGGGACCCAAAAGCCACGGGACCAAAAGCAGCCGCCTCTTCGATGGCGATTTTACAGTCAGAAGCCCGAGACACACACACAGAACGGACAGAGATCCCTTCCCCCCAGAGCCGCGCAGCAACGCGCGAACACACACACACACACACACACACACACACACACACACACACACACACACCGCGGTAGCAAGCCATTCAAGGAAATGGCGACGCGATTTTACAGTAATCCATTCAAGACTTGTCTTGCCTGAGAGCGGCCGCGCACCGGCAGCAGCACACAGAGAGCGGAGAGCGATTTGCAAAATAGATCATAGGTGAAACACACTTTGAAACACCTCAGAAAGGCCAGAATCAACATCTGCCCATCGCCCACGCATTCCCCGGCCCATCTTGACTCGCACAAGGAGCGTCCGCACGCAGGCAAGCAGGCAGGCAGGCACACAGGCAGGCAGCAGCAAAAGCGCTTCTGACACGCCCGCTGTACAGCCAGGAGGAAGGAGGAGAAGACACACGGAGGGAGGAGTTTGAATGAGAGGGGTGTTTCCTGTTGTTATGGAGGAAATTACTGTTCAAAACTATTGTTTAGAATGTCTGACGGTCTTACTGATGCCAAAAATGAATGGTTAAAGTGACTGTTTCACAAAAAGCCATTTATCTCTGAATAAATTTCCAGACGCTGAAACCATACTCAACGGCTAATATCTACATAACTACTAACTCTGCAAACTAACTCTTTTAGACAGAGAAAGCACACATTCTATTAGTTATTTTTAGATAATTGCTGTTCATGAATTCTTAACAGAAAAGAATCCTCGGCTGTTCTAAAATGAGCCAGAATCGTCAAAAACACCCCTGGCACAACTTACCTACAGGAATGAAAACATGGCTGGCATTCAATGTGTTAATACGTCATTGGCAGTCAACCGTTGGATTATTTTTGACGTATTAATACGTCATTGGCAGTGAATGTGTTAACTCATTCATGGCCAGTTTAGGCCAAAGATTTTCATAATTGTTGGTCATCTTTCAAGACCCACAGTAAATTATCTATTAGCACCAAAGTGATTTGCAATACCTCAAAATGAAGATGTACGTCTCTGGGTTCACCAGAAAAAAAAAGTGAGCTTTTAGCATGTTCTGTACTCTACTTATAGCCATTTATATACACCCTGTTTTCACCAAAAAGGTCTCTCTGAGAAGAGAAATTGCAGAAAATTGCATTTTTGTAAAGGACACTATCTCAGGCAGAACTCGCTCTCAATTCTTTTATTTTGAACTGTATTGACATCAGACATGTAAATATTATTCATTATGACACAAATGACAAAAAAAATATATATATATATATATATATATATATATATATATATACATGAAGTGCTTTTTTTACATTCAACAATACAGTTTACTCAGTGTGAGTGAGTGTGAATGTGTGTGTGTGTGTGCGCGGGGCCCATGTGTGTCTCTTTACATTACATTACATTTCGTCATTTAGCAGACCTAAATGACCGTCCTGACCTCATTCTGAGATGTGGGCTCACAATCGGCTCCTCATCTGAAATAAAAGCAACATATCCTCAGTAAACTATATAATCACATTTAGTACAGAGACAGTGTAGTGTACTAGTGTCTCAGTAAACTATACGATCATAGAATGCAGAGATCAGTGTAGTCTCTCTCACACACACACACACACACACACTCCTTACCGCGAGATCATCCGGGTCCTGTCGCATTGGAGTCCAGTCTTCCTCGCCCTCACATGGAAAGTGGCCGTGCTGCTTGGCTCTGTGTGAAAGCAATTTCTGTGGCGAGGCTGCTGTTCTCCTCCTCACAAAGTTGTGACTCCGTCTCGTCTCTTTCGGGCTGGCACACAGGAACGGGGTCCAGGGACCAGGATCGATCATGTTGGTCACGGGTTTGACTACCGTGAACAACTGATCCATGTCCGCTGCCCTGCAGCAAGGCGACCAGCTCGTGCAGCGCGCCGAGGGGCGTTTCAATGGCGTTTCTCCTGTCTGCACAAGGAAGCGTTTCTCCGTTTTCTGTTCTTTCCTCCTGCTCATTTCAAAACAACAGCTGTGGTATGTGTTTGTTCACGTGTTGTCGGCTTTGTCTTTGAGGCCAGGGACCTGATACCATGTCACAGGCTGGGGAAGTCTTTGAACTACGCGCTGCACTAATAAAAACAAAAACACGTCAAACACGTCTTTGGCGTGGAGGGCTATTCCTGATAACACGTTAAAGACGTCTTTGGCGATGAATGAGTTAAAGCAGGACTAAACCCCCCAGATTTCTGGCAGAACGGCATGCTGCTTGATTTGAAAAAACCTATGGAAAAACCAAGAAATGACGTATCCTCTTGTCTCACTATACTCTTTGGCTGTGCTCAGCTCAGGAATTTTTTCCCGGAAATCGACGCCATGACAGTTTGCGCACCGCCTCGAAAATAAGTTATATGAGAGCTACAAAATCTTTATAAATATCAACAACTAGCCAACGCTGGTGGCCTGTATGGAAACAGCGTTGCTCAAAATGGTTGAAAGTGATATCAATTTGGTCATTCAGTGGCGAACTAGAAATTTACTCCATTGACTCCCATGTGTGTGTATGTAGCGTGTCTAAGTATTATATCGTTAAAAGAGCCTGGTGACGCGAGCCTGGTTACCGCAGCACAGCACAACAGTCAGGACAAACCCCCCGCTCTCAACACGCTCATGTAATCACAATGGGAGATTTCTCTACGTTATTCCCTTGTCCAACTTGTCCTCTACACCGCCATGGACTCCCTTTTTAATTTTAGTTTCTCCCTTTTTCGTGATTCTTGTCAAAAGGTGTAGTCCACCTCTGCGTTTTCCTCTCAAGCGCAGAGCAGAGCTGCATTCTCCCCCTCCCCCCTCCCTCCTCCTCCTCAGGCCCCGGCTGGCGGCTCACAGGCGACACAGCCTCCTGCCTCCTGCCAGTTCGGCTAGCACGCTCGCCCTCACAAAACAACAACAAACAAACACAAACAAAAAACGTGTGCGATTCTTCTGCACATTTTTTTCTGCACAATCGGTATCTGAAATTGGATACAGGATTGTGGGAATCCCGCATCTGTTTACGCGAACCACTGCATACGACTGGGCAAGCCGCTTGTCAGGAGTCGTGTTTCCATCACCCTCAGAAATGCGCAAAATCTAAATATGGCAATAGAAATAGGGTAATGGAAACACGTAAATTTTGAAAAACCTCCCAAATATCGCAAAAAGTTTTTGCGCTCTCATGAGGTGGTTTTTCAGACGTGTCGATATAGCAGTTTATCGCAAAAGTGTAACGTAAACACATTTTCCGCATTTGCACGTCGTGACCCATCTTCTCCTTTGGAAAATGAAAGGAAAATTAGGGAGAAAGGGTTCGATAAGCCGTGGCAAAACCTCCACAGCAAGTGGAAAACTTTGAAGCAACGCTACCTAGCAGAAAGACGAGTGTTGTGCAAAAGCGGAGCCGGAGAAAATTGATAATGTTTAATGGCAGAAATCGGTCCATGGTGACAGGCTGCCTGTGTGTGCGCATTTGGCACAGCGGTGAGATGAGGGGATGAAAAGCACACACCGGTGCGGTGCTGCTGACTGAAGTGAATACAGTGACTGTGAGTAGCTTAATACATTACACACGTTTCAGGTGCAATGTTATACTTATAATACACAACATCCTGATTATTGCACCAAATCAGCCTTTTCCCCCCTCCATCTCTAAATCGGACCAGTTGTATTAGGCTACCTTTTTTCCTCTGTCTGTTGCGCTCACTGCATTCACCGCAGCCAGCAACATGTTGCCACTCATTTTCTTTTGAATTGATAATCAGGCTCGTTTATATGCGTTGTAACTTCATGTTCAATGTTTGACCATTGGTTGGATTTGAGCATGCAGGGGACAGGATATGGGGCAGATCCCCGTGCGTAATCACAGTGGCAGCTGCTGGTAACGGGGAATTGCGTTCAGGTGTGTGCGCCGTCACTCAATGGAAACGCCTACAAGTCGCAATTGTACATTGTCGAAGTTGGAGAAATATCGCAATTATTTTGCAAAAAACTGTAATGGAAACACAGCTACAGACAGGCGGGCAGAGCGTCAGTGCAGCACCAGCAGCTCAGTAGCCTATAAGTCGGAGGTGAGTGTCACTTCACCATGCCTTCTCCTCCCCGTCAAAAGTGAACCAGGAAAATACATTTAGGCTGTAGGCTGCTTTTCTGAAAAAGGGGCACAGAAGAGTCCTCTCTGTCTTCTCTCTGCACAATCAAAGTGGTTGAGTGGTTCTCAATGTGGGGTCCGGTGACCACCAGTGGTCCTTGAGAGGATTCCAGGATTCTCTGTCATCTCTCAACCTAATATATATGGAATTCTGGACAAAATCATATCTAGGCTACATAAAAAATAAAATCTGATTTGCATCTGAGAGACCAAATCTCATTATATGGGGGTCCATTGCCACAATGTGAACTAAATTAGGGCTCCTTAGTATGAAAAAGGTTGGGAATGATTTACAGCAACACAATGCCATTTCCTTCCTTTTACGATTATAGTGGCGTTTATTGATAGTATTGTGTTACATAGGAGTTGGTAAGAAAATAACAGGCGATTGTAATCCTGGGTAAATCCTGGGAAAGGGTACAGGGGGAGTAGGGGAGTAACTATCTTGAAATCCCATAGTCTTTGGTTCATTGTGACGTCACAACGTATCAAATCTCCCATTCATTTGAGGGCAAAAAAAAAGCAGTGTTCAACCCATAGAGGGCACTTATGCAGCTGGAAATGATACAAATGGTACAATGGTAACAGTTTGGTCTCAAATGTGGAAATTTTGACCAGAATTCTTCACACACCACCTCCAAAGTCATATATATTGGTTAAAAGCTGAAAGAAAGTGTTTTGGGGTTTAGTCCTGCTTTAAGTACACTGTACAGTACAGTACTTAATCTTGTCTTGTCTGTCTGCAACTTTGTTTTTCCTGTATGTGTTTTGTTGTACCAGGGCGCCCTTGTAAATGAGAGCTCGCTCTCAAGAGCCCTCCCTGTATAAATAAAGGTAAAAAAAAAAAAAAAAAAAGAATGCCTCTGTCTCCCTCCACACCTCTGCCTCTCTCTCCCTCCACACCCCTCGGTAAAAAAGTATGGGACATCCTGAATAAACTACTAGGTAAACAGAACAAACAGGTAAACAACACCCTAGAACTAAAAGTCAACGATGTTCTGATTAATGACCCCTCTGTACTGGCCTGTACGTTTAATAATTATTTTTTAAATAGTGTATTTGAAATAACCAAACTCTTTGCCCCCTCTGGTGCTCCATCCAGCCCAACGGTGGTTGACGGGCCCCTCTTTGAGCTGGAGGAAATAACAGAGGCGGAGGTAAGAAGAATCCTTGTAGCGCTGAAGCGTTCCAAAGCCAAGGACACTCATGGCCTTGACACTGACTTTATGAAAACACACTCTGACGCTTTAGTAAAACCCATCACCATATTAGTGAACCAATCCATCAGGTCAAAAGAGGTGCCAGCATCCTGGAAGGTGGCGATTGTGACGCCAATTTTTAAATCTGGTAGTAAGGTAGCGGTGGCCAACTACAGGCCAATCAGCATTTTACCCACCTTATCGAAGGTTGTTGAAAAGTGGGTGTCGAAACTCATGATCACACACCTGGACAAAGGTCACACCCCACTCCACCCATTACAATTTGGTTTCCGTGCTAATCACTCCACTGAGTCAGCAAACTGTTTTCATAGAAAAGGTTAAGTACATGCTTGACAAAAATCCATATGTAGGTGCTGTGTTCCTGGATCTCAGGAAGGCATTTGACACCGTCAACCATCAAGTACTCCTGGCTAAGCTGTCCCACTTCAATTTCTCGGCAGCCACTATACAATGGTTCAGGTCTTACCTAACAAACAGAAAACAGTGTGTCATGGTTGACGGTGTCAGATCCCCCTATCTTGACAATCCAGTCGGTGTGCCGCAAGGATCGATCCTTGGACCACTACTGTTCTCCCTGTACATCAATGACCTGCCGGACATATGCCCTGATCTCAATGTACAGATGTATGCTGACGACGCGGTCATTTTTGTACACGGTAAGAAAACTGATCAGATCTCTTGTAACCTTACAAATGTGCTAAGCAAGGGTTAGGGTTAGGGTGCAACAGTGGTTGCAAAATACGTGCCTGCTGCTAAACACAAAAAAAACGGTATGTATGATGTTCTGCAAACGACCAGTTGGCATCACCCGGTCCAATGTGTTTCTGGGGGGGGAGGAACTGGAACTAGTCTCCCAGTTCAAGTACCTCGGGGTCATCTTGGACTCGAACCTATCCTTCAAGAAACACATCAAAAAAGTTAAACGAACAATTAATTTCAATTCAGTTAATTTTAGACAAATTCGACCTTTCCTAACCACTGATGCAGCAAAATCGTATCTTCACTGCATGATATTCTCCCACATTGAATACTGTTTCACAAACTGGCCGTTCGCAGGTGCCACTGTCATAAAACCCATTGAACAACTTTACCATAGAGCCATCAAGGTATTTGCTAGAAAACCATTGTCATACCACCACTGTAACATTCTGGAACAACACCGCTTTTTGACCTTTGAGAATATCTTCTCAAAGGTCTTAAAGAGTGCGTGTTTTTTCTACAAATGCCTTCATGGATTAGCTCCCCCGCCCATAAATGAATTCATTCACAGAAACAGAACTAGTGGACTTGGCACCAGGTCTGAAACTAGAGGCGACTGCAAGGTCCAGCGCAGACTGACCACGTTTGGTCAGAACGTCCTCTCAGTTAAAGGCAGCCAAACGTGGAGCAGTCTGCCAGTCCCCATAAGGGAAAGTCCCTCACTTGCCACTTTTAAGGTTTCACTGAAGGAATGGCTAAAAAGCCACCAGTCCTGTGGCCACAGGTAACAAGGTCAAATTCTGAACTTTTTTTTATTTTTTTATTTTCTTCTTTTTAATGTATACTGTTGTGTTTTTTGAGTGTATTACTGCTGCTTGTGTTTTGCTGTTTTGCACATGTATACTTGTCTTACGGGTGTAAAGCACTTTTGATGCCTATGTTTTGTTGTTTTATATATTCTGTTTTTATGTTTTTGTGTTTTATGTTTCGGGGACAACGGATGGAAACTAGCCTTGTGCTAAATCCGGCAATTTTTACACTTTTATTATGTTCCAGATGTTTTTATCTGTTCCATGGTTATTGTGTTCATTCATTTTGCATTGTCCCGTCTAAATAAATAAATCAAATCAAAATCACTCTGTCTCCAGGAGCCGAGTGCACCAGCTGGGTGTAAAAATGTCGGTCTTAACTGTTAACGGCGGTCTTAGCTACGTCTGACTTTGTGATTTGAATTTGCACCGAGTGCACCAAGCCTGACTTACTACCATGGTCGTAGCTGCGCCCGGTCTTTAGGCTGCGGACATGCGTGTCCATGTGAATACGTGCTTGTTGCCAAGCAACACACTTCTCTAAGACGAGCTCGAGACAGCTGACAGACAGCTCCAACTCAGCTCAAACTTATAGAGTTGTATTCAAAGCATAGAAACATTCTCACAGCTAAATTTAACAGCGCCAACACAAACAGAAACAATATGCATGGAATTTGATCACAAGTGCAATAATGAATGCGATGGCGGACTGCGCACTGGGGGGGTGACAAAGTCAGGAAGAAATGGAAAGATGTTCCGACGCATCAGCTTTTAAAAACCCGCCGACAAGCGGAGGTCCTGCGCCCCAAAAAGTCAATTTACAGCACATATCGATCGATATTTTTGGAGAAGATTCCTCCGCATCACAGGACTGAATGGCATTGACAGCACAGAGCTGTCAGTCCCGACAGCGCAGATCAAGATGAGACAGCTGTCAGTGAGTACGCCTTGGGTGTAACTTTTACGCCTGCTCCATATCAGACGTAAAAGTTACACCCAGGCGCAACGCATACAGGGCTTAAGACTACACGGTGCACTAAGTTAGTCGTAACTTTGAGTTCTACGTCGGACGTAACGTTACACCTAGGCCTACGCCCAGCTGGTGCTTTCTAATAAGGCCATGGGGCATTTCAGAGGGGCCTTGTGGGGCTCATTAGTTTGCCCATTGCTCTCAATGAGCTTCAGTGGCAACCTTGGAGCAAACCCATGATAATGCCAAGCCTTGGAGCAAGCGCCAAAGACTCAACCTGCTCCCGGGGAACAATGACAGCTGCACCGACAAGCGTCAGGCCAAACAACTCAAAACAGAAAAGCATTTTAGGAAGTTCTAGCTCATGTGACAGCACAGTGACACTCCGAAAACTGCCTACTGTATGAGTGGCTGTCCAACGTGTGTACAGTGCATTAGACCGGTAGGGCTAGGCTGTTGCCGAGACTTCACAAATGCGCATCAGCGATATTTCTGTTGTTTACGTTGCAGAATATGCATCAGCTTTGAATATAATTAGAATTTCTCTCATGATCAAGCTAAATTTAATTTCTAACTTTGGATACAAGTCTATTAGTAGTTCAATCGACAGACACAGACTGAGTTGAAGACTCAGGTCTGACACGCACCAGACATTTTGAGCTGACTGCTACAAAGGAGATGAAAGCACCGCTGGAACTGGGGTGTTAGGATGCTTTTTGGAGCTTGATATCTCCTCCGGCCTGAGGGAAGACGAATCCGCCACTGCTACTGAGTCCAAGTTTCTGTCGGAAGGTAAAATGCTTATCAGTGCTTCATGTTCAGCATGTATTGTGGAAAAATAAGCCGTTAAATTCCCTGTTGCCTCTAACCTCTTGGGGGAGATGCATAGTGTGTGGGCTTGTAGGCTATAGAACCCCTGGTTTAAATGGATCAAAATGCTCACTTGTTAGTCACGTTCAAACCAAAAGTTTTCTCAACAAGAAATTAAATTGGCATTTAAAGAGGTAATGTAATCATCATCATCATCCTGTAGATTACAGACTTTTGTTCCAACAGGAAATCAAATTGAGATCCTCTTACTACCAAAAGAGAGATCATTCAACAGCCTCCCATGAATGAGATGACAGCCAAATGGACTGCTACACTGCTGCGCCCGCTTCAGGGAGGCTCTGAATGAGGGATGGCTAGATTTGGGAATTGGAAGGGGGATGTTAAAGACAGGGCAATCTGTTAGCACTCATGGCTGAGACAAATGGTCCAATCTATGCACACTCATGTCTCCTCTGCATGCCTCATGGGTATATTCACAACAGCTGTGGTGTGGCTACTGCCGTTAATTGGATCTTCACAGTCAGCAAATGAAGGGCAAAGAATGTATACATGAATTGATCTTTCCTTGTGGCGATATCAGACATGTCAGAATCGTGTCAGATCTTATTTCCAGAGTGACATTAGAGGTCCATGTTGGATCTTGACAATGACAAGGTAGCTGCATTCCATTCAAAGTTGGACGTTGGAAATTCCCGGCTGGTAGATTGTAGGCTAATTACAACCGTTGTGCATTTAAGTGATTCAGCTCAGAAAAAATCTGAGAAACAAGGGATGCCTGTGAGAGTTTCTTTTGATGGATGATGGACAGCAGGTGAGTGGACTGGTAATGGACTAATTGCATGCAGCTGAACTGGGAGCTAGAAGAACAGTGACTGGAGACCACACACAAACAAAGCATGGAAATGGAGACGGGAGCACAAGGAAGGGAACACGAGAACAAGACCAGGGGACCTGGTTCTGCCAGACCCAGAAGGAACAAACATTTGTTAGTGTCCCCATTCACTGCTGGTTCAAATGGTAGCAAGTCCAGACCTGCTCTGTTGCCACTGGTGGTTGAAATCTGAAGCGTTCCTGAATGGCTGGGGAGGAAAAGAGGGACAGACAGACCGACCGACAGACAAAGCCTCCTGTAGGCCGACCCCCTGGGTCTGGCAAAAACACAAGGATCATCAGAAAAAAATAGAGACACGCACATCACATTGCCCAAACAATAGGCTGGGTGGTGGATACATTTTTTTTCTTAAGAGATGAAAAGAAGGATCCACACAGCAAAAGTAGCTCCCATTTGATTGATTGATTTTTTATTTTTTTAAGCAGTCTTGAGGAGGAGCTGGTGCTCGACACACCAGTCAGGGATCATGACAATGAATGTTGGCAACTGTATTACAGTTGCAAGTGCAACCTTGCATTTCAAATCAAATAGATTTAAGGTCATACAATGCTGAAAGTCAAATGTAAGTTTATTAAGGATTATGAACATATAAAGGTCATGCTGTGTAGCGGTGACAATGTATTACCGCCCCGTTGATGTCAGATAACTGCATCTGGGAAAACGCAAAGTTGAGAAATTTTGTTACTACTAACTTACTTGGAATTCTAAATTCTGGCCCTTTCTGTTTTGTTTCTTAGTAGAAAAGTTGGAAATTCTGGCTTTCCAACTCTGCTACACAGAAACTAGAAAGAACCGTCTTGTGGTTGTATGCCTCACAAGTCAAATTGCAGTCTACACCCATGTCTGTCCAGACTCACAATCACAAATACCTTGAAGCCCACAGCGCAGCGGTGTGGCCATTCAGCTTTATGGCAATGTTTGGGGGTACCTCAACAACATGGTTAATAATTTTCAACATGGAAAATGGTCCTAACCCATCCACATTCCACCAGCTACTCACCCCTCAAACCACGACTCTACGTACGACCTTTCTATTCCTAGCTACGGCCCCTTTCTCCTAGCCCCACCCCCTTCCCTCAGGACACCCCTCCCACCATCCACAACCCCAACTCTTTACAACTGTCCTATCCCTAGCTACGGCTCATTTTCCCTAGCCCCGCCCCCTTACTGATCACGCCTCCCTCCCACCACCCACATCCCCCAACCCACCCCTCGAATCCCGACTCTACGACCTTCCTATCCCTAGCTACGGCCCATTTTCCTCAGCGGTGCCCCCCTTCCTTGACCCCACCCCTTCCCACTAGCCACTCCCTCTACCCACTCCTTGAACCAACTCTCTACGACCTTCCTATTCCTAGCTATGGCCCCCTTTCGCTAGCCACATCCCTTTCCCTCACCATGCACCCTCCCACCACCCACACTCCCTAGCCTAGGCACCTCCCCTACCCACCCCTCAAATATCGACTCTCAATGGCCTTCCTATCCCTAGCTACGGCCCCCTTCTTTGATGGAACTGACAGACGTGAGGTCACAGTGACCTTGAACTTTGACCTTTGACCACCATAATCTAATCAGTTCATCCTTGAGTCCAACTGGACATTTCAGCCAAATTTGAAGCAATTCCATCAAGGTGTTCCTGAGATTAACAAGCGTTAACGAGCATCGGATGGACAACCCGAAAACATAATGCCTCCGGTCACAGCTATTGCCGGCAGACGTATAAATGTGTGGCCAGGGAGAGAAAGTAGAATAGGGTACATTTGCTCAGTCCATTTATCTCTTGTCCTCTCACTCTCTTTCTCCTTGGATTTCAGCTGATTGTTGCCCAAGGGCCTTCTGTTTGTGTAGGTGACCTACCCCCTAGGACACTGCAGCAGCAATATATCCTCCACATGATAAGCTCAAGAAAACTAGAACCATGGGACCAAAGCCAATAATAGGCAGAGACATATTCCCATGGGCCAACCAGGACGGTGTGTGTGTGTGCATGTGTGCCAGTTTGTGTGTTCCCTCTATTCCTTCTTATCAAAGAGAGGCCCTTTGTCTGGTCCAATATGCTATAGGCCTATTTCCATGAATCTATCTTTAGACAGGATTCATCGTGATGAGACTACTGCCCAGTTCCCAATGATTCCAGCACTTTTGCACATTATGAACGTTTTGAGGTACGAGAGTCCCATCTCCCTGAGCAGGTACCAAATGACAGTTTCCACCCCACACTGTTCTCAGTCATAGGCAACATGTTCTCTTAGACAGAACCCTTTATCCAGGGAAGGCTTTATCGCTGAGACAGAACAAAGACCTTCACTCTC
The DNA here is from genome assembly GCF_964638095.1 of Poromitra crassiceps. Taxonomy (NCBI): domain Eukaryota; kingdom Metazoa; phylum Chordata; class Actinopteri; order Beryciformes; family Melamphaidae; genus Poromitra; species Poromitra crassiceps. The sequence goes on from NC_139623.1 coordinate 1,442,041, forward strand.
CCACCAGGCGAGGCGACAGGTGGGAGGGGAGGACGTTTTGTCGACTTGAGAGCCCCATCTCATTTTTCTCCTCAAAGAGCCCTTGCCTTAGGCTGCAGTGCACTAACGTCTTTCTACCCACAATGGAGGGGAAAATGGCTGCTTCTGTTTTCTTTTTGTGCGTTTCCTTTTCGTCACGTGATCATTGGGAGTTAAACACGACTGTTCGACCCGCTTGTCTGCCTTCATTTACTACAGCCAGTCCACGATGCCTCGGGCCGCAGATCTGGCAATGCATCGTGTCTGCTTTAATAGCTTCCGAGTTAGGAAATGATTCACTTCAAGTTGCTGAAGGCCACGTGTTGTACTGTGCTACGCTGTGCTGCATGGGGACATTGAATCATGACGTTCACGATATTCAATTTTACATCTCATTTTCACAGACAAGTGGATTGGAAAGAGTTCTTGTTTACATTCCCTGCTTTAATTGCAGTGCATTGTATCATCTGCAGGAGTTAGTGGAGATTTTTTTTTTTACAACGTATGCCTTTGTACTTGACATATAGTACTATAGTAGCTTTTGGCTGTCACTCTTATAGCTTTGGCTGCAGATCGACTTGTTTAGCCTTTTCACATGATGCACAGGTGAAAATGGCATGTCCAATTTGTGGTGTTTGTGGTGTCCTCTGCCGGAAATTCCATAGGCTGTGTTGATATTTCAAGAGCCCAAGCTGAAATCTGTCCTCCCATCAATCTATCTTCCCATACCGTGTGGCTTTGTACCTGTCAGCCATGTACACCACCCCACTAAGTGACGTCTCTCAAGGCTGTCAGCTGCTCCAACAGAGGATGATATTACAGCAGGCTTCTTCCTCTGATCGCCCTCTGTCTCTGCTTGTTATCCAGTATCTACTTGAACAGCCCCATCACCACAGTACAGAATCACAGCAGACTGAAGACTGGATCTAATATTATGTGTAACGAGGTCACAGTAACACAGTATCTAAACCTCCTCAATGCTCTTCTTGGCGAAGACACACAGCTCCTACTAACTGGAGAGTATGATATGATGCATGCACAGTCAATCTGTAGTCATCAACATTTTACACTCCTTTGAATTATCATTGTACCGCAACATTATTGCCTGTGGCTCTGGCCTGCCTGCAAGCCTCTTTGCTTTGTTCAGGATCACAATTGTTGTTGGGATGTTTCTGAATGCTTGGTTAATTGGCGGCACATGGAGGAAGCATTTCGCTTTTAACAGATGTCAGCTTGACTTTCTCCCTCTCTCCCTCTCTCCCTCTCTCTCTCCCTCTCTCTCCCTCTCTCCCTCTCTCTCTCTCTCTCTCTCTCTCACTAATTAATGTTGGAGCTTTGCCTTTATTTATTTCCACAATGGGAAAAAGTGTAACAACCTTATTGTGATATCCTGATGAATTATTTGATACTTTATGCTTGTTAGTGTATTGTATTTTTTTATTTGTCAAATAAATTAAATCAATCAATCCTTTTGAAAGGTAAATTAGAATGCAGTCTGCCGCTCTTTATGTTCAAACTCACATGGTGTTAAAGCTGCAACAATGTGATACAGCATGACTAGCCATGTTTATTTATAAAGCACATTTTAAAGAAATCAACTAAGGTTGACTAAATGCTTTTTTTAATGCGATTTGCAGAAAACGCTTCAAAAGTCATAAAAGTTGTCCTCATTTGTGAAAATTATCTTGCTGAACACAAATTTAGCTGTTTCATAAACTTTTGTTAGCCACAGACCTTATTTCATGCATTTGACCAAAAATCCCATACAAAAATCCCTACACATAATAACACGTTAACTGCCAGCGACGTATGCATACGTCAAAAAAAATCCAGCGCTTGACTGCCAGCGACGTATGGATACGTCAAAAAAAACGTTTTTTTTTTTTTGACGGTGGGGCGTTGATCAATCCCTTTTACGTCTCCTGTACAATTATTGGAGGTATTGAATGTGTATAATCTATTTTACCGACCCACTAAGTGTTGACAGTGCTCCCCCAGACGAGCGAAATCAAAGAAAAAGGGAGCAAAGCCATTCAAGGAAATGGCGAGGCGATTTTACAGTATTACATTCTCATGAAAATGGTTGGGGGAAAACGCTCTCGTTTTCGCACTGATTGCTGGCGATGCGGGATTGCAAATTTACATAATACATTACAGGTGGAACACACTTTGAAACACGCAGCATAAATATGACCAGAATCGCAAAAGCTTCTCTCAACCAAAACTCCCAAGAAGCGAACATGCCGACTTCCTCAAACAGCAGCCTGCAGACAGGCACAGGAGAGCAGCAAAAGCACTGAGACTGTGACGGCCGCGGCAGCCAAGAAGAGGGAGGAGTTGAAGCAGCTCTGCCTCTCGCTCTCTCCCTCTCTCTCTCTCTCTCTCGCTCTCTCTCTCTCCCTCCCTCCCTCTCTCTCTCTCTCTCTCTCTCTCTCCCTCTCCCCCTCTCACTAGGATTAAACCTAGTGCGTCTCCCTCCCGAGAGGGAGGGAGAGAGAGAGAGAGGGAGGGAGAGCGAGAGGGAGGGAGAGAGAGAGAGAGAGAGAGAGAGAGGGAGGGAGAGCGAGGGGAAGGGAGAGAGAGAGAGAGAGAGCGAGAGGGGGAGGGAGAGAGAGAGAGAGAGAGAGCCAAAAATGAATGGTTAAAGTGACAGCTCTATCGAATTTCACAAAAAGCCGTTTATCTCTGAATATTTTTTCTAATGCTAAAACCATGCTGTATTCAACTGCTAATGCTTACATAACTACTAACTCTACAAACTAACTCTTTTAGACAGAGAAAGTACACATTCTATTAGTACTTTTGAGATATTGTATGTTCACAAACTCCAAGCAGAAAATAATCCTCGGCGCTTGTAAAATGAGCCACAATCCTCAAAAAACGGCTTGGCAGAAGCTACCTACAGCAAGAAAAAAAGGGCTGGCAGTCAATGTGATAAAAACCAGGAGGTGCAGGGACTTCTGGGTAAGCCTACAAAAAGCCTACAAAAATGTCATCCCTGCGGTACTCTATACCAGTGATACTCAACTTGCCCCCCCCCCCCCCCCCGACATTTTCTAATTCACAATGAATACTAACGTAATATAAAGTTTGACTGAGCTCCAGCTAAATTGTCAAATACCGCCCTCTGCTCGCCACCCAGGCACTTAGGCACCCATGTACTTAGCTATCTTAACCTAACTATCCTGTGTGCACAACATTAGCAGCCTAAACTCCGGCTGACACCCCAAAAAACTACAATCTGCTACAGAAAAATGAATATTAATGTTTGTTTATTAACTGGCCCTGGCTGGCCTCCTATAATTTTACAAAAGTGGCCCCCGGGCAAAGCAAGTTGAGTATCCCTGCTCTACGCCTTTGGGTTGAGTGAATGAACAGCCCTCTTCAGGACGATTTTCAGCAGTGTGATCACCATGAGCAACACCTGTGGCAGACACATGCCCACTGAATGACCTCTAAGGGCCAGTTGTCAAATCAAATCTTCTGAACATGTTTATCCCCCACATTGTTAGAAGGATTTGTGCATGATGGATTAATCCTCCCTGATCTTCAGTTCTCGTTCACGCCAGTGAATTGCAGGAATTTGCTTTTATAGAAATTGGATTCCCACATCAAAATGCCAAGTAGCGACAACGAACAAATAGGAAAGGTCCTAACCTCATGTCTGATACCACAAAGTAAGGCGTATGTAAACCGGTGTGCAGAGTGGGCAGCACCTTACAAAAGCTAAATGAGGTTTTTTTCCTTTCCTTTTTAACCTTTATTTGTACAGGGGGAGTCTCACTGAGAGCAATGCTCTCTAATTCATCCCTGGAAGCTGACCAGTACAACCACAGTCTGATCTGCTGGCCACTGATCAGCTCCACTGGAGCGGTTACGGGTCAAGCGCCTTGCTCAAGGGCACTTCAGTGGTGGTAATGAGGGAGGGGCAAGTGCTGCCTTTTCACTTTGCACACTCAGATTTATCCTGCCGGTCCCGGCGGGGATTGAACCGACGACCTTCTGGTCACAAGCTCGCTTCTCTAACCTTTAGGCCACCACTGCCTTTTGTCCTTATCTCAGCTAGGTTTGTGTACAGAGGGGTAACCGGAGAGATCCTAATAGCCCAAAGCGTTGGCTTGTGGATGGTAATAGAGGTATCGTCAACTATCTGATATCTACATTTGGCGCTCATGTTACACAGCACTTTACCAATATTGCATTTCATCTGTCGGGCTGTCTGAGCCTGTATCTGAAGCCTATTTCATTATCCTCCATCGCTGCTGCCAGACTGCTTTGCTGGCATGGGGACTCGTCTCTTTTCACAGAGAGAATATAAAATGACAAGACGGAGCGCGAAGGGGCGGAACGGCGCACTTGACAACTGAGAGCCGAGATTGTAACCAGAGAAATGCGAATGTAATGAAAGTATGTCCACAGCCACTCAAGGCTCCCATGAGATTGGGCTCCAGTCGAGTAGTTGGATATTATACACACACATATGGAGCGGTAAGGTCAGAGCTAAATGTTGTTTCATAAAGAATCCTCCTCTTGGACAGCCTTGGACCTCATCATCCAGGGTAAACAGCATGTAAGAGCAGCTGTGAGATCTTCATGACAGGGTGGCACTGGTTATGGCAGTGGTTCTCAAATGGGGGTCCGGGGACCCCCAGGGGTCCGTGGCACTTTGCCAAGGGGTCCGCGAAAAGTTTTCATAAAACTTAAAATAAAAATAAACACTTTTTTTGCAAAAGCTTCATAGTTCAACGAAAATATGTTATGCTTTAAATCTAAAATGGTTCATGGATTACATTCTAATCTAACAAACCTATCAATTTAAAAGTCACGTTACTGTGGAAACAATTAAGTTTAGCCCAAAATCACAAATCAGAATGAGGGAGTCCCCGGTATATATTTTCTATCTTGTAAGGGGTCCTTGGCTGAAAAACATTTGAGAACCTCTGGGTTATGGGATCTGGCTGCCTCTGGTGTAAGGAGCAGTGAACAGTCTGGGGTGGATTTCCCAAAAGGGAAAGACATCTTGAAGACATCCATTCATTTCCTGGATCCCCTTGTAACTCAAGTGGTAGGTACACAAAATCTCTTGTTCTTTGATGACAATCTGGCAGGAGGCGTAAGAGTTCATTTATTTCTATACAGGTCCCATGAAGGCATGATCCAGCAGCAGCACAGACCACAGTCTTACCTAAGCTATTGGCATAAATAAAGCTGCGAACCACCACATCAAGCCTTTTCTTTTTGCCTCAACCCTGTATTTATTATTAGGGTATATCAAAGTCTAGATAGATAGATGGATAGATAGAGTACTTTATTTATCCCCAGAGGCAAATTCTTGCATTACAGCAGCAGTAGTCAATGACCGTAACATAACATACTTCTATCAAAAACACACAAAGAAAAACACACCCAGCTAGGTGAAACAAATATAGATATAGTAGGAATATATATACTATAAATGTATAATACAGTATATATACATCGAAACAATATATACATATTTTACACAACTACTAGTAACTGTCCATTTGTATCATATATTATATGATATAGTACTATTATTACTATCATTACAAGTACACGTGTGCTGTGTGGACAGAAAGTGTGCAATGTGCATAATAAATGTGAGTTAAGTAGTGACTTTATGGGGAGAGAGGGAGAGGGAGGGAAAGGAGGAGTTTCCTCTCTCTGCATGTATGGGAGTTATTATAGATGGTTGCGGTGGGCATGAAAGACCTGCACTGGTTTTTACTGCATGGGAGCTGACGGAGCCTCGGACTGAAAACACTGTTGTCCCGCCAGTAGGTTGTGTAGGGAGTGTGTCATGTCGTCCGTTATTTTGAGCACTTTGTGCAACATCCTTCTCTCCACAACCACCTCCAGGGGCTCCAGAGTGGTCCCCAGCACAGAGCCAGCTCTCTGTATCAGTTTGTTCACTTTCTTACAGTCACCGGCTCTGATGCTGCTGCCCCAACTGGTGGCTGCAAAGAGGATTGCACTTGCCACAACAGACTGGTAAAATATATGTCTCCTCTCCACCTCTGACACACCCCACAACTGCAGAGTCATCTGAAGGTTTCTGGAGATGACAGGACACTGAGTCTACATCAATACCCTAAGATGAGCCAGGCATGAGGCTCAGGGATGTTGGAGTAGGCGCAGTTAGCTGACATGAAATTACTTAATATGAATCAGCCGACTGTGCACACCACTAAGAAAAGCATGTGCATTTCTGTCTGTGGGGTGAAGTTGTGGAATGGTTTACCGGAGGAGTTAAAGGAAAGTAAAAATATTGTTCATTTTAAGAGAAAGTTAAAACACTTTATACTGGAGAAATATAGAACTGATGGTTAACTGTCTTTCGATTATGTATAGTTCAAATGCTAAAAATGTATATATGACGTATAGATCAAATGCTTAAAAAAAAAAAAAAATTGCTTGCTGTTTTTGTTAATTTGTTCGTTTGTTTTTTGTAATTAGACCATATGGAAAGTTTGTAATTTATAAGATGAACTGGGTTAGGGCATTTACAAGCTTATAGCTTCAGCCCTAACCTTTTCGGCCAGCATCGTATGTTTGTTTTGTTTCGTATGTTTGTTTTTTTGTGATGTGGCGCGAAATAAACTTTATTCATTCATTCATTCATTCATTCATTCATTCAATCTATTTTAATTTCATATTGCAAACATGAACATGTCAGTTGAGTGCTGAGACATTTGGCTTGGTCTGCACCACACAGCAGTAACTACAATGTCATAAGAAAAGGTTATAGTATGCCATACCTATACAGTCGCCTACGTATGTTGATCAAAGGAATCAAATTGCAATATACACTCACTGAGCACTTTATTAGGAACACCTTACTGATACTGGGGTAGGTATCAGTGTCAAACGGCTACCAAAGTAGTGACATCCGTTGGACGTGATGTTGTACATTCTGAGATGCTGTTCTGCTCACCATGTTTGTAAAGAGGTTATCTAGTTACTGTTGCTGTTCTGAGGGATGGTGTCCAGTTAAACACCACTCGTGCCAACCGATGAATGGCACGCACCTCCTCTTCTGTGTGGACCTTGTTACGCTCCCTCTTGAAGCCCCACTGAGGGCACCATCTGACCTTGTAAAAGTAAAGATGGATCGTGTGATGGAGCTCTTCTCGCCGGTCTCTTCGCCTGATGCTTTGCTGCGGTGTTGCGGAGGTCATTACTCACTGTGACACTCTCCACTGATCTACATCTATTAGGAGGCGTTTAACACCAGGCGGCCTCGCACAACAACCTCAAAGAGGAATGCCAGGCTGTGCTAAATACATCATCGCCACTATTACAGCTTGCTTCTTCAGCAAGTTATATTTAGAGATTTACAGTAAATGCCTCGCTGCTCTGCTCTACCTTGATAACTTTTTACATTACTTTTGCTGCATTGCTTTGTTTGATATTTTGTTTTGTTTTTATTGATCATCTAATGTAGCTTTGCAAAAAGATAAAAGTATAATCCCACTAAAATCCTTAACTCATTTCGCAATCAAAACCCTTTTCCATTTGACCTCCTGTGGTGTAAAGTGCTCAGCACTCAGTATGTAGCATATCATAGTCACATTATGACAGTCAGTATGTGGCATACAATACTCAGTCACATTATGACACTCAGCATGTGGCATATAATACTCAGTCACTTTATAACAGTCAGTATGTGGCAAATAATACTCAAGTCACATTATGACAGTCAGCATGTAGCATATAATACTCAGTCACATTATGACAGTCAGTATGTAGCATATAATACTCAGTCACATTATGACAGTCAGTATGTAGCATATAATACTCAGTCACATTATGACAGTCAGCATGTGGCATATAATACTCAGTCACATTATGACAGTCAACATGTGGCATATAATACTCAGTCACATTATGACAGTCAGCATGTGGCATATAATACTCAGTCACATTATGACAGTCAACATGTGGCATATAATACTCAGTCACATTATGACAGTCAGCATGTGGCATATAATACTCAGGCACATTATGACAGTCAACATGTGGCATATAATACTCAGTCACATTATGACAGTCAGCATGTGGCATATAATACTCAGTCACATTATGACAGTCAGTATGTAGCATATAATACTCAGGCACATTATGACAGTCAGTATGTAGCATATAATACTCAGGCACATTATGACAGTCAGTATGTAGCATATAATACTCAGTCACATTATGACAGTCAGCATGTGGCATATAATACTCAGTCACATTATGACAGTCAGTATGTAGCATATAATACTCAGGCACATTATGACAGTCAACATGTGGCATATAATACTCAGTCACATTATGATAGTCAGTATGTAGCATATAATACTCAGTCACATTATGACAGTCAGTATGTAGCATATAATACTCAGGCACATTATGACAGTCAGTATGTAGCATATAATACTCAGTCACATTATGACAGTCAGTATGTAGCATATAATACTCAGTCACATTATGACAGTCAGTATGTAGCATATAATACTCAGTCACATTATGACAGTCAGTATGTAGCATATAATACTCAGTCACATTATCACAGTCAGTATGTAGCATATAATACTCAGGCACATTATGACAGTCAACATGTGGCATATAATACTCAGTCACATTATGACAGTCAGTATGTGGCATATAATACTCAGTCACATTATGACAGTCAGCATGTGGCATATAATACTCAGTCACATTATGACAGTCAGTATGTAGCATATAATACTCAGTCACATTATGACAGTCAGCATGTGGCATATAATACTCAGTCACATTATGACAGTCAGCATGTTGCATATAATACTCAGTCACATTATGACACTCAGTATGTTGCATATAATACTCAGTCACATTATGACAGTCAGCATGTGGCATATAATACTCAGTCACATTATGACAGTCAGCATGTGGCATATAATACTCAGTCACATTATGACAGTCAGCATGTGGCATATAATACTCAGTCACATTATGACAGTCAGCATGTGGCATATAATACTCAGTCACATTATGACAGTCAGCATGTGGCATATCATACTCAGTCACATTATGACACTCAGTATGTTGCATATAATACTCAGTCACATTATGACACTCAGTATGTTGCATATAATACTCAGTCACATTATGACAGTCAGCATGTGGCATATAATACTCAGTCACATTATGACAGTCAGCATGTGGCATATAATACTCAGTCACATTATGACACTCAGTATGTGGCATATAATACTCAGTCACATTATGACAGTCAGCATGTGGCATATAATACTCAGTCACATTATGACAGTCAGCATGTGGCATATAATACTCAGTCACATTATGACACTCAGTATGTGGCATATAATACTCAGTCACATTATGACACTCAGTATGTGGCATATAATACTCAGTCACATTATGACACTCAGCATGTGGCATATAATACTCAGTCACATTATGACACTCAGCATGTGGCATATAATACTCAGTCACATTATGACACTCAGTATGTGGCATATAATACTCAGTCACATTATGACACTCAGCATGTAGCATATAATACTCAGTCACATTATGACAGTCAGTATGTGGCAAATAATACTCAGTCACATTATGACAGTCAGCATGTGGCATATAATACTCAGTCACATTATGACAGTCAGCATGTTGCATATAATACTCAGTCACATTATGACAGTCAGTATGTAGCATATAATACTCAGTCACATTATGACAGTCAGCATGTGGCATATAATACTCAGTCACATTATGACACTCAGTATGTTGCATATAATACTCAGTCACATTATGACAGTCAGTATGTGGCATATAATACTCAGTCACATTATGACAGTCAACATGTGGCATATAATACTCAGTCACATTATGACACTCAGTATGTGGCATATAATACTCAGTCACATTATGACACTCAGCATGTGGCATATAATACTCAGTCACATTATGACAGTCAACATGTGGCATATAATACTCAGTCACATTATGACACTCAGTATGTGGCATATAATACTCAGTCACATTATGACAGTCAACATGTGGCATATAATACTCAGTCACATTATGACACTCAGTATGTGGCATATAATACTCAGTCACATTATGACACTCAGCATGTGGCATATAATACTCAGTCACATTATGACACTCAGCATGTGGCATATAATACTCAGTCACATTATGACACTCAGTATGTGGCATATAATACTCAGTCACATTATGACACTCAGCATGTAGCATATAATACTCAGTCACATTATGACAGTCAGTATGTGGCAAATAATACTCAGTCACATTATGACAGTCAGCATGTGGCATATAATACTCAGTCACATTATGACAGTCAGCATGTGGCATATAATACTCAGTCACATTATGACAGTCAGTATGTGGCATATAATACTCAGTCACATTATGACACTCAGCATGTAGCATATAATACTCAGTCACATTATGACAGTCAGCATGTGGCATATAATACTCAAGTCACATTATGACAGTCAGTATGTGGCAAATAATACTCAAGTCACATTATGACAGTCAACATGTGGCATATAATACTCAGTCACATTATGACAGTCAGCATGTAGCATATAATACTCAGTCACATTATGACAGTCAGTATGTGGCATATAATACTCAGTCACATTATGACAGTCAGTATGTAGCATATAATACTCAGTCACATTATGACAGTCAGCATGTAGCATATAATACTCAGTCACATTATGACAGTCAGCATGTGGCATATAATACTCAAGTCACATTATGACAGTCAGTATGTGGCAAATAATACTCAGTCACATTATGACAGTCAGCATGTTGCATATAATACTCAGTCACTTTATAACAGTCAGTATGTAGCATATAATACTCAGTCACTTTATAACAGTCAGCTGGCTATTGAAGGCACTATTCTCCACTCCCAGTGTCTTCTGTCCTGTTACTTTTCTTTTTTCTCTCACACAGGTATACTGCAAGATTGGAAAGAAACTGCATACAAAGCAACCAAAATAATTTTCCCAATAGCCCTGGGGCTATTTCTTACAATAGTGTGCCAGACAGTTTTCTTCTCTCTAAACCAGTTTAATTCTTCCTCTCCTCTACACAACAGATTATATGATTCTGGCAACCCATTTGCTTTCCCATACGTTGGACATAAAACGTCCATCACTAAATCTGCCTGGGCTTATTTTGACATGGAATTAAACAAGGCTGTGGAGGATATTGGTCCTGCTCTCGCTGGTGGCCCCTTGACAGCAAGAATAGAAGAAATACACAGACGCTTCAGCACTATTTGGGTTGGATTGTGTCCACACAGAAATCTGATGTTAGTTGTCTGTTGCAGGGGGAGGCTGGAGTCACCTGAAGAATAATTATGATCCCTTTTATTACATGCCTTTATTATTTAACCTTTAACAGGTTAGTCTCTGGAATTTATTCAAGGGAGACCTGGCTGAGAAAGCAGCATCAAGACAAACATGAGACTGAGAGCTGCGAACCAACAGCATATAATAGAATATAAAGTCAGAAGAGGGTCGGTCAGAGGAGAAATATTGTATAAAATCAAAATAGTCAAAATCACATTCAAGAGAAAACAAAGTAAAAGTTGTGATAAACTTCAAAAGGAAATCCAACATCAAACCAGTAGTCTCATGGGCCACACCTATTTTCCACATCAAAAACAGTTGGGAAAGGTCTTCCAAGGTAACCCAAAGAAAAACAAGCGCAAAACTTTTAGAGCACGGCTCCACTTTTCCCACACCCACAACACCACCCATATCCCCCTAGCCGCTAATCCTACCCACCCACAACACCACCCATATCCCCCTAGCCGCTAATCCTACCCACCCCACAACACCACCCATATCCCCCTAGCCGCTAATCCTACCCACCCCACAACACCACCCATATCCCCCTAGCCGCTAATCCTACCCACCCTACAACACCACCCATATCCCCCTAGCCGCTAATCCTACCCACCCCACAACACCACCCATATCCCCCTAGCCGCTAATCCTACCCACCCTACAACACCACCCATATCCCCCTAGCCGCTAATCCTACCCACCCCACAACACCACCCATATCCCCCTAGCCGCTAATCCTACCCACCCCACAACACCACCCATATCCCCCTAGCCGCTAATCCTACCCACCCCACAACACCACCCATATCCCCCTAGCCGCTAATCCTACCCACCCCACAACACCACCCATATCCCCCTAGCCGCTAATCCTACCCACCCTACAACACCACCCATATCCCCCTAGCCGCTAATCCTACCCACCCCACAACACCACCCATATCCCCCTAGCCGCTAATCCTACCCACCCTACAACACCACCCATATCCCCCTAGCCGCTAATCCTACCCACCCCACAACACCACCCATATCCCCCTAGCCGCTAATCCTACCCACCCCACAACACCACCCATATCCCCCTAGCCGCTAATCCTACCCACCCCACAACACCACCCATATCCCCCTAGCCGCTAATCCTACCCACCCTACAACACCACCCATATCCCCCTAGCCGCTAATCCTACCCAACCTACAACACCACCCATATCCCCCTAGCCGCTAATCCTACCCAACCTACAACACCACCCATATCCCCCTAGCCGCTAATCCTACCCACCCTACAACACCACCCATATCCCCCTAGCCGCTAATCCTACCCACCCTACAACACCACCCATATCCCCCTAGCCGCTAATCCTACCCACCCTACAACACCACCCATATCCCCCTAGCCGCTAATCCTACCCACCCCACAACACCACCCATATCCCCCTAGCCGCTAATCCTACCCACCCTACAACACCACCCATATCCCCCTAGCCGCTAATCCTACGGTGGGTAGGATTAGCGGCTAGGGGGATATGGGTGGTGTTGTGGGGTGGGTAGGATTAGCAGCTAGGGGGATATGGGTGATATGTAATCCTACCCACCCCACAACACCACCCATATCCCCCCATACCCCCCCATATCACCCCTCGAATCCTGACTCTATCACCTTCCTATCCCTGTGGCATCTCCCTCGCCCCCCGCCCCCAACAACACCACCCATAACCCCCAAACCACTATTCCTACCCACCCTCTCGAATCCTGACTCTACCACCTTTCTATCCCTAGCCAGGGCCCTTTAACCACTAAACTCACTAAATGTCCATGACTGAGTGACTGAATGACTGTCCTGACTTTTCCATCTTATGACCCCGGCGGGGCCTCTAGTCCAGCGCCACGGTAAAAAGAAAGAAAAAAATTAATGCTACAAAAAGCACATAGGACGAACACAAGAAGGCTTACACGTGTTTCAAGGTCAAATCTCCATCATTGAACCTGTATTAAAAGATTGCGGATAATACGCAGCTGGTTCAAGGGCTGTAGACAACACAACTTCACACATCCCAAACAAAACGTGACTGTGGGTAAGCACTCTGTTTTAGCATTGTAACCAGAACCAAAATGGCAACTGTCTGCTGACCTGCTCACCCAGAGCTGTGTAGCTTCGCTGGGAACCTGGCCTAAGCAGACAGATGGTGGATCGTAGGCTACTAGGACAACACGCTTTGAGACTGTCCGATGAAATAATACCAGTTTAAAGTCTCAGCAAAGTAGTATTAGAGCCTTGGTCATTTAAAAATGTATTCCTTGTCTCTTTTACTCCATGGATAGTTCTTTTTTTGTTTTCCCCTTGCAGACTGCCTATGTCACAAGCATCATTCATGATAATACCAAGGTCTTGGTCCAATGGTAGTTCAATCATACTCCCATAATTCATAGGGCTTGTCAGCTTGAATGGATGGTGATGATTAACACAGCTCATCCTGATGGTGTGCTGAATTTGTATTTTATTATTTTCTAATTAACTGAGCAAACATATAACATAACCAAAAGCAAATGCACATGCAACTCAATTAAAAATGTAGCTTAGTTTTGTAAATTTATCACTGAACACAAAGACAAACCTTTTTTTCAAGCCTGTTTTGGGTGATGCTATTTGTAATCTAAGATGACTAGATGTAAATGCTCAAGCCCTGCAATCTTCTCATGATGCCTGCCAGGATGTCAACTCATTTAATAAACAAATTAGTGTCAAAACACTCCGCCTCACTCTCTGTTTTAAAGCACAAAGGAGGGACTTCTTTATGGCTGAGAGTGAGACAGGCACAGTGAGATATACAGTAAGCCTCCTGGAGTCACCAGACACTTGCACCCCTCAGGGTCACCTACTGTACGTCCACGCATTAATCAGTCTCCTGTGGTTTGAAATGTAACAGAAGCGCTGCTATGCGACAGAGGTTAGAAGAACCAGGGTCGGGATTGAATTCATTATGGGTGCGATCACACAGATTTTCTTTGGTCTGAATCATGCTGGAAAAAAGATATGTTGTTGCACTTTGCATCTAGTTTGTCTGACTAGTGGTGGCCAGTGGTGGCCCAATGGCCAGTGGTGGCCCAACTGGGCAGTGGTGGCCCAATGGTTAGAGAAGCGAGCTTGTGACCGGAAGGTTGTCGGTTCAATCCCCGGGACCGGCAGGATAAATCTGGGTGTGGAAAGCGAAAAGGCAGCGCTTGCCTCTCCCTCATTACCACCACTGAGGTGCCCTTGAGCAAGGCCCTTAACTCCAACTGCTCCAGTGGAGCTGATCAGTGGCCAGCAGATCAGACTGTGGTTGTACTGGTCAGCTTCCAGGTTTGAATGTGTGTGTGAATGTGAACAGGGCACTCCTGAAAAAGAGAGCATTGCTCTCAGTGAGACTCCCCCTGTATAAAAAAAGGTAAAAAAAAAAAAAAAAACTAGAGTTCACACCGACTCATTACAAATGAACCAATCAAAGGACAAGTAGCTGGATTTGTTGACTTGTCATTCATTGCTAAACTTTTTGGTGGTGGTGGGGGGGGGGGGGGGGCATCAAGACAAGTTTATTCTGGTGACTAAGTACGTTAGCAAATCATGCTGCACTATACTCATGGGCTTTATTAATCTTCTTCTATGATTATTTTAAAGAGTCACTAACGAAATACACCCAAATCTGTAGTGAAGCCTGACACCTAATGGTCAAAAGTAGGGTATTGCTCATAATCTGCCATCTGCTATTGGCTGGTCTTTTTCCCAGGTGATGTCACCTCCTATAGAATACAACAGGTGATGACTACTGTATCACCTGGCACAAAGACCAGGCAATAGCATCGATGAGGACACTGTCAAAAAGTAAAGGACCCCCACCCCCACCTACAATAAAAAGAAAAAAAATCTGTTTGAAAGGAATACGTCGAATGTCTAAAGTCTTGGAAGAGTGAAGTTCACTCAGTAAAGGCCAGTATGCTATTAACATTTGACATCTTCAGATCATGCCGTTATTCAACATTTTGTAAAAGATGAAGAAACATCAACAATCTCACCTGACCCTCTTACAGTACTCATAAAGGTCATCCTCAGTATGTTTGTTTTTATTACATTGTATGTTGTTGTTGTTGTTGTTTTTTTTGCCTTGCCTTCTCTTGTTTGCCTTTTACAAGTTCAGAATATATATATAAAAAAAAAGAAAGTTAGCCTGACCCATGGTACTGTCTGCATCCGCCTGGTGATCTCTCCCATATTTCCATTTGCCTGCATCTGTCCCTCAGGCACATGTGGCAGATGCTGCAGGGCAGAGGCTGTCAGCCCACATCCGTCTTCGTTTAGCAGGACGCTTGTTCATTAAGCCCAACATGGCTCAACTGGAGGCGGGCTGCCACAACACACCCATGTGTGGCATCATAAATCCACATTAGAGAGGACGAGTCTCGAGACATCTCGTATGTGTGTGTCTGTGTGTGTGTGTGTGAGAGATCTGGCGTAACCACATTCAGAGCCACATAGTGCCTGGATTGCGTCCCACCATATCAAGGAGATTCAGTGAATTTCTGTTGCTTTGTTACAAACCATGGGGGAAATTTGATCTCGATTTCAGTGTCCAAAGCGCCGCCCATCTGACTGCCATTTACAGAGGCCGTTTCTTTTTTCAGGGAAAGGTCAGCGGCTGGGGCGAGCCAGGTGTTTGTGGAGCAGCAGACCAGTGCAGTGCAGTGAATGTAATTACACCACTGACAATCTGATAACTTGCCAGTCAGTCTCTCAACACTAGGAAAGAGCACTGGCATATTAAACGTGGCTCAACAAACATGGCCGTGAGCAGCGTACAGACAGTGTCTGTGTGTGCAGAGCGAGGGGGGGGGGGGGGGGGGGCACTGGGGGGTAGAGCTCAACCCACATGGGCTTTTGTAAGCTGACATTTCTCGATTGAAACTGCCAATATCTCGTGCCGATATTCAATCTCCAAATTTGACCAATTCATACTTCCCATGACGTCAGATGCATTTTCTACCAATACGCACAGCAGGCTGTGTTTGCATTTGATTGTAATCACCTGTTATTTTCCTGCCAAGATGACCATGTGGTGAACAGAACACTATGAATTTCATGGCGAAAGCTTTGGAGTGTTCAGTGTGAAACAGAATTTAGACAACCAAAAGCTCCATCGGTTTCAATAGAGAGCTTTTGGTTGTCTAAATTCGGTTACCGATGGATAACAACACTAAACCATATACATGCATACCGGTAGTTGTGTGAAATGGCATCTGTTAAACAACCAGTTTAACACTGATGATCTTATAGCTAAACTTTAACCAGACAAGCTGCACCATATCCATCACATCAGAATGACTGGACCATACACATTCTTAAGGCCAAGATTGTCCCAATGCATTGCTCTAACCCTGGGAGTCTGTTCAGATGTGGGCTAAGAGACAATAACAGGGTATCTTAGGAACTCTAACCCTGGGGGTCTGTTCAGATGTGGGCTAAGAGACAATAACAGGGTATCTTAGGAATAGCAGAGTCAGATGTGGGCTAAGAGACAATAACAGGGTATCTTAGGAATAGCAGAGTCAGATGTGGGCTAAGAGACAATAGCTGTGTTTCCATTACAGTTTTTCGCAAAATAATTGCGATATTTCTACAACTTCGACAATGTACAATTGCGACTTGTAGGCGTTTCCATTGAAGTTGATGGTGCGCACACCTGAACGCAATTCCCGTTACCAGCAGCTGCCACAGTGATTACGCACGGGGATCTGCCCGTCCGTATTCAAAAGAACATGTTGCTGGCTGCGGTGAATGCAGTGAGCGCGACAGGCAGAGGAAAAAAGGTAGCCTACAACTTGTCCCATTTTAGAGATGGAGGGGGGAAAACGCGGAAAAGGCTGATTTGGTGCAATAGTCAGAAATCACTTCAGTCAGCAGCACGGCACCGGTGTGTGCTTTTCATCCCCGATCATCTCGCCGCTGTGCCAAATGCGCGCACACAGGCATCGATTTCTGTCATTAAACATGATCTATTTTCCGGCTCCGCTTTTGCACAACACTCGTCTTTCTGCTAGGTAGCGTTGCTTCAAAGTTTTCCACTTGCTGCGCGGAGGTTTTGCCACGGCGTATCGAACCCTTTCTCCCTCATTTTCCGCTCCTTTTCCAAAGGAGAAGATGGGTCAGATGACGTGCAAATGCGGAAAATGTGTTTCCATTACACTTTTGCGATAAACTGCTATATCGACACGTCTGAAAAACCACCTCATGAGAGCGCAAAAACGTTTTGCGATATTTGGGAGGTTTTTCGAAATTTACCTGTTTCCATTACCCAATTTCTATTGCGATATTTAGATTTTGCGCATTTCTGAAGGTAATGGAAACACGACTAGTAACAGGGTATCTTAGGAATAGCAGAGTCAGATGTGGGCTAAGAGACAATAACAGGGTATCTTAGGAATAGCAGAGTTGTAGATATACAAGAGTTGCGTCAACTCCATTCATTCCAATGCACCAGGTTCTGGATTAAGCAGTGCTGTAGAGTTGCAGCAGAATGGACCTTTTGTGAAGTAGGTACTTTGAAAGGGTTTAAAGATGTTTAAAGAATCAAAATGTATATTATCAGCTTTATTTTATGCATTCAAACGTACACTTCCTGGAAGTATAACCCCGCACACACTATAGCTACGTGAGTCACGTGACGTGACTATCAAGCACTTTGGACTTCCAATGGCGCCACTCTCTTTAAATCACTCATCACATGATATACTGTAATGTATAGACCTCAGCAGGTCACATAGTGGAGGAGATAGATGACTGTTAACTCTACTCGTCTAAATGTGGTGTGGCTCAATCTGATTTGAACAACTTTTTTTACCCTCTTGAAACACCCAAACTTAGTGACGCGGCCAGGATTTAGACTCTAATTTCACATTGGAAGAAATAAGAGTAACACTTTACAATAAGGTACACAATTAACAGTAATTACTAGTAAACTAATGAGAAACAAACTTTTAGTTAATGATTAGCTAATGGCCCTTAATCATTAGTTAATCATTAATTAATGATTAGGTAAGTCAGTTCTGAGTATAGTAGTTAATCATTAGTCACATTGTGAGTAGAGTAGTTAATAATTATTTGTCAGTTCCTTAGTAATTACTTATTAGTTAATGGTCAGTTTGTGAGTATAGTAGTTAATCGTTAAGTTAATCATTACTTAATTATTACCTGTCCATTAGTTACTCTTTTTGTGTACCCTATTGTAAAGTGATGCGTCATACTGAGTAGTTCATGAGTACTGAATCATTAGCTACTTAATTATTACCTGTCCATTAGTTACTCTTTTTGTGTACCCTATTGTAAAGTGATGCATCATACTCAGTTCATGAGTGCTGAATCATTACTTAACTATTACCTTTCCATTACTTACTCTTTTTGTGTACCCTAATATAAAGTGAAACTGTGTACTTATACCTAACAAATAAATTCAACACTTGTTCCAGGTGAGATTCGAGCCCCCAGCCCCAAGATTGTAAGTCTGGTTCTCTACCAACTGAGCTAACCAGCCTGTTAAGTCATATTAGTCGGTAGAGCCATACTATGGATCTGTAGAGCCACATCCATTGCTCAACTTCGGTCATGTCCGCATCTCAGCTGCTGTGTGGCCTCGCCTGCTCTATTGGCATGCACAGCTCACAATTACAGTGACATCACTGATGATGTCATAGACATGACATGACATGACAAAAGACAACAATTTAAACAGAGCCCATATACATACTTTTTTACACTAAAATCGGAATGTTTTGCAAATGATATGGCGGCCCACTTGCAATAACTTTGCGGCCCACAGGTTGGGAATGGTTGCTCCATCTTTAACCAAGTTGTTTTAGTTGCCTAACCATAACACAAATTGTTGGCTACAGTCTCATCGTGACGGGAAAAAAATATGAAAAAAGTGGCATCCGGTAGGTAGCGTTGAAAAATGACAAAAAAGCTAGCGTCTGGTGGCATTAAAAAAAAGAAAATAGGGGACCAAATCAAAATAGGGGAGACAAAAGGGGGCACCCAGTGCGGGGTCCCAGGGGGTCCTGACTCCTGACCAAAGTAAACGTCAGTATTTAACGAGTTGGGAGTGAGAATGTGTTGTCCCAGTAGGCCTTTTATAGTGACAGGAACAAACACAGGGCCTTCTTCTGTCTGAAAGTGGGCTTTAAAGAGCCCAGAGACTCACTCCTGTCTTTCTTGACCCAAGTTGAACTTGACACCAAAAGGCAACCACCAGCTATCTAGACATGGAAGCTGTTAGGAGAGCGGTTTTAATAAGCACACTGGATGAGTCAGACAGGGTGCTGCACTCCCCGGTCCCTTCAAATCTCGTCCCCCACACCTCCCCTCCCTCCCTCCCTCCGAGTCCACTCTCCCACATGCATTCTCTCCCCCCCCCCAAATTGTAATTACACCTGCTCTGCCAAGCGTGGCTGGAGGTGTGGCTGGGGGAAATCAATTGTTAATATGAATCTGACGAAAGCCAAGTGTGTGAGGTGGAGCCTCTGCCATGGTCTCTGTGGAAACATTAAGGTGTAAGCAGTCTGCACCTGTACCTCCCTGGGACAGAGTGGTAAGGAGACCTCACCTTGGGGAATTGTGTGTGTGTGCGCGTGCGCGCGTGTGTGTATAGAGTGAGCCCATCCATTTACAAAATAAACCTCCATACAATTACAAAGTCCCATTATGGAAACATTACCTTTTGTCTCGAGCTGCTTTAGCAGGTTGGAATCAATGATAAATCACCTGTAAAATTAAAATCATGATCACAGAATGGTGCCAGAAATTAAAGCTGCATTCAGCGATGTTTTTGCGTGAAAATAAGTGTTAAATGGCTCTATATTCTGACAGCAATCACTGAAATAGAGTGTTTGGTCAGTAACTTGGAACCCCCAACCGCCCAATGTCCTCTATCTCCTGTAGTCCTGCAGGCAGGGCAGACGTATCTCTGCAACCGTAACTCGTAGAGACTCGAGGATAGCGGCATTGGATTCGGGGTGAAAAAATGCATGTAGTCCCTTGAAGGCATCACGATGATGATTGGATAAAAATTGGCACCGACCTCAAACTATCCAATCAGAGAAAAGTTAACATTCTCTGGGAAGCGGAAGGTCAGATCGCGATGCCTATAAAGGACTATATGAATCCAACGCCGCTATCCTTGGACAGTCTCTACAAGTTACGGTTGCGGAGATACGTCCGCCCTGCCTGCAGGACTACAGGAGAGAGATAGAGGACGGGGGGGGTTCCAAGTTACTGACCAAACACTCTATTTCAGTGATTGCTGTCAGAATATAGAGCCATTTAACACGTATTTTAACACAAAAACATCACTGAATGCCGCTTTAAGCTATCGTCATCATCAGCTACCTGAGCAACACATCACCACACCAATCAGAATAATACAAAATAATAATAAAAAGTCTGGCAGGTTAGGGACAATCGGGCATGAAGATATCTTCCTATCTGTGGGCTCAGCACAGCTGTTTTTGAGCCTATGACTCCCGGGAGATCTCCAAGAAGCGAGTGTGAAACCAACAGGCATGACGGCACATCCTCACAGCCCACAGAGACAAGTCAGAGGCTGCTGGATTTGCCAGGAGACGTACAGAACGTTAACACCGGCCCGAGCTCTGGACCAGGAGACGTACAGAACGTTAACACCGGCCCGAGCTCTGGACCAGGAGACGTACAGAACGTGAACA
Source organism: Poromitra crassiceps (assembly GCF_964638095.1). Classification (NCBI taxonomy): domain Eukaryota; kingdom Metazoa; phylum Chordata; class Actinopteri; order Beryciformes; family Melamphaidae; genus Poromitra; species Poromitra crassiceps. The sequence continues at coordinate 1,463,196 of NC_139623.1, forward strand.
CCGGCCCGAGCTCCGGACCAGGAGACGTACAGAACGTTAACACCGGCCCGAGCTCCGGACCAGGAGACGTACAGAACGTGAACACCGGCCCGAGCTCTGGACCAGGAGACGTACAGAACGTTAACACCGGCCCGAGCTCTGGACCAGGAGACGTACAGAACGTGAACACCGGCCCGAGCTCTGGACCAGGAGACGTACAGAACGTTAACACCGGCCCGAGCTCTGGACCAGGAGACGTACAGAACGTTAACACCGGCCCGAGCTCCGGACCAGGAGACGTACAGAACGTTAACACCGGCCCGAGCTCTGGACCAGGAGACGTACAGAACGTGAACACCGGCCCGAGCTCCGGACCAGGAGACGTACAGAACGTGAACACCGGCCCGAGCTCTGGACCAGGAGACGTACAGAACGTGAACACCGGCCCGAGCTCTGGACCAGGAGACGTACAGAACGTGAACACCGGCCCGAGCTCCGGACCAGGAGACGTACAGAACGTGAACACCGGCCCGAGCTCTGGACCAGGAGACGTACAGAACGTTAACACCGGCCCGAGCTCTGGACCAGGAGACGTACAGAACGTTAACACCGGCCCGAGCTCTGGACCAGGAGACGTACAGAACGTGAACACCGGCCCGAGCTCTGGACCAGGAGACGTACAGAACGTGAACACCGGCCCGAGCTCTGGACCAGGAGACGTACAGAACGTTAACACCGGCCTGAGCTCTGGACCAGGAGACGTACAGAACGTGAACACCGGCCCGAGCTCTGGACCAGGAGACGTACAGAACGTTAACACTGGCCCGAGCTCTGGACCAGGAGACGTACAGAACGTGAACACCGGCCCAAGCTCTGGACCAGACAGATAGTGTTACAGTTACACATCACTTCCTCTGATTTCAGAGAGACAAGATTACTCACGACCGCTGATGCTGGCTTGACAAGAGTGAATTCACGTTTTATTCTTTTATGATAGCCTACTGAAATGGAGCCTAAACATATATCCTCATGTGTGCCCCTAAAAATAAAGTCATTGTTCGCTCATTTGAAAAAAAAAAAAAGAAGCTTTCTCAACACATAATAAAGGCATAATGTGTTGCTGCTATATACAGGCCTGGCAAAGTCTGAGCAATGTTGTTATGGTACAAATTAGATGTAGCTGCAGGCTATGTAAGGGCAATTGTTAGTGTGTGCATGTGTGTGCATGTGTGTGTGTGTGTGTGTGTGTGTGTGAGAGAGAGAGAGAGAGAGAGAGAGAGTGTTAGAGGGAGGTTATTATCACTAGGTGGTCTCCAAAAGGCCGAGGGAGTTCGTAGTCATTTCTGTGTAAAAGCAGTGAAAACATTCTCATTAGCGAAGAGCGTTATACAATAGTAATACCACACATGAATTATTTATCCATACTATGCTGGATGGTATAAAAAAATACAAAAAAAAACACAAAGAAAAAAGATGAATTGACAGTTGAGTATTAGCAGTGAGGGAAAACACTTCTTATGCCACGCTAAAACAGGGTCACATGAAAAGCAAAGCTGCTTGAGCTCATTTCCATAATACCTCCTTGTGCCCCACGAGAATCTCTGCTTCACTTTGCCTTCATTTGCATTTGTCACTAAACGGCATTGGTCTTTTCCAGTTTGGCAGCTGTATGCACTGGTACAGTACAGCTGTATGCACTGGTACAGTACAGCTGTATGCACTGGTACAGTACAGCTGTATGCACTGGTACAGTACAGCTGTATGCACTGGTACAGTACAGCTGTATGCACTGGTACAGTATAGCTGTATGCACTGGTACAGTACAGCTGTATGCACTGGTACAGTACAACTGTATGCACTGGTACAGTACAGCTGTATGCACTGGTACAGCACTGGTACAGTACAGCTGTATGCACTGGTACAGTACAGCTGTATGCACTGGTACAGTACAGCTGTATGCACTGGTACAGTACAGCTGTATGCACTGGTACAGTATAGAGTATTTATTGATTGATTGATTGATTGATTGATTGTATACAGTACAGAGTATTGGATTGCTTACGGTAAAATCTATTAGGTAGAGCTGATGGGAGGCAAAAGCTGCCCACTGGCTGCGGCTCAGAAACATTATTTTGGGTATTTGACAGTGGAGCCAAGGATTTTTATCGGAATCACAGTGGTAACTAAATTGGACAGGAGATAAGCTGGCTCCTCTCATCACTTATAGATCTACAGAGAGACACCCATTTAAATTCAGACATGTCCTCGGTTCAACTTCACATTCTCCTCTATGGCAGCAAATCACTTATGAACTTCAAACTAGTACTAAAACTGTGGTTGTAGGTGGAGGTGGAGCCGGCTGGGAGGTTTGGAAGCATTTGCAAGGTGGCAAAGGCACAAAGGTTTAACAGTGTGTGTAGTGTTGAGTTGACTGACATGTGGAGTAGCGGGTTTAGTCTCTGTGATGATTTGGCTTACGCACGTCACGGCATTCCCCCAGGGCATCTGGTGCTGCATGTCTGAAGCAGTGGTGAGTGTGTGTGTGGCCCTGAACTCCTCCGCCAAAGCCTTTGGTTCACATTCCTCAGACTGCAGATTAAAGGACCTCAGTCAAGAGAGAGAGATCCGCAATCCAGAGGCGTTTTATTTATCTGAATACCTTCACGGAAGAAAAAATTGAGAAATCACATCCGCCTACTAAATGCAAAACTATGTGCACTATAATCATTCAAAGAAGGCCTATATCACAAAATCACATCATAAAAAGAATAGGCGAATATAAACAAGCAGCATAGCAATTCTCTGCAGTAGAGGCATAATGAGAAGGGATGCAATAGCCAGCAGGATGTATTCTTGCGAGATATTCTTTGCCTTCTTACTTAAAAGTCAACATAATCGATCTGTTTATCCTCTTTGGGGAAAGTAAAAATACAACATATCACACTTTCCAAGATAACAAAAGCCCATTGCCTCGATTCATTGTCCATGCAATGTTTCAGTACATGGAAAAAGATAAATTGACATCACAGCTGCCATGGTACAGGACATGCACCAGTGGTTGTGATAGGGGGGCTACTTAGGTGCCATGACAGATGTCAAATGTGAACAGCAGGAGGGGAAGGAAGACTCATGCAAATCTTAATAGTAGAAAGTCATGTAACCTCTCACTGCGGGATCCCAGACAGTGTCCCATCCCCTCGCTCAAACGTCCGAGTTGATGCTCAGGTTGGCCAACCGCGGGTCAGAGTTGATCTCATACCTGTAATGGTACCCCTCCATGTGGTCCCTGCATGCATCACGGATGTTGTACATCCACCGCTTGATGCCCTTCCTGTTCAGGTAGAGGACCAGCAGGAAGATGACGCCGATCAGGGCCAGCACAAGCCCCAGGAAGACGTACGAAGTCTCCAGCACGCCCTTCATGTCGCCTGAATAGTTGCACTCCAGCTGGGAGCGCTCCAGCTGCAGCAGGGGCTGGTTCCTCAGGCTCTCCGGCTCTGTGCAGGTCAGGTTCAGCGCGTCTGCCACCTGCTCCGTGCTCTTCAGCCACGCCACTAGGTCCTCCATGAAGCAGTCGCAGCGCCAGGGATTCCCGTCTAGGTGAACCTGGAGGTAGAGATGGGATATTGGTATTGGCTGCTGATACTAACCTAATTCACATATCGGACTGATGTGTGGTAAAGTGGCAGGGGTGTTTAATTGTCGGTTTATTGAAATGCTATTTTAATCATTTTGAATGGATTTTGGAAATATCTCATTACTTGTATTCATTGTTGAATTCAATTATTGTGGAATATTATGAACCAGGTAATGCTATGAGATTACCAAACCAAATAGTAGTAGCCAGCTACTATGTAAATGTGGAGGCTGCAGCTCCTTGGGAGAGTTGCCAAGAGCTCTGGTATCGGAATCAATATCGGTAGATATCCAAATTCAGGTATCGGATCGGAACTGGATCGTGCGCGGTGCATCTCTACCTGGAGGCCAGGCGTGAGGCTGAACTCGGCCAGTGTGGCGTTGGGCAGCTCCCTCAGGCTGTTGTCCCTCAGGTCCAGGTCCCGCAGCGACGGCACCTTCAGCGTCCCGTTCTGGAGAGAAATGATGGAGCTGTTCTGCAGGCTGAGGTTGGTGAGCTTGGAGAGGCCCGAGAACAGGCCGTCTGGGAGAACCACAAGGTCATTGTTGGACAGGTCCAAGCTGGTGAGCTGGAGCAGCTTTCCGTCCTGTAAGACGCTCAGCACCGTGTCCACGGAGGAGTAGTTGTGGAAAGACCTGCTGAGGTTGAAGACCTGCAGTTTATTGTCATCAGGGAAAGCTCTAGTACTGAGGTTCTGGATTTTGTTGTTGCTCAAGTCCAGCCGTACCAGGTTTGGCAGGTTGTCAAATACCATTGCATCCAGAGACTCAATCTCATTCCCATTGAGATAGAGATCTGTCAACAGTCCCAGGCTGGTTGGGAAAGACTCTGCACTGATACGAGAGATGTTGTTTCCTGTGACGAACAGGAATTTAGTATTGGCCGGTAATGAATGCGGAATCGTGTTCAAGTCCTGGTTTTGGCATTTCACAGTTTGTGTGGAGCATAAGCATTTGTCCGGACAGCCCTGACAGGACAAAACCACAGCAAGGAGGAACAATACATGCCCCAGATCCAAGTTCGTTGTCCTTTCTCGGATTTCTCCACGTTTACACGCACACAATGTGCTCAACAGGCACATCTTAACTCTTGATTTCTAGAAATCTGACGGAGACCGTGCGTAAAGATTGCTTTGCATCAACCCAACCCAGTCACCGCCTTGTTCTTCCGCACGGAACGAGAGCAACTTTTCCAGCTCTTTCTCCCCCCTTTCTCCTTCTTAAAACTACGTCCACTTCCGACACAAACGCCATAAAATTAGCCCCAAACCATCCTTATCGGTCTACATTTCCATGAGGACAAGTTATCCTCTTCGTGCTTTTGTTTTCCAAATCCGCGGCTATGAATGTCGATATTTTCCCAGTCCCGACGAAACAAACACGTTCGAGTCGGCTTTGAAGACGGTAACAACTTGCTCGATGGTTCCGAAAGAAACAATAATCCTTGTCTCCCAAGGGTGCTGTCCGTGATGTGCGCACTTCGCAACACTCTGTAAAGACGGTGGGAGAGACGAGAGGAATAGTCCAGACACAGTGCCACGGTGCAAAACAGTGGAAGGAGGGACTAAACCATTTTCAGTATTAGGGGGTTGAACAGTATAAACTTTTACAGACTGCGTTTGGTCCACGATGTTTCTAGTTATGGTCATGCTATGCGCTTCTTCTCCTTCTTCTTCTTCTTCTTCTTCTTCTCCTTCATTAACTTTTCCATTGATCTACAAAATAAACATCACACAGCCTCAAGCGCGCATAGCAACCGGTACGCCTAAAATGCATTGGTGTGCGCCAATTGCACTTCAATAGTGTCGATATGAGATTTTGTGGCTGTGGCCCATGGATTAACCAAATTATTGTGATTTCCAAAATAGGGTCCGGGGCCACGCCACCCAAGGGCCCCTGAATCGGGAGTCCATGATGAGGTCAATGAAGAATAGATACATTTCACTGTTATTAATTTGAAGATACTGCGGCATACAATGTTATGTCTCTTCATGTTTCATTCTCCCACTAATACCAGCCTGCAGCAACAGTTATAGCCTACTAAACAATAATAAACCACAAAAATCTTCTCTGATGGGGTTTGTCTTATCACTACATAATCTGTTTGTTTGGGAGACCTTGACAGGGAATTGTCTGGGAGGAGCCCCATGGGTTAACCAGTTTGATCTATAGGCCTATTATACGATTTGACACCCAATCCAATTCTACAACATTACCTATTCAGCCCAAATGCAAATGGAATTTGATAAGCTTTAGTCTCAGCAGGAAAAACACTGCCAGCCACATCATAATGTAGTTTGACAGTCTTTTCCTTTTTAACCTAAATGAATTGAGAAGCAGATACAAAACTGGTGAGGGAAATACATTAATCATTTGAGCCACAGCCAGCTTATGTCACATTATATATTTCCCCTGGGCATAGTATTTGCCATGGATTGCAACGCACTTATCAAACCACAAACAACAATTCCTTTAAAATCCTTATTTGTCCTTGGATGGGATCATTAGACCTTCTAATTCCCACCCCAGAGGTTTGTCAACCCCACAGAGGAAGAACTCTGAATATATAGGGGAGGTGACTGTGAGGATAGCAGCCTCATGGTGATTTGGAATGGGGTTTATTTACTGGCTCAGATATAAATATAAAGAAGATTTAATTACAACTACTGTGGCCCAACTTTGGGCATAGGCCGCAAACCAAGGCTCTCCAGGCATCCCGGTCCTGGGCCAATTTCTCCATCTGTCATGTATGGCCAGTCCTCTTCATCTGCCTCCAGGTGTTTGTTGGTCTGCTTCTTTTACTTTTCCCTTGTGGATTCCAAAAGAGGACATATCTTGAAGGGAGATTTAGTGAAAGTAAAAGTTCAGACAAATTTCTTATAAAGTTAATAAAGGCAGTTGAATTTGAAATGCTATTTTGATGAAGACTATCCACTTTTATCTCACCACGTACAGTCAAGATTTAAAAAAAACTTTATTGAAGGGTTGAGGGTCTAAACAGATGCATATAGGCTACTGATCTGGTCTTTGACATAAAGAGGTTTAGGAGATGCTGATCTTGCCTATATGTAAGGACTTCAAGTTAAAGGGTTGCTTAAAGGCAACTCAGCTCATTTTATTATCTTTTGAATGCAGCTCGGAAGTCAGATTTATTAATTATTTTTGTGTCATTAATTTTCTTGAGCAAATAATTAAATATTTGTAAAATTTGTCAGCATCAAGGATTCTATATATGGAGCACAGACAGTAGTAGGGTAATAGAGTGGACCCTTTATGTCTTTAGGTTTCCACATCTGCCTTTGGAAATGACTTGAGTGTGACCTTGCAAGTCGAAGCATTGTCTGTTGGATTATGCAGGATTATACTGCTGAGAAGCAAAACTCTGGATGGCTTCATGCTTGAATGGAAGTGGTGGTGGTGGTGGTGGTGGTGTGTGTGTGTGTGTGTGTGTGTGTGTGTGTGTGTGTGTGTGTGTGTGTGTGTGGGGGGGGGGGGGGGGGGGGGGGGGGGGGGTGATGAGTACACCCGGTGTACTCATCAATATGTCATTTTTTGAAGCCCATGCAGATCCCAGTGTAACCCTATCTTTACCCCCGCGACGACCCTCTCCTATTCTTAGCTGTTGCCAATGTGACAATCCCCTGAGTAGGCTATATTTTCCAAGGGACCTGAAAGAAACAAAAAAAAATTGTTATGCTGCTATTTATTTAGGAGTAATTAAACATCCCTTTAACAATAATGACACTGGTCATGTAACCGAAGGTATGGTACAGAAGGCACCATACTTTAAGATTAGGTGTAACATCATTACATTATTACAGTATGTGCTAAACAGGCCATTCAGTCTGTGCAAGAAACGGGACAAAGCCCTTTGTCCTGCTCAATGCTCTGAACCCCAGTAACTAGAAATATATTTTTATTACAAGTAACTTGCACCTAAATATAGATACATTATGCATTAGCGCTATTTATACTTTTGTGCATTTTTTTTTATTATTAAAATGTAGGCTACTATAAAACAACATGTTACTCTTAATCCTGACACGAGGGACAAATGTAGCTCTGTATAAATCAAAAGAACTGTTTTCAATAATAGATCCTAAAATTGTCATTATATTTGATATTTCACCAGGGAATAGTAACATGATTTTCCAATGTTTCACAATATGGTACTGTCTTGTCTCTTCCTTCTTTCATCTCATCTCCCTGCTTCTCCTTAATTAAATTGCATGAAGATTTTTTAATAGGCTACTTTTTTTTTTAAACTAAGACAATGATTTTCTTTATAATCTTTAAGCACATAATTCGAGACAAATAAAATTATATACGACTGTAGACTGACAACATTTTGCACACCACTGATCTAAATTTAAAATGAAAAATTGCAACACAGCACAGCAAAGCGCAAAATGACGAGTACCCAATAGGAGATTAGAATGTATATGCATTCAACCAATCAGAAGTCTGCATATTCCCAAGCTTCCCTCCTCCGAGGTCTTTCCGGTCCTTCCTACCTACCTGCAGGACTTCAAGCAACTGTCAACATTTCCATCTGTGAAACAGCCAAAGGCGTCTCCTATTTACAATAATGCCAGAGTGGATATCAGCCGTTTTTGTCAGCTCCATGTCTTCTTCTTTCTTCATCTAGCGGAAGGTGAGGAATGTTCTGAAATCTTTGCAACGACGTTCATTTTCCAAAGCGAGATAGCTGAATATCAGCGAATGCTAGCTATAGCGATGATGTCAGAGTTAGTTAACAGAGTTAGCTTAGCTGTCGTTATCGTTATCGTTAACGTTGCATCTAGGTGCACATTTTCTGACATGCCAGTTCCTTCAACGTTAGTTGTTTAACGTCAACGTTAGACAGCTGCAGAATTAGAAAATGCATAGCAAATAATGCTTGGTGTCTGCCTTGCTTGGCAGCTGCTGTCAAACCTTAGTCCAGGTTGTGCACAGCTTGCTACCAAGTTACGCTATATGGGACATATAGCGTTAATATGATGTTAAATGTTAAATTTCAACAAGGGAATTATGCTTCGCTTGGTCACAGTTCACCAGTTCTGTAATTTAGAGCCCAACGAAGGTCCCGGAAATGGATGGCGATTTGCAGAGGGTAAAACAAGCTCTTTGCTAGCTAATTAGCATGTTACATAATGCTGTTGGGCCAACATTTACTCAGATCCTGGAACCAAGAATTGCGTACCTGCACCGTAAAACCCAATATAATATTATGTACTGTACTGTAGACTGTATGCAAAGTCCAAACTGTTATTTTTGCAGTTAATTACAAGCAAAACCCAAGGAATATGTCTGGCTGTCAAACAAATGCCAACTCAGCTGATCTGACTGTGCAGATGAATCGTTGGTCTGGAAATAGGTAAATCTGCTGTGCAGCTCTGACCTTTGCCCTTGCAGTAGTGGCCATGGCAACTTTATCTTGCAAGGCAGAGCAGTGTCCATGTTGTGTGTAGGCTGTTGTTTTTCATTAATAATGCTGTAATTTTCTTCCTCAGGTGCACCATACAATTATGGAGTTTTGAAAAGGGAGCAGGGAGTTTTGGGGGGAAAGGCGGCCTTTCCCCTCAAGTTGGATGGTTGGACTACTGGATGGGAATGTCAGATGGTTGTTGAAATTGTAGCTTTTTTTGTACATTTAAAAACTAGTAAGAGGAGACACTATTTTTGGAAACACTGAAAAGTATATTTGTACAATTTTGTATAAAACACATTGGATTTAGTATTGATTGAATTCTCAATGTCATTGTATACTGCAAGCACCTTAGGTTGTGTGGTATTGTTGGTCGAAATGGTGGACTGAAACTAGTCAGTAGGTTCTGGGGTTGCTAGGGTGCGGTGGAACCTCAACACAAGCACAATTCTAGCACCCCAAAAGATCTCGACCTTAAATACGGTATGTATATACAGTAACAGTATACAGTATATATTATTTTCTTTATATTCTTCTTCTTCGAGAGCAGCTCTGTTACGATACCCATTATCATTTGAAAGCCAAGCTTGAGTGGTGCGATAGTGTTCAGGTTTGTTACTTTGTATTGCGTTGTCGTTGTTGCTGTTGTTGTTGTGGGCAGTCAGGAGGGCAGGGTGGGACTTGTGTAGTAGCAGAGGGAGGTGGGTTCACTTGTGAGGCCAGGGCAGAGGACAGAATGAGTCTCGCAACACCGGACTGCACACCCAAATGCCGCTCGCCGCAGCACGCAGGCCAGGTGGTGGCGGCGCTGACGGGTGGCTCCGAGGGCCAGCTGCGGGCTTTCTTGGCCGTGCACTGCCACAATGCAGCCACCCTGAGGGACGCCTTCGGTCGCACGGCCCTGCACCTCGCAGCCTCGCTGGGCAAGAAGGCCCTGCTGGAGTGGCTGCTGGACAGTAAGAGTGCTGACATGACGGTGAAGGATAAGGAATCCGGCTGGACCGCTGTGCACCGCAGCACCTTCTATGGGCAAATCCACTGCCTCATGGCACTGGTCAAGGTGCGTATCCACGGTGGATCATAACAAAGAGGAGTCTGATGATTCAATATCTCTAAATCATCAACACATTTTCAAGTGCTACCCATGTTCTACAGGGTTTTTCCTGCATAGACCTGCTTAGACACCTGGGGGCGGCTGTAGCTCAGGAGGTAGAGCGGGTCGTCCACTAATCGCTTTGGATAAAAGAGGTCGGTGGTTCGATTCCCGGCTCCTCCAGTCTGCATGTCAAAGTGTCCTTGGGCAAGACACTGAACCCCAAATTGCTCCCGTTGGTGTGCCAGCACCCTGCGTGGTAACCTGCCGCCATCGGTGTGTGAATGGGTGAATGTACGGTACCTACTGACTGTAAAGCGCTTTGGATAAATGCAGGCCATTTACCATTTAGACACACCTCCGTCAAATTTCGTGCCACTTCCAGTTCCAGCTCGTGACAAAACTCTTGACAGGTGTTTTCATGGAAAACACTATTTTCTGACAAGCGTTGCACTGTGAGGATTTCTGTCATTTGTAATTTCGGCATTATGCTGATGTGTTGACAATTTAATGTTAAATATTCTTTAATAAAGGTATTTGTTTAAGAAAGCAGCCTTCTGAGTACCTTCGCATAGTCATATCAGTGCACAATGCACATAGAAAACGTCTTTTCATTCCAACTAAAAATAAATAAATAACTCTGCCGCCTATTGGTCATCTGTGAAATTTTCCCCACTAAAATCGGGCTCTAGTGCCACCTCCGCCTCATTTTAAGCCAGGAAAAACCCTGTTCTAGGGTGATTAGGCGCAATGTTGCATCCAATTATGGTCTTCATCGGGCATACTAATAACATTTAACAGTCCGGACTAACCTGATTAGTCGTATATTATACAGTATAATTAAGCAATAATATAATTTATAATCAGTAATCTGTGGTGCTGCAAGAGGAATATATAAAATGACTCCTCATGTCTTGGTAAATGAACACTTAGCATTAGTCTTGACCTCGTGCTTAGCCTTTGCCCAAGTGGATTAAAGCATTAAGAATAAGGCCCTATGTTTGACTGAGTTGTTTCTTGTCATTGTGTCAGCATGGCGGACTCCTCTCCACCCAGGACAAGGAAGGGCTCTCTGTCCTGGACTTGATCATGAAGGACAGACCAGCACATGTTGTCTTTAAAAACACCGGTAAGAAAAGAAGTTATGTCAGCTACTGTCTTCTGCACTTAAATGGATGATGATGTACCTCAATTAGGCTGACAAAACTGATACGTTTTTGGTTTTGCCAATCAAGAGTCACTTGGCATATTTTGTCATGGTTTCTCAGTCTGCTAATGGACATGTCTTGTACTTGTGACTGCAGTGCATGGGATTCAATTCTGCCTGCACTCAGTCACATCTAGCCAATTTCTCCTCTCTTTTTACAGTACATCTGTCATTTTATTTCCAACAATGCCAAGTACATTTACAGATAAAATAATTTACTTTGGTGTTTGGTGCTGCATTGTTAAAGGTGTGAGCTGCAGACAGGAAGAAAGTGTTCTTGTAGCGTGAGGTCTTAAGGACACTTGAGGAGGGTGTACTGCCCACTCGGACTGAAAAGCACTCTCCGTTCAGACGCAAAAAAACAAAAACAAAAAACCCCTTAATGGTTTCTGTCAAGCTCCTGGTGGAGGTAATATTGTGGCAGTGCTTGTAATTGTGTTTTCTTGTTTTCTTCATCTTCACAGACCCAACTGAAGTGTACACTTGGGGCAACAATACTAATTTCAGTCTCGGGCATGGTAACCAGGAGAGCAGACAGCACCCTGAGCTCGTAGATGTGTTTTCCAGGACTGAAGTTTGCATCAAGCAGGTAAGCTAACAACAACACTGTGGTTGTCTCAACTGTCGAGGGAGCAGGTAGGCTAACAACACACTGTTGTTGTGTCAACTGTCCAGGGAGCAAAGCAGGTGTTTGTTTGTTTTGACACCGTCCTGTCAGGGTGACGACATAGGGCTTCCCCACCTTATACATCCCACTCTCTTGTGTCTCCCTCACACCAGTTAGTAATGACCTCACACTCTGCATGCAGCAGTGCACGTTAGAAAGAAAAAAAAGGCAATCCACTTGGGTCCTCTGGATAAACCACGTCACCTGGGTCAACCTGCAAAACACTCCTTCCCCAGAGTCCTCTTTATTTACTGAGCCTCTCTTCAGGGTCAATTGACATTTGTAAAAGATAAAAAAAAATGTTTTTCTCCTATAAGCATAGGCACTGTTTTTAAATAGTGGCTCTGGCTCATACTTTGTCTTTCTCCTTCCACAGCTGTGGAAATATTGGCTTAGATATTGCTTGAGAGGTGCACACATTGTACGTTTGATGAATGAGGATGTTGGTACTAATACGGCCATGGTACATGTAATATGAGACATTATATTGTTATGCATATTAAACCAGAGGCATTATTCTTCTGTGGCAATGGGTTTGGGAGGATGGTTATTAGAAATAGGAGGCCATCAGTAATGTCATTGGAGTGAGTCAGTTAGAGGGCAGCAGAGTTGGCGTGTCAGGCCTGGGCTTATTGGGTTTGTCTTCTCCTTTAGAAGCTAATTTGTGACTTTGTGGAGCCCGTCTCTGCATGGTTAAACCCACACTGCCAGGGTGTGCCTGTGCCAGCCAGGCTACAATTTCATGGCACTTGTCATGTGGATGCTCAGTGTGTGATTAATATAGCTGCTGGCACCAATACCATTGCCTGTGTGTGTGTGTGTGTGTGTGTGTGTGTGTGTGTGTGTGTGTGTGTGTGTGTGTGTGTGTGTGTGTGTGTGTGTGTGTGTACACAACATCAGACGCTAGTTATATTAGATTAGGTCGGTGATGCAAAATGACTGTTGGATATGTTGTCATTTCAACCTATTTGTGAAGTGTGGGGTATGTAAGTAGTTTTGTGGCGAGGAATTTGTCCTAGTAAAATGGGAAAATAATTCTGCACACTGCAAATAAAAGGCTAGGTATGAGGTAGAAATGATGTATCTGGGCTACATTTCACAATATACTGTTTCCGTAAGAAAGCCTATGCTCAGGGTGTTTGTCTGACCTGTGTGACCTGTGTAAGAAAGCCTATGCTCAGGGTGTTTGGCTGACCTGTGTGACCTGTAAGAAAGCCTATGCTCAGGGTGTTTGTCTGACCTGTGTGACCTGTAAGAAAGCCTATGCTCAGGGTGTTTGGCTGACCTGTGTGACCTGTAAGAAAGCCTATGCTCAGGGTGTTTGTCTGACCTGTGTGACCTGTAAGAAAGCCTATGCTCAGGGTGTTTGGCTGACCTCTGACCTGTGTGACCTGTAAGAAAGCCTATGCTCAGGGTGTTTGGCTGACCTGTGTGACCTGTAAGAAAGCCTATGCTCAGGGTGTTTGGCTGACCTGTGTGACCTGTAAGAAAGCCTATGCTCAGGGTGTTTGGCTGACCTGTGTGACCTGTAAGAAAGCCTATGCTCAGGGTGTTTGGCTGACCTCTGACCTGTGTGACCTGTAAGAAAGCCTATGCTCAGGGTGTTTGGCTGACCTGTGTGACCTGTAAGAAAGCCTATGCTCAGGGTGTTTGGCTGACCTCTGACCTGTGTGACCTGTAAGAAAGCCTATGCTCAGGGTTAGGGATGTCCCGATCCGATCACGTGATCGGAGATCGGGGCCGATCACGTGATTTTTAGAAGATCGGAATCGGGGGGAAAAGATCGGGAGTAAAAAAAAAAAAAAAAAAAAAAAATTATTCAACAAACATGACCATGTTCACATCTTAAACTCATCCTGAGGCCTTAGTTTTGGTTTTAAATTACATATCATCATTCATTTATTTAGTGTCGCACAGAGCAGAAGAATTTACCAAAACAAACGCATTTCCTGATTTACATTGTTATTGCACTATTCTGCACATCATTTGTTTTAGTTTACATGGTTATTTTGTGGTGCACCACTGATAAGCTTTATTTTATTTTGTTTTAAATTTTGAATCCATGTTGGATATAATGAATACTGTTAAATAAAAAAGCCATATCCATGTTGGATATAATGGATAGTTAGTTGGATACTGTTAAATAAAAAAACAATCTTAAGGGTCAACTTGATTGCAGTTTTTTCTTTTCTTTTTTCTTAATGAATTGCCGAAAGATCGGATCGGGAAAAATCGGTATCGGCAGATACTCAAAATCACATGATCGGGATCGGATCGGGAGCAAAAAAAATGTGATCGGGACATCCCTACTCAGGGTGTTTGTCTGACCTGTGTGACCTGTAAGAAAGCCTATGCTCAGGGTGTTTGGCTGACCTGTGTGACCTGTAAGAAAGCCTATGCTCAGGGTGTTTGGCTGACCTCTGACCTGTGTGACATGTTGTGTAGAGAGTAGTAATTTCATAATGCTTAGCGGGGGACAGATGGATCCCATTTCATGAGCACACAATGACCCAGAGGCTCCACACAGCCTTTTGTCTTCCCAACCCAATCCAGCAGGTGATGGGGGTTAAATATTAATTCCAGAATGACATGTTTTAATTAAATGAAACAGGCTGGTATGTATGTGTGTTGATGTCTCCATCAATGTGATACTCCAGGGCTTGAGGGGAGTGATGTATTAGTAATGATGTTTGTGCCGTGGCCTTTATTGGAACTATGTTTTACTATCAGTACAAGAGGGCTTGGCCAGGGACATGGAAAGAGATGCATCGCAGCCTCTGTTATGAGGTCAAGGTTACGATGCCAGGAGTCTTTCTCAGCATCTCAAGTTGTATTTTTCCCTCAGAATAGTTGGGAACTCAACAATACTCCCTGACCTCACAAAGCACAAAGAAATGCATGAATTCAAGCAAAAAAACAAAAGCAACAACAACAAAAGTAACAAAAAATGATAAATGTATAAACATCGCCCTCTCCCTGCAGGTGGTCCTGTGTAAGTTCCACTCTGTGTTCCTGTCTCAGAAGGGCCAGGTGTTCACTTGTGGACACGGGCAGGGAGGACGACTCGGCCATGGGGACGAACAGACTTATCTGGTGAGTCTTCTTGTTTCTTCTTCTTCTTCTTCTTCTTCTTCTTCTTCTTCTTCTTCTTCTTCTTCTTCTTCTTCTTCTTCTTCTTCTTCTTCTTCTTCTTCTTCTTCTTCTTCTTCTTCTTCTTCTTCTTCTTCTTCTTCTTCTTCTTCTTCTTCTTCACCACAATTCTGGGAGAATTACTGTAAAATTTCAGATTCATTTATTAACTCATTGAGTGCCAATGACGTCTAAAGATGTCAATTCAAATAGTAACGTAGAGTGCCAATGACGTCTAAAGACGTCAATTGCGTTTTTTGACGGTGGGACGTGGATCAAAGCCTGATGCATCTCCTCTATAAGTATGGGGGATTTTGAAGGTGTAGAAGTTATTTTACGGACCCATTAGGTGGCGACAGTGCTCTCCGGATTAGAGAAAGATGAGAAAAAAGAGTAGAAGAAGCCGTGTGGGGAAACGGAAATGCTGTAACGTTAGCTGTGCCTGTGAACAGCAGCCAATCTGCTGCCACAATTGAGCCCCTCCGTCTCCGCTGCGATAGCCCATCCACACGATTAGTTGCCAGAAAAGGAGCACCCGACACCAGCGTCTTTCTGAAAAGCCAAATCATTCTCAGCTGGAAGCGCTGGGAGCCGGCAAACAAAAACGGCAGAACGATGTGAAATTAGAGCTGGGTGTAGCGCACTTTGAAACGTGCAGAGCAAACGTGCAGCAGAGAGCCACCAGAGACACTCCCACGGAGGAGTTTGCAGTTGAGGGGGGTGGGGCACGCAGGGCACCATACAACACGTACCGACCCAGACAGCAGGCTCGATGGACAGATTGGCAAAACACAAGCTAGAATATCTGATGCCCACCAGCAGTAAATCAAGACCAGCAAGAAGGCCAGCGCTGCTGGTTGCAGCTAAAAAATATAATTTTGCCATCAAAATTCCTTTGTTTTCGCTCTTTTATTGAAGGGAATTATTTTTGAGGTGTCACTACATCAGAAAATATTAGCTTCAGAGTCAGTGATGTATGTGCTTGAAATGCTTCATTTCACAAAAGGCTCATTATCTCAGCTTCTAATTTGAAACGTCTGTTTTTGCTGAAATCAACCTATCTTCTCCGGCTGATAACTAAAGAACGGAAAATTATATCAATAAACTTTTTTTTGCTGATGATACAAGATAGTCTCATCGTTCTTTGGGCGTGTTCGGTGTTTACATAGTAATATCACACAATATTCTGTGGGCCTCGAGAAATCACTGAAAACGCTCTGAAAGGGCTGGCACTGGGAGCATCCGTTTTCCAAAAGTGGCTGGCACTCAATGAGTTAAGGACTGCACAACAAAGTCGGCAGAATTTGCTTTCGGTACAGCATATTATAGCACAATAGCTACTGTGTCAGCAGAAAAAACATGGGAAGTACAGATATGAAAACAATACACAGACAGTACAGGTAGCACATAAAGACAAATACAGGACACATTCAACATGAACAGAAATTATGGAAGCATAATTTAATGATACTGAATATCTGCAAAAATGATTGCCATCAGCCACTTCAGTCCAAGTTGAATTAAAACCTCCTTCTCACTATTCTCCCAGGTTCCTCGGATGGTGGAGGGTTTGATGTCCCACCACTGCTCCCAGGTGGCAGCAGCCAAAGACCACACGGTGGTGCTGACGGAGGAGGGCTACGTCTACACCTTTGGCCTCAACACCTTCCACCAGCTGGGCCTCGCTCCTCCACCCGCCTCCGCACATGTCCCTAAACAGGTAAGGGAGTGTGGAGAATAACTGGGACAAGGTCAGCCATGGTTAATAGCCAGAGAGATTCGGAGAATTGCAGTTCACATTTTGCAGTACATTAGTTCTGTGTCCAGACCTTAGAGAATAATTTTCTACATTGAGACTAGTCTAGGAACCCTTATTACTATATAGCTGCAGTATCCCTGTCCTGTGTCCTATGCAGGTGTTCTCCAAGGCTCTGAGAGGGAGGACTGTGATTGGAGTGGCAGCAGGAAGGTTCCACACAGTGCTGTGGACCAGGGAGGCTGTCTACACAATGGGACTCAATGGAGGGCAGCTGGGTAAGTTACAACATTCAAATGTCAACACCCTTTTCATGTACACATATTCATCATGTTTTTCATAGAGGCAGCAACTGCTATCAAGTTTCACCTATTGAGCACTTTAGACGACAATAGTCATATTCCATTGATCCATTTGAGTGACCCTGAGGCCTGTTGCAGATGTCTTAGCATCAGTTTTTGAAGGCTGATATGGACACAGATATTTTTGGATTGATCTTCCTATGCTTTGTGCTGATATTTTGTGCCAGTAATAGTACTCATTATTCCCCTCATAATTTCTTGGCAATCTCACGCACGCACGGCACGCACACACCCACACACACACACACACACACACACACACACACACACACACACACACACACACACACACACACACACACACACACACACACACACATTACTGAACAATTAAATGATTATCTACCTTATTTTTGAATGCCCCACTGTATAATAATTATGGGTACAAGGTCCGGTTTAACGTGACTTGATTGTTGCAGCTTGCCATTTCCTTTGTTATACTCTTTGGCTGCGAATTATAAACCGGAAACCGGAGTACGTTATAAATATAGTCACGTTATCCACCTTATTTTTGAATGCCCCACTGTAAAAAATAATTGTGCGTACAAGGTCCGGTTTAACGTGACTATTGCTGCAGCTTGCCATTTCCTAAAGTATTCTACTTGATTTGAAAAGATGGCTGCCTACACTCAGTCTCTTGTACCCTGGCTGAATTGAACATAACTTGGTCAATAAGTATGTAACATACAAAATAAAACAACCCGTAATATCT
The DNA here is from genome assembly GCF_964638095.1 of Poromitra crassiceps. NCBI lineage: Eukaryota > Metazoa > Chordata > Actinopteri > Beryciformes > Melamphaidae > Poromitra > Poromitra crassiceps. The sequence goes on from NC_139623.1 coordinate 1,481,165, forward strand.
TAATTTTATGTAGAATGCAGAGGACATGTAACTGTTTAGTTAAACTTGCATTCCAGGAATATTGTGCTCTTAAGATGACTTTAGTGGCTCGAGTCTGTTTTGTCCTGGAACCCACACGCTTTGCGGTGGTGGTTTTAGCGTAACCTATGTGCGTTTTAGCGTAACTTATGTGGGATTCGAGGCGTAACCTATGTGGGGTTTGGCGTAACCTATGTGCGATTCGAAATAACGTATCCGAGATAGAAAACGTTATGAATAGCCACGTTATAAACAACAAACTAACGCCGGTGATCCGTATGGAAACTGTGTTACTCGAAATGGTTAATATTGGCCACAGCAGGTGATTACCCATGAATGCACTGCGCTCTTAAAGGGATATTTATCGACGAGATTTTTGCCAAGCTGGACCTGGTTAGTGATTTGCTCCGTTCGCCCAGACGGGTGTCAAGCTGTCAGCAACAAGGCTGGGAGGATCACACCGGAAGAAGCACCCATCAGCAGATCAGGCAAAAATGGCCGCCAAAAATAAGGTGGATAAAGAACTAACCAACACTGGGGGTCCGTATGGAAACAGTGTTACTTGAAATGTTAAATAAAAGTTAAATCAATTTGGTCATTCAGTGGCGTTTTACTGCCATGTAAAGTAACTAACGCTAGCCGCTAGCATTAGCCACAGTAGCCGACTACCCATAATGCATTATGTTATCCCAGCACCCGAACGACATTCCCTGCATTTATCCCATTTTCATCCCCCATTAGTGCTAATTTAATTTATTTATCCTGGTTGCTACTCCACCCTCTGCCGATCTGGGGAGAGCCGAAACTGGCTCCATGCTTCCTCCGAGACATGGGCAGTTAGCCAGCCGCTTCTTTTCACCTGACAGAGGAAGCTTCACCGGTAGGACATAGCACGTGGGAGGTTCACGCTATTCAAACCAGTTCCCCTCCCTCTGAACAGGCGCCCTTAACGACCAGAGGAGGAACCACATTAGCAACCAGGATATTGCATGTTTTGGTGAAGGGGGTTCCTATATGAAGGAAACCCCCGGGAGGCACGGGGAGAACATGCAAACTCCACACAGAAAGGCCCTTTTGACGACCCCACCCGGGCGGTGGGCACTCGAGGACATGCGGACGGGCACGCATTCCTTCAGCGTTCACAGCGTCCCAGGTGGGAATCGAACCCAGGACCTTCGAGCTGTGAGGCGACAGCGCTTACCACTGCACCACCGTACCCCCCCGAACGACATTTAATGCATAAAATAAAGCTGAAAACGAAAACCAGATTTCTAAATAGCCTAAATTATTTATCGTTATTTGATAAACTGAGCACACATATCTAAATGGTTACTTTGACCGGCTACATTTTTTTCTAAACTTATAAAAGTGACATATTCCCTTACAGCTGTAGAGCAGAATGGTTCTGCTGTAAAACCCTCATAGAATTTTTTTTCTGTCAAGTTAAAACCGTCTATTACACCAGAAGAAGCACCCATAGGCATCATGGCAGCTACAAATAAGGTGGATAAGTTCAAAGAAAATAAAATTGCATTGAAGGTTTTACAGACTGGCATATCTGATTTTAATCACACAAGAATTATAAAGTAATTTCTATGGCCCCCCATCTGAAATAAAACAATAATAATACAGTAGTATGTTATGGTAAAAATATAGGATCAGTTAAAGACCAGCTTTGGTCGGGGAGGGAGTTTGGGAAGAACCTCTGGGTCTTTAGTCAAAGGCCAATACTGTATACTGTTATATCGGTCTAACTCTACTCTACTGCTTGTTAACTTCCAGGTTACCTGCTGGACCCCAATGGGGAAAAGTGTGTGACGGCGCCCCGGCAGGTATCAGCTCTGCACCACAAGGATATCACCATCGCCATGGCTGCAGCTAGTAACGGGGCAACCGTGGTTGTGACTGAGAAGGGGGACGTCTACCTGTTGGCAAACTACCAGTGCAAGAAGCTGGCTTCAAGGTGAATAGGACAGGAGACTTAAATATGTCATTACACTGCAAAAATCCAACTAGTTTGATATTCAATCTTGGCATCATATTTTCTTAAAACAAGTGGGGGGGGAAATCTGCCTGTGGGGTGAAATAATTCTGTTCGTCTGCTAGTACTTGTTTTGCAGGATCTTTTTTGAAACCAGGCAGAATAGGGAAGACCAGATCAGTTAACAGATGGAGCAATTGAAACAATGGTCAACCAAGGTCAATCCCTTTTTTCCCTCACAGGCAACTGAACATCAAGAAGGTCCTGGTCAGTGGAGGTAGCCTGGACCACCGTGTGGATCTGCAGGTCCTGAACGAGGGAGCAGGAGAAAAGGTGGCCATCTTGGCCCTGGATGAAGCTGGGAGGGTAAGTACTGTATGGTCAGCAAAGATAGGACAAATGGCTTTTTCCACTCCAGCGAGAAATGTCACTTCTAAATCATTGATGGTCCTCAAAGTGGTGTCCAGGTACCTTGAGGTGCTTCCAAGGGGTCCCCCAACAAAATGAGGAATCGTTTAAGTTGACTATTGTTGCAGTTAGTAGGTATTAGCACAGTGAGAGAATTTATAACATCGCTATTTCAGTCACAAGCCCCTTTCACACAGAGATCCCGCAATATTGGTGTAAAGGGGTTTAAAGAGGATCTGCCATTAGTTCCCATCTGCCCTTTCACACCGAACCAAGCAGCCCAGCAATATGTCCGCCCCAGAGTGTGCTTTTGATAGCCTCCACCCCTCCCGGATTGAAATGAGGCGTGAACCATGGATGCTGAGTTTCCGTTATTATAATTAATCAAAGTCCTACAAATTAAAATCATGCTGGTCACCAAGTCCGGTGAAAATAATCCCATCGCAGCACAGTTTGAGTTGTAGCCTATTGAAATAGGCTCAAATTACATTTCCACCCAGCTCCTCCTATTCAATCAATCAATCAAACCTTTATTGTTATTGCGGCATACCGCTCTTCTGACTGGCTCGAAACTGGTGAAAAGTCCGCGATGATGGGGTCGCGCTTATACCGGAAAACAACTTTCACACATGAAGGCATTAGACCGCTTTCCGGTCATTTAGCGGTAAAAAGCGCATGTGGGAAAACGGCTATAGATAGATAGATAGATAGAGTGAGCATGTGCATGCTTGTGAACATTATTTCTTAGCACATCAATTATTGTAAACTCAGCATAAATGAATGACATGAAAATATTTATAAAACAAATTGTATTTTAAATTGGAAATATTACTTTTCCCAGGTTTCTCATGACCATATGAACCCTGAAATTAGTTTGGTTGTACTTGTACTGTTCAGTAACTTGCAAAATAGTCTTAAAAACCAATATGAAAAAGAATCGTGGTAAGATCGTGGATCATGATCCTCCCTGAAAAAATCGTGATATGATATTTTTGCCATATCGCCCAGCCCTATTTTGGTGTACTGTATACATGTAAGGCATTTCCTGTAACAACCTAAGTATATGCAGCTACTTTCCTTTGGTTTTCCACCAAGTAAACCCTGGCCTGAACATTGAACAGCTTGAGTTTGTGCATTTTTATGCCTCTGCCGGCGATAGCCAGGCCGGAGGCATTATGGATCCGGGTTGTCCGTCCGTCCGTATGTCCGTACGGACGTACGTCCATCCGTCCGATGTTTGTCAACGCGATATCTGAGGAACACCTTGACGGAATTTCATCAAATTTGCCTCAAACATCGACTTAGACTCAAGGATGATCTGATTAGATTTTGGTGGTCAAAGGTCAAGGTCACTGTGCCCTCTCGAACGCCATTTTCAAGCTTGTTAACGCGGTATCTCAGGAATGCCTTGATGGAATTTCATCAAATTTGCCTCAAACATTGACTTGGACTCAAGCATGAACTGATTAGATTTTGGTGGTCAAAGTTCAAGGTTACTGTGACATCACGACCGCTCGTTTCATGCTCGTTAATGTGAGATCTCAGCAATGCCTTGACGGAATTTCTTCCAATTTGCCTCAAATGGCGATTTGGACTCAAGAATTAACCAATGGCGGAGGCATTGATCCGCGGTGCGGTCGTTCTAGTTACTGATGCCCCCTGGTGGTCACAATCTCTAACAACTTACATTGTATACAGTCCTATCATTCACCAAAAACAACTAGGAACCAATCCGAGGAGTGTAGGAACCAATCCATTTAAGATAAGATAAACTTTATTGTCCCCAAGGGAAATTTGTCGTAGGCCAAAAGTGCCGCACACATCCACAATCACAATGCAGTTCCAGTACGAAACAGGGAAGGGAACACAAATGACAACAAAAATAACAACAGTGACAATATAAAATAATATGGGTCCCCTACATGATTGATTACCCAGGAGAAACGGTTTGGGCATCACTCGACAGAGCAAGTATAAGACAAGATGAGAGATGGCTTATCGCCGTCCTCAACATAAAGTGCACCTAGTGTTGATCGGGCTGCTCTAAACCTAGATATTGCACAGTACAGTACATTACAGGAAAAATGCACAAGTAATGGGTAATAAACAGAAGTGGGACTTCACCCCACCTACTGTAAGTGTGGATTCCCTCAACTCTCTGGTGCAGAGCTACCACCTACTGGACGGGGCAAGTTGTGTAGTTTGTTCAGCAATGCCACTGAAGTTGGGAGAAAGGAGAGTTTAAAGCGGTCCATTCTGGTCCATATCGCCCAAATCAAGACAACCGTTACACAAATGTCAGTTACACACAACAGTGGGATTACAAAATGGGCCTGCCTGGTAAACAAATGTGCATGGCTGGTACAATTTCAAATGGGCCAGCCGCTTTGGCTGACAACAGGCTCATCAACGCTTTATCGCGCTGGCCATATGCCTGGTTCCGACCTAGCCTTGTTTACTTTGACTTATGCCTTTCTTGCTGTGTGAGGTGGTGTCCCCTGTAACTTTTTTTTACGAATGAGCTGAGCTTCGATCCGTCTTCCCATGGGTACCGCTTCAGACAGACGTCGATTCGGGGCTATGACCACCTCCACTGGCGGAACGAAAGGCGTAACAAAATTATCCACCACTCTGCATTTGTGACTTTCACACAGGAGGCGAGGCTTAATAATCCTACAACAATCATGGCTTTCACAGGCTGTGTGAAAGGGGCTAGAGTGATACTTTCCCCATTGTTATCGCCCCACCTCCAGACAGTATACAGTTATACATGTACTGTATAAGTCCAAGTCATATCAAATGGAAGAAGTCCTCTAGGTCCTAGGATACAGTTCCATGAAACTGGGGTCCATGGTCTAATGCAGGGGTGCCCAATACGTCGATCGCGATCGACCGGTCGATCGCGAAGGTAGTGTGGTAGATCGCATGGCATTGAGGGGTATTTTTTTTTTTTTTTTTTTTTTATAATAAAATAAAATATAATGGAAGTACATGCATTTGTTTATTTTAATTATGGATCATAATACAATGCAATTGTATTGTAAAGTGAGAAAAAATAAATCATGTATTGGGGGAAAAAGTGATGCATCGATTTAAGATGCATCGATAATCGTAATCGAATCGAATCGTAGCCCTCTGAATCGTAATCGAATCTAATCATGTGGCCAGTGAAGATTCACAGCCCTAATGTCAAGTGGTTGTGGGACAACGAGAAAGTGTTGTGAGGTTAGTTACTGCAGGCTGGAAACGATGTGTGTGCGTTTGCGATGTTGAAACTGGACTGGTAGATCTCGGGAGGCTGGCTACTTGAAAAGTAGATCTTGGGTCAAAAAAGTTTGGGCACCCCTGGTCTAATGCTTCTATATTTTGGGGGTTCTTTACATGAAAATGGTTTTGAACTCTTATCATAAATTATATTATTGTATAGACTAAATCAAATGTGGTTGTCACTCTCTCACTCTCAGGTGTTCTGCTGGCGTTCCTCAGGCAGTTCGGTGAGACAGTGTCGCTGGGCGTACAGCCGTCAGGTTTTTATGTCGGACATCGCTCTTAGCAAGAACAACATGCTGTTTGTGACTCAGGACGGGGAGGGCTTCAGTGGCATGTGGGCCGGAGAATATAAGAAGTACGAAGAGAAGAAAGGTGAGCAATGTAGGATACTGGTGTCTTACAGTGGTGAATTAATGAGTGTTTATTGATGTTTTGAATGATTGGCACTTGTATTGAACTGTTGCTTCATTGTGACTGATAATGAACTTTGCACAGCTCTTTTTCAAAATGGAATTTATAAAAATTAAATAAAAAAACTGAAAGAACTAAGATCAATCAAAATACATTAGAGCAAGTAAAAGTGAAAAGGAATAAGAATAGAGGATATAAACAATATAATGGTAAAAAAAAATCACATAAACTCAGGTCAAGATGAAACCGATTCTGCTTCTGATTCAAACTCTTGTCATGTTACAGATGGTAGTGTGGAGGTTTGCGGCCATTCAGATGCTGGAGCAGTATACGAGCGAATCCGCCTGGAGAAACTTCCCTACGTCCACAGAGCCGTCGGCGTCACCATGGACTCCAAAGGGCGAAATTTTGGAGTTCTTCAGTCTGATCCCAAAACAAGGTAGAAACAGTCTCTGATGAAGCACAGAGATTCAGGACTTTTCGACATCTGTCCTGTTAATCACTAATCAAATCGCCTCCAATGACATTTATAATGTTTTTACATTGGTGAAAAAGAGATTGGTAGCAGCCTCTTGGCATTTATTTTCAGTATGCTTTGTGGAATGACCTTTCTCATCCTTTAGTCTAGTATTGAGTCTTACTCAGTTTTGATCAACACACCACTGCCATCCACAAACGCAGCCAGCAAAGACTCTCTGCCGTACGCAAACTAACAGCACTGTCACTATTGTATAAAAGCATCATCCAACCCATCCTACTCCAGTGTTTCCCATACATAGGGGAATTTATGGCGCACCGCCACAACGGGATTTTGACCGCCACAACAAGATGTTGACAGTTTTTTTTACCCCCTCTCACAACTCCACATTGGTCCGCTGTCTGTCTCTCTCTCTCACCACCACGGTGTCCGCCTGTTGCTAATTCTCTGTTCTGTTATTTCCATCAGTCTTTTGTGTTGCTGCCTTCGGCTCTGGTGAAATAAAATCTCCGATCTCCTTGCTCAGCCTTAACATGACGTGTTTCAATTGTTTTGAGAGAGAAAAAGTCCGCTGCTCGGGGAAGCCCTTGTACTTGCGTGTAACGTCGGCTCCGCTAGGCCGGAGGCGGGCGTTTAGTGAAGCCGCGGTCTTGCCTGGGGGGAGGCCGCCGGGCTAGTGGCTCCCCTTCTCCCCGTAGCGTAACTCCCGTGTCTAACCATGTTAATGACCGCTAATATCAGCCAGCCACCGTTCACTAACGTTACACATCAAAGGGCATCAAAACAAGCCTGAAACTCCGACTTAACCATAGCTTAAAATAACATTAAACGGGTTGTTATTTTGTTTATTTAATTTGATTTATTTAAAGGAGAATTGCACACTTTATTTTACCTCATTTTCTATTGTTTTTGTATTATTTATTTCTGCGCATCAGACTTGAAAAAAAAAAAGTAACTGCTTTCAACTGCTACACTTTTTGCCCAGTCTGTTTATATAGTGTTGGGTTTATGTTTTGTTTTTATTTTATTTTATTTTATTTAGTTTAAAGGAGAATTGCACACTTTCTTGTACCCCATTTTCTAAGGGTTTTACATTTATTTATATTTATTTTAATGAAAAAGTACATGATGTAATATAAATATGTTGGAGTCATATACACCGTGTGAGTGCACTTACAAATCTTACAACACAGGCATAAAAACTTGTTTCTGCAGCTGACTAAAAGAGCCTGGATCAGTGAGTTACTACTTCTTTAATTCAATGTTGATGAGCATCAAAGAAAATGGTTAATGTTCAGCTTGTGTTAATGTCATTGAGACCTATTGAAAAGTTGTTCCTGTAGTGACATACAGTAGCCCTACTAGTGAACACAGGTTTGGGCTGACTGAGCCACAGGCTCATGGAGACTTAGGGTATCAGGGGGACACAGAGGTCATGTTCCGGCCTAGTTTTCGGTCTTGTGATTTGAGAGATCTGATATCTTATTTTGTGCTAATAAATGACACAAACGATGTGTAGTCAAAGAGAAGTTATTCATCTAATCATTCCTGCTTCATCAAAATTCAATTTCTGACAAATTCCAGGATTTAGATGGTTTAGTGATGTGAGATAACAGAAGAATGTACCTGTAGGAGAACCAAACAAATGTTACTTTGTATTTTGAGTTCTCCCCTGGAAGTGATTTTGGTATAGATGGGCCATTGTATTTAAACAAGCAGTATTCTACTGAGTGACCTGTATTCAGAATGTATCTATAAAGAGAAATTTAGTTTGTCATTGTAAACCCACAGCACAGTAAGGATGACATGTTCTTCATAGATCTAGCCTTTTAATTTTGCTCTTAAGTGCTTTCTCAAAGTACACCAAATTCATGCTTTTTACTTTAAAATGTAAAAAAAAAATCTTGCAGGGGTGCTTCCCCCCGCACTGTACTCTACTGCAGAGGTTCTCAAATGTTTTTCAGCCAAGGACCCCTTACAAGATAGAAAATATACCGGGGACCCCCTCATTCTGATTTGTAATTTTGGGCTAAGCTTAATTGTTTCCACGGTAACGTGCTTGACTTTTAATTTGATAGGTTTGTTATTAGAATGTAATCCATGAACCATTTTAGATTTAAAGCATAAACTATTTTCGTTGAACTATGAAGATTTTGCAAAATATATATATATATATATATATATATATTTTTTTATTACATTACATTTACATTACCTCATTTAGCAGACGCTTTTGTTTTGTCCAAAGCGACTTACAATATCACAATTTGTCAACAGTACAGAAAACCACTATGCAACACAATCAATGACAGCCAAGATATTTTGATAGACTAGCACCATGTAGGAAGTAGTTTGAGAAGGAATAAGTAACATGTAGCATTTTTTTTTTTTTTTTTTTTTTTTTTTTTACCTGAAAACTTTTCGCGGACCCCCTGGCAAAGTGCCACGGACCCCCATTTGAGAACCACTGCTCTACTGTCTCACCCTGCTTCTTCACCATGCTAACAGCCACAAACAGGAACAAACTCACCCGCATCACACATAACGCCTCAAAACTCATTGGACTCCCCACCTAAAACCTCTCAGACCTCAATAACAAAGCCCTAACACGCAGAGCACTCACCATAGTGCAAGACTCCACACACTCCCTCAATCCACTCTTCTCACTCCTCCCATCTGGCCACAGGTACAGGGCAAACGGGCCCACTTCAAAACCTGCTTTGTGCCATCAGCTATTGAGGTACTGAATAATATAACAGACACTGAATGGAGGTGTGTTACATGTTGTGTGCGGGTCATATGTATTTATGTATGCATGTATTTATGTGAGGCCGAAAGTGCAAGCTGTGAAAACAAATTTCCCTCAAGGGACCAAAAAAAGAAATTGTATTGTATTGCATTGTTTTAAAATTAAGGGGTTGTCCTACAACCCAGGTTTTATGAGTGAAGCGAGGCTCCCACCTCAGGTGCCTTGCTGCCAGTCTGTCTGGTCTGTGGCCGAATGCCGGGTGAGTGGGGTTATCCCGGTCCAATTTCCAGGCGTGAGGGCGCAGGGCCCCGCCTCGACCCGAGCTATTGGATCGGAGACCATGAGACAGTCAGGAGGATCGCCCCGGATTTTCCAAGGGTCCAGTCTGCATCCTGTCAACGGTCTAATGAATGGTTGGAAAGGACACTTTTATAGTAATAAAAGGTAAGAGCATTCGATAGCGTGTACCACGCAGAGATGGCAATAGGTGGGAGCCCAGCTTCAACGAAATAAAACCAATTTTTCTTAAAACCAGTGAAGAGATCTGTCAGTGCGCTGAGATCATTTCACTTTCCAATGCAAATCAACTTGTTTCAAGAATTCTGTAGAGTCAAAACTCCATTGGAACAAGTTAAATTGTCTCAGCCTTCCATAAGCGATATGTATGTATCAATAAGTAATGCATTTTAGTCCCCTGAGACATTCGAGCCAGAACTGTTATTGAATGACAATACAGTGCAGAATGTGTAATTTCAATTGTTGGAGCAGATTTTCTGACTTCCCTCTCCACCCTGTTTCTTCAATCCAGCTTATACGAGATTCCCACCGTCTCTCCCTCCTCCTTCTCCCAACACTTCCACGGCCTTCTGGAGGAGGCGGACGAAATGGACAGTATCCACGATGTGACGCTGCAGGCTGGCGACCGCACCTTCCCCGCCCACAAGTACATCCTGTCCATGAGGTCTGAGTTCTTCCGGAAGCAGTTTGTGGGCGAGATCGATGAGGAGCCAGATGGAGAGGTGAGGAGGAGCCAAGACGCCGTGGGCTGTGATCTGCTCATCTTGGAGAAGATCTCCCCGGAGATGCTGGAGTACGCCCTGCACTTCATCTACACCGACTCCTGCGAGCTGCTGCTGCATGGGGCCCGGCCCAGAGTCTCCGGGGAGCCGCCGAGCCAGAACCAGGTGAGGAGAATCCACCTCCGATATGATGGAGGCTCCTCTCTGACTACAGCTACGAAATGTTTTGTTATTAGTATTATACCGCTGGCGCTGGTAATGGCGACAGGCAGCAGTATGAGTGAGAGCGTTGTGGTTTTTAACCTGTTTAACCGTCCCTACTAATCCTTATTTTCAACTGATCTGTGTGTGACAGTTGCAGCAATGACTCACCTAAGTTTGACAGGCTTTTCCCTCCTTTTGATGGTTTTATGCCAATTTCTGAGCGGACTTTGTGGGCACCGGGAGCCCCTCCAATATAGCCGTGAGTTCTTCCTGCTTTTGCGCAACTCCAATGCGGGCGTCGTGGAGCCCTCGGCGGCTCTTCCAGCAGAGATCGCCCGGTCGGCGGCAGGCTCTTACGCTGCGAACAGGAGCTGGACATCCAGGCCGACGGGGTTGAGGAAAAGGGGAAGACGTGGCGGCGTGCGCCAGAGGCTGAAGAGACAGGGCCACCGTCGGATCCCCCTTCCCACAATCATTCTTGCCAACGTTCAGTCACTTCGCAACAAAGTCGACGAGCTCCAGGCTAATGTAAAGTTTCTGCCGGAGTACAGAAACGCCTGTCTTCTTGCTCTAACCGAGACATGGCTCAAAGAACATGACTAACTTTCCGATCTGGAGATAGACGGCTTCAGTGAACCCATCCGCCTTGACAGAGACCCCACAGTGACCGGCAAATCACTCGGTGGAGGTCTATGTTTTTATGTCAATAAAGCCTGGTGTAATATGGTGGTCGTCAGGGAGACCCTGTGTACTCCTGACATTGAACTCCTGCCCGTATCCCTACAACCCTTTTATTTACCAAGGGAATTTCCACAATTATTTGTCACGCTTGTATACATTCACCCGAAGGCTAATGTTGATGTAGCAACTCGAACCATGGTTAAAACAGTGCAGCGGCTTCAAGGAATTTCGCGGGACGCACCTAACCTGGTTATGGGCGATTTTAACCATTGTAAACCTGGGAAGTCTTTGTGTAACTTTTACCAGTATGTCACTTGCCCGACACGACTTACGAAATGTCTGGATCTTTGTTATGGATCCGTCAAAGGAGCTTATAAATCCCTCAGCAGAGCTCCACTCGGCATGTCGGATCACAACTCCGTTTATTTGGTTCCGTCCTACAAACCGGTCCTGAAGAGAAACAAGGCGGAACGACGTTTAGTTCCGGTTTGTTCGGAGGAGTCTATTCAATGTCTCCAGGCCTGTTACAGCTGCACAGACTGGGACCTATTTAAAAATGACTGCGAGGAGTACTTAGATGAACTCACTGAGACTGTGTCTGCATACGTCACTTTTTGTGAGGACTTGGTCATCCCCCGCAAATCAATTTAAATTTTTCCAAACAATAAACTATGGGTCTCCAAATCTGTCAAAACCACAATCAACCAGCGTAATATCAGTTTTATGCAAGGAGATATGACACGCTACAGGGAACTACAAAAACAAGCTAAAAAAGAACTTAAGCTTGCTAAATGTAAATACAAGGACAAAGTACAGAACATGTTTAGTGCTGGTAACTCATGCCCTGCTTGGGAGGGTGTAAAGTCTATGATGGGGATGCAGTCCAAGAAAGCTCCAATTGCCTACAATGGCAAACCTGACCTTGTCCTTTCCAACGAACTGAACACTTTTTATAATCGTTTTAATGTTCATGATTTTAGCGAGGAGCTGTCAGGTTTTTATAATGTCGCCCCTGGGCAAAGCAGTGTCCACTTTGATAGGGGTAAGGTCCTAAAACTTTTCCGAGGTGTAAAGGACAGGACAAGTCCTGGCCCCGACGGCATTGGAGGTCGTATACTTAAAAACTGTGCCGAACAGTTGGCCGACATATTCTGTTTTATTTTCATGTTATCACTCCAGCTCCACATTGTTCCCTGTCTTTGGAAGAATTCTACTAGTGTGCCTGTCCCCAAAAACAAAGCCCCAAAGTCTCTCAATCACTACAGGCCTGTGGCGCTTACTTCTCTTGTTATGAAGTCGTTTGAGAAGATTGTGAAGGACGAGCTTCTGAACAATGTCCAGGAAAACTTGGATCCGCTCCAATTTGCCTACAGGCCAAGCAGGGTGTCGATGATGCAATAAGCACTCTTTTAAACTTGATCCACACCCACCTAGAGGTGCAAAGAGCTTTGTGCGTCTCTGCTTTTTATTGATTTCTCTTCCGCTTTTAATTGCATCCAGCCTCATATTTTAGCAAGTATTTTAAAGACGACCTACAACATTGATCCTGGGCTGATATGTTGGCTGATAAACTTTTTAACTGACAGGTCACAACGCGTGAGAGTAAACAGCACTTTGTCCGATGTGCTCTTTTCCTCCACTGGATCGCCCCACTGGTGTGTCCTCTCTGCACCTTTATTCATTTTATACACAAACCTGTGCCAAAGTCACTTTATGAAGCGTCACATTATTAAATTAGCTGATGACTCCGTCATAGTGTCGCTCCTCAACAATGATGATCCTGACCATGGCCCTGTAGTGAAGGACTTCATTGATTGGTGTAAATTATCCTTCCTTGATATTAATGTGTCAAAGACCAAAGAGATGCACATTGATTTTAGACAGATCCCCTCTGTCATCTCCCCTGTTATTATCAATGAGCAGGCTGTGGAGGTTGTACAGCAGTACAAATACCTCGGCACTATAATAGACCATAAGCTGACCTTTGACCCTCATGTAGACCATCAACAGACAGAGGCTTTTCCACCCTGACAAGAATAAAATACTTAATAATATTGCTGTATGTGAAAATGGGCAAATTAAGATACTGAATATCCATCAGCATTATCAGCAGCTTCAACCCGAAAATGTTTATATCAGCCCTCAAAAACCTGTCTAACCCCACTATTTAATAAAGAGTGTGCCCCACTGTCTCTTGTCCCTTGGCCAGGATTCAGAGCAGGAGAGCCTTATCAGCAGCCTGCAGGACCTGGACCTGAGAGGTCGCTCGGCCCTTGAGGTCTACCGCTCCCTCCCCCCCGCGACCCAAGGGGATGGGGACAAGGCAAAGAGTAAGGCCTCCAAGCCTGGCAAGAAAGGGAAGGGAGGCAAAGGTGACAAGGCTGGAGTAAACGAAGGAAGGACCAACCCCGTGAAGACCTTACAGGGCATCGCAAAGAAGCTGGCCCTGGGCAGCCTGTCTGCACGGTGAGAAAGAGTGCTCTAAATCTGAGGCAGTATGCATTTTGGTCTCGGTTGTTTCAACTGTGTTTCCTTTTCTCCTTGACAGACTGGACGGAGTCAAATATGAACACGGAAAGATCAATATGATTCACAAGAAAACGGGCAACAAACCCAAATTCAACCAGAAAAAATGGCAAGTGATACTATTGTGTTAGCCTGTTATTCAAACTTCATCGTTTAACTCATAAACTTATTTCCTCTTCTAGTCTGAGATTGCAGTCACTTCAGAGCATTTCTATGAGGGGGCGGCCTTCGGTCTTCCCTAATAGTCAAGCAGAAAGGGCCCTCAGATTTTGAGATACCCCTACCCGAGGTAGAACAAATGACAACAATGATTTTTCTTATCTTTAGGGTCTCCCATTAATGAAATTGATTCTTGTCAAATTTTATTTTTGGGGAAAAAATGTTTTTTTGGCTGTTCTTTAGAACTACCCCAAACCCTGAAAAAGAGTCAAATTAGGCCAGTCCGAATAGGGGAAAGGTGACAAAAAAGCCCATAACTTGAGAATGCTCACTCTTTTCCTCATCAGATTTGCTGAGGTATGAACCAGGTGGCTGCCCCACTTTACATCACCAAATAGTCAGAAAATGATTTACCTAAAAAGATCATGAATTATAGTCATGTAAATATAGCTTTAGTTTAGGCGGAAATTGTACTTTGTGGTGATAGGAACATAGGACTCCATCACTTTTCTCTCATTTATCAGAAAAACAGAAATCCCTGAAAAATATACCATTACTGAATTGTCTAGGGTGCTATTGAACACTGACCAGTAATTGTATGGAGATATCTGGTACAGTTCTATTGCAAATTAGATTGCTTTATACATAGGCCTACCTTTTCTCTGAAACAGTCAAAATTCCGAATGGGGGAATAATACTAATAATAATCATTTTATTTGGTGACACCTTTCAAAACACCCAAGGTCACTGTACAGTGCATAAGAGACATAACATTGTAAAAGATCATACATAAAAACAACAGGCATGGCAAACACCAGCATCATTAAAATACGACGAGCGTAGATATAAGAAAAGACAGGAGATACACACGGCAGGCGAATAACAGATTAAGTGCTGTATATGATTAAAGTGAGTAGGCCAATTTGAACAGGTGGGTTTTGAGGTGGGATTTTAATGTGGTGATGAAGTCAGACTGTTGGATGTGTGGGGGCAAGGAGTTCCAGAGTCTGGGTGCAGAGCAGCTGAAGGCCCTAGCACCCATGGTACTGAGGCAAGAGGTGGGGATGGTCAGGAGGCCAGCTGAGGAAGAGCGTAGGGAGCGGAAAGGGGTGTATTCCTGGAGGAGGTCAGAGAGATGGGTGGGTGCTAGGTTGTGTAGGGCTTTGTAAGTGAGCAGAAGGTTTTTGAAGTCAATCCGGTAGTGAATGGGAAGCCAGTGGAGTTGAATGAGGACAGGGGTGAGGTGGTCAGATGATTTAGTGCAGGTGATGATCCAGGCATTTGGAGTCTGTTGAGCAATTTGGTGGGTAGGCCAGAGAGAAGAGAGCTGCAGTAATCAATCTGGGATGTAACAAATGTGTGGATGAGGACTTCGGTGCTGTGTTGGGACAGGGATGGGCGGAGTCTGGAGATGTTGCGGATATGGAAGAAAGCAGACCGGGTGATATTTTTTATGTGGGGTGCAAAGGAAAGGGTGCTGTCCAGAATGACACTGAGGCTCTTGACTTGCGTGGAGAAGGGAACAGGGATGCTGTCAATGATGATGTTTGGGGCAGTGGTGTTTTGAGCTTTGGAGACAATGTTTTTGGAGCCGATGAGCAAGGCCTCGATTTTACTGCCGTTTAACTTGAGGAAGTTCCTGCTCATCTAGCTCCTGATGTCCTGGAGGCAGGCGGTGAGGGAGGTGGGAGGAAGAGCGGTAGTGGTTTTAGTGGAGATATAGACCTGGTATCATCGGTGTAGCAGTGAAACTGGACACCATGGTGTCGGAGGATTTTACCCAGGGGGAGGAGGTAGGTGATGAATAGGAGTGGATCCAATACTGACCCCTGGGTAAAATGGCAGAACACCCGGACGTGTGGTTCCCTAGTTGGACAAACTGTTGTCTGTCAGTGAGGTAGGATGCAAACCAGGGAAGTGCAACACCAGTGATTCCAATGTTCGCCAGGTGCTCCAGAAGTAGTGGGTGGGAGATGGTATCGAAAGCAGCGGAGAGGTCAAGGAGGATGAGGATGATGAGGATTCCAGAGTCAGCTGCACGGAGGAGGTCGTTAGTGATTTTTACCAGGGCTGTTTCAGTGCTGTGATTAGGGCGGAAACCATATTGAAATGGTTCATGGAGGGTGTTTGAGTCGAGGTTGGACTGGAGTTGGGCGGCAATCACCCTCTCAAGAGTTTTGGAGATGAATGGGAGGTTGGAGTTGGGACGGTAGTCGTTCAGGTCAGATGGGTACTGTAGCCTATAAGTTAAGAATGCTCACTCTGATGGTCATCATATTTGGAGAGGGAAATACCAGGTGGCTGAACTACATCACCAAATAGTCAGAATGTGGGGAACCCAATAAAATAAAGTTGATCTAAATTACAAGCCTCTAAAACATAGGTTTTAGAGGCTTTACAACAAGGTGTAAATATTGGAAGTTTGATTGAAACTGGAACATTAATCCAAACTATAAATCAGTAGTATCTCCTGTCTTGACATGATGAAATAATACAAGTATAATAGTAATCATAATACATTTGTTTTATGGTAGCCCCAAATCTCAGTGCTTCATTTCATTTCATAAACAAAAACAGGAGAACAGACTAGAAAACAAAATAACCAAGGCAAAAATAAAACAGAACAGAGGAATAAAAAGTGACTGCTCATTTGACCTGGTATATGGACACTTGTTTCACATTATTTTTGACACCCCTAATCCAAATATGAAATACAGTATCAGCCCTTTGTTGAACGTATTATGACCCTACCAGATTATTGTGCCAGTGTTTGGGAGTCTGGGGCACATTCACAAGCTAATACTCCATGGACTGCAATTGTTAAGCTTGCAAAAGACTGATGCAAACAAAACTGTAAATATTGTGTGCGGATATGTGTAAATATTGTTCAGTCTGTAGGCAGCCTGTCTATCAGGAGACAATCATGTTTAACACTGCCAGCCGTTTTTTTTTTACTGTAGGTAGCTTCTGCCAAAGGTTTTTTTTGAGGATTCTGGCTCATCTTTCAAGAGCCGAGGATTCTTTTCTGCTAAGATTTTGTGAACACAAAATATCTCAAAAGAACTAATAGAATGTGTGCTTTCTCTGTCTAAAAGAGTTAGTTTGTAGAGTTAGTAGTTATGTAGGCATTAGCACTTGAATACAGCATGGTTTCAGCGTCTGAAAATTTAAGCTGAGATAAATAGCTTTTTGTGAAATTCGATAGAACAGTCACTTTAACCATTCATTTTTGGCATCAGTAAGACGTCAGACATCTAAACAATAGTTTTGAACAGTAATTTCCTCCATAACAGCAGGAAACCCCCCTCTCCTTCAAACTCCTCCCTCCGTGTGTGTTCTTCTCCTCTCTCCATGGCTGCAGCGGGCGTGTCACAAGCGAGTTGCTGCTGTCTGTGCTGCTGCTCCTGTCTGCTGGCGGCCGCTGGGCGAGTCTGGATGGGCTCGCTCGTTTCTTGGGGTTTCGGTTGAGAGCTTTGATGAAGCTTTTGCGATTCTGGTCTTATTTATGCTGCGTGTTTCAAAGTGTGTTGCACCCATAATATATTATGCAAATTTGCAATCCCCCACCGCCAGCAACCAGCGCGAAAGCGAAAGTGTTTTCGCCAATCCATTTTACAGTATGAGAATGGTTTCATCGCGCGTTCCCCTGCAGTTTTGGCTCGGCTTTTTCTAGTCTGGAGAGCACTGTCGCCACTTAGTGGGTCGGTGGAATGGGTTGTACACGTTCGGTGGCTCCCATATTTATATAGGAGATGTAAAAGGCTTAGATGCACGTCCCACCGTCAATTTTTTTTTTTTTTTTTTTTTGACGTATCAAATCGTCATTGGCAGTCAACCGTTGGATTTTTTTTGACGTATCAACTCGTCATTGGCAGTGAACGTGTTAATATATCCTTAGTATCATTGTCCATTTGTCAGATTAAGCTATCACAATGTTAAATGTTTTCCTCTTCTGTGTATCATATTGTAACCTTTTTCCCAAGTATTTGGATCTTTCATTGTTGCTGCACGTACATAAGATGTGTTTCTGTGAGAGGTCAAGTATATAGATACTAGAATGTCAAATGTCAGGTTCCTCAGAGACGTTTGGGGACACATTTTGACATTCTGCAGAGCAGGTACAGAACTCCATACAGGGGAGGCCAACAGAGAGGCACTGGCACTTTCCACTCTCTCCACAGTTTGGATATTTGCAATACAAGTGAGTAATGTCTCTCACTTCTGTAGGTGCTGGGGGTTTCCTAAATAGGACTGGTTTAATGGCTCCATCTCTATCAATCCATCCCTTGCCGATAGGACTCCATAACAGGGGTTTGGGCATGTGACTGTGACACCATGTCGCTGTCTGATACATTGCTTTTTGCACATGTTGTGCAAATGCATCCTCTGTTGGTGGCAGGTTTGCAGAGGCTGCATATGTTGTTGATGCAATTATGAACCTCGGTTCATCCAAGTTTGTGCACATCAGTCCATTTTCCTTTTTATTTTTTCCGTAAAGCAGAAGCGCAAATTCTCTTGCGACTGGCAAAATGGGCCAGATCTTTGAGCTCACTGCGATGGGTCTTGAGTTTGGTGAATGCTGTTGTCTTTCCTATTCTGTACAAACTACTTGTTGTGTGACAGTCAGTGAGTGCATGACATGCTGGTAGACAGCAAGAGCAATGTATCAGACACTGATATGGTTTCGCAGTCACATGCTCAAACCCCAGCACCTACAGAAGTGAGAGACATTACTCACTGGTATTACAAAGATGCAAACTGTGGAGAGAGTGGAAAGTGCCAGTGCTTCTCTGTTGGCCTTCCAACATCTTATGTACCTGCAGCAACAATGAAAGATCCAAATACTTCAGAAAAAGGTTACAATATGATACACAGAAGAGGAACAAAATGTAACATTGTGATAGCTTAATCTGACAAATGGACAATGATACTAAGGATACAGTATATTAAACATGATCGTCTCCAGATAGACAGGCTGCCTCCAGACTGAACAATATTTAGACAGTTTTGTTTAACAAATTTAACACGAGAGGAAGGGGGTTGTGGGCACATTTACCACTGGTACAGGGTTGTGGCACGAGGCGAAGCCGAGTGCTATAAACCCTGTACCAGTGGTAAATGTGCCCACAACCCCCGACCTCGAGTGTTAAATTTGTTTTCTACAACAGCTACCAAATAATATAAAAAATACACAATTGTAACATCCAATTCATTTATTTATAATCATTACTGGTTTCAGAATACATTTATCCTTCCGCCACAGAATATAGTTCCATACACAAGATCAATGATTGCACTAAACATTTAGTTGCCTTTGAGCCAAAAAACAACTAACCTATTCCTTAACGGGATTCACAGTTATTGATACATTGCCTGTAAAAGTACAGTTATTTAAACAGTTATCTAAAGCAGCCAGTTTTGGTGGTGGTGTGTTGATATCTGGTGACGGCAGAGGGCGTTTGTTTGTTTGACAGTCCCAGGTTCAGGGTCCGGGCGCTAGTCCGACCTCCCGCTAGTCCGAACTCGTGACAACTCGAGCTCAGCCAGTTCTCTCTCCCCAATTTCACCATGTCGTTCTTTGTTCACTTCACCTTCATCTTCATCTAACCACTGCTCAAAACTCAATCCACCCAGTAAATCAAACGTTACTACGAAATCGGACATTTCCTTGTTACAGATCGGCCATTTCCTTGTTGAAGATTTGCAGACTGACAGGCTAACAGTGGGCGGAGTCAGCACAGGGAACGGAGTCAGCATCAGGGAGCGGAGTGATACTGCGGTTGGAGCCGAACTGTAGATTGTTGGCGTATTTACCACTGTTGCTAGCCAATCAGAATCCAGTATTCACTCATGCCGTTGTAGAATTGCATTTTTGCAAGCCTTACAATTGCAGTCCATGGAGTATAAGGTTGTGAATGTGCCCCAGACTCAAACACTAGCACAATAATCTGATAGGGTCATAATACGTTCAACAAAGGGCTGATACTGTATTTCATATTTGGATATTTGGACTTTGGCTGTGAAAAAAGTGTCCATATACCTGGACAAATAAGCAGTCACTTTTTATTTCTCTGTTCTGTTTTATTTTTGCCTTGGTTATTTTGTTTGCTAGTCCATTTTTCTAGTCTGTTTTTGTGATTGTGTATTATGTATTATGATTACTATTATACTTGGATATATGTTCCAGTTTCAATAAAACTTCCAATATTTACACCTTGTATTTCTATGTTAAATGGTAAATGGCCTGTATTTATATAGCGCTTTTATCCAAAGCGCTTTACAATCAGTAGGTACATTCACCCATTCATACACCGATGGCGGCAGGCTGCCACGCAGGGTGCTGGCACACCATCAGGAGCAATTGGGGTTCAGTATCTTGCCCATGGACACTTCGAAATGCAGACTGGAGGAGGTGGGAATCAAACCACCGACCTCTTTTATCCAAAGCGATTTAACAAATTTAACACGAGAGGGAGGGGGTTGTGGGCACATTTACCACTGGTACAGGGTTGTGGCACGAGGCGAAGCCGAGTGCTATAAACCCTGTACCAGTGGTAAATGTGCCCACAACCCCCGACCTCGAGTGTTAAATTTGTTTTCTACAACGGCTACCAAATAATATAAAAAATACACAATTGTAACATCCAATTCATTTATTTATAATCATTACTGGTTTCAGAATACATTTATCCTTCCGCCACAGAATATAGTTCCATACACAAGATCAATGATTGCACTAAACATTTAGTTGCCTTTGAGCCAAAAAACAACTAACCTATTCCTTAACGGGATTCACAGTTATTGATACATTGCCTGTAAAAGTACAGTTATTTAAACAGTTATCTAAAGCAGCCCGTTTTGGTGGTGGTGTGTTGATATATGGTGACGGCAGAGGGCGTTTGTTTGTTTGACAGTCCCAGGTTCGGGGTCCGGGCGCTAGTCCGACCTCCCGCTAGTCCGACCTCCCGCTAGTCCGAACTCGTGACAACTCAAGCTCAGCCAGTTCTCTCTCCCCAATTTCACCATGTCGTTCTTTGTTCACTTCACCTTCATCTTCATCTAACCACTGCTCAAAACTCAATCCACCCAGTAAATCAAACGTTACTACAAAATCGGACATTTCCTTGTGTTAGAGATCGGCCATTTCCTTGTTGAAGATTTGCAGACTGAAGGCTAACAGTGGGCGGAGTCAGCACAGGGAACGGAGTCAGCATCAGGGAGCGGAGTGATACTGCGGTTGGAGCCGAACTGTAGATTGTTGGCGTATTTACCACTGTTGCTAGCCAATCAGAATCCAGTATTCACTCATGCCGTTGTAGAATAATGGACGACCCGCTCTACCATGAGCTACAGCCGCTCCAGGCGGTTTGTAATTTAGATCAACTTTATTTTATTGGTTTACCCACATTCTGACTATTTGGTGATGTAGTTCAGCCACCTGGTATTTCCCTCTCCAAATATGATGACCATCAGAGTGAGCATTCTTAACTTATAGGCTATTATGCTACTTATCCCCCATTCGGACTGGCCTAATCTGACTGTTTCAGAGAAGAGGTAGTAGGCCTATGTCTAAAGAAATATAATTTGCAATAGAACGGTACCAGATATCTCCATACAACTACTGGTTAGTGTTCAATAGCACCCTAGACAATTCAGTAATGGTATATTTTTCAGGGATTTCTGTTTTTCTGATAAATGAGAGAAAAGTGATGCAGTCCTATGTTCCTATCACCACAAAGTACAATTTCCGCCTAAACTAAAGCTATATTTACATGACTATAATTCATTATCTTTTTGGGTAAATCATTTTCTAACTATTTGGTGATGTAGGGCAGCCACCTGGTTCATACCTCAGCAAATCTGATGAGGAAAAGAGTGAGCATTCTCAAGTTATGGGCTTTTTTGTCACCTTTCCCCTATTCGGACTGGCCTAATTTGGCTCTTTTTCAGGGATTGGGGTAGTTCTAAAGAACAGCCAAAAAAACATTTTTTCCCCAAAAATAAAATTTGACAAGAATCAATTTCATTAATGGGAGACCCTAAAGATAAGAAAAATAATTGTCATTTGTTCTACCTCGGGTAGGGGTATCTCGAAAACTAAAGCCTTTTTTGAGGACTTGCTGCTAGACTATAACCAATCACTAGAGACCAAGGTGGCAGGGCAGCCGCAGCAGTCTTGCTCTGCCTGCTGGAGCTGAATCTCTCTAGTCACAAGCACAAGCTAACATAGCTAGCTAATGCTAGCCAGCTACTAAGCAAAATCGTCCGACTTTGTACCGTTCATTTTAACGAACGTCTTATCGTACACTGCAGTAACTAATAAGATGTTCGTTAACACAAAAAGTACAAAGTTGGCCAACTTTGGCTGCTTAACGTTAGTAGCTACGGCGTGGTAGGCTGTGTGTTAAACTGCTATCTGCTTCAGGCAATCTCTGCTTTGGCCACAGCTGTGTCTGTTTCTGTTGCGCATGACTGACAACAGCATTAGCCAATCAGCGCGGGTGATTGGATTAATTTTCAACCAGAGAAAAAGCATTTGCACATGGTGATGCCAGACCAAGAAGAGCCAAATCCACAACTGTGGAGTGGGCGTGGCTTCGAAGGTCTGGAGCCAGGCTACTATTGTCTAATAACAGGAGTAGCTGTACACTAGGTTCTTATATAAACAATATGTTCATTCTCTGACAAGCCTCTCTCGGTCTCTCTCCACAGCTCCTACCTTTGTGATGTTACTCTCAAATCTGAAGATGGGAAAGAGTTTCCCTGTCACAAAAGTGTTCTCTGTGCCAGACTTGGTGAGAACTTCTTGAACTACACACCACATGACAGAAATGCTGACTACAAAGCTGTGTCATACTTCACCTCTGTGTTAATTCATGCATCACTTCAAGGGTGTGATTATGAAGTCTATTTTGTTGAATTATTGATACATGTCATTTGAAATATATAAAAAATAAATTGGTGAGTGTTGGTTTCTTATCTTTCTTCCTGTGTTTTCTACAGAGTACTTCCACAGTATGCTGGGGAACCCCTGGATTGAGGTATGCCATGTTCCCCCCCCCCCTCTTTCTTTTCATGTTTGTTTCTTAACACAGGTGTCACTCTTATGAACCCCTCTAAAATTATTGTCCATGCTGAACACAAAACAGTTTCATGGTTGTCTGTGCGTCATCTCAGTGTTGGAACATGGTTGTCCAGGGCTGGTAATGCTGTTGTCTTATGCCCCCCTCAGGCCACATCCTGTACTGCACTGGAGATGCCCACTAGCTCAGAGATTCTGCAGGCCATTCTCGAGTATATTTACACCGACGAGTCTCCCACCATCAAAGGTAGATTCTCAATTTTTTCTCATTTTGAATTGGTGTTGCTATGCTATAAGCTCTATGGTTTACTGATTTGCCAGACTCAACAGTACCGTACAGTACAGTACTACTACTAGGTCAGACTGTACCTTTGCTTCTTTTCCCCACAGAGTCTCTAAATGTAGAGTTTGTCTGCAGCGTCCTGGTTGTGGCTGACCAGCTGCTCATCACACGCCTGAAGGAGATGTGTGAGGTCGCCATCACTGAGAATTGTACGTCCTGTCTCTCTTACCCCTCTCCTCTCAAGCCTCTTACTTTGTCATCATCTTTTTCCGACTCCTTTCATCTGCGTGTAATGCTGCAATCACGTCATGTGGGTATCACAGTTATAATCACTTCAGGGTAAAAAGCAACAATGCATTTGTACTTGTTTGAGGCAGTTTTCACACTTGACATACAGTGATACATTTGACTTAATGTTTTGCAGTAAACCAAACATTGTAATGTGAACCAAATTAAAACAAAAACACAGCAAACAGCTGTGTGCCATTTTACAGTGTTTTATGTTGTATGTTAAGAGTTGTGATCACAAAATGACTGGAAATCCTTCATTTTGTAGGTTTGATTTGACATTAATGCATCATTGTCTTAACTGGGAGGAAAAAACGGGTCCAATGCCAAACCCCAAAATTCCCAAGTAGTACTTAAGATCTGAAGGGTCAGGGTGACGTATTTAAAATTATATTTTTAAATATTAGACTCATCTTTCCCACATGACTTGAATGCAGCATGATTTCACAAGCTGAAAAGATGGTAGAGAACACTTCTTGGAGAGTGATTACTCAGAGATGATGTCTAAGCTGCTTGCTTTGCTCTTGTCAGTGACTCTGAAGAATGCAGCGGAGCTGCTGGAGTTTGCTGCCATGTACAACGCAGAGCAGCTAAAACTCTCCTGCCTCCAGTTCATCGTGCTCAACATGGCTGCTCTGCTGGAGTCCAAGTGAGTTGGTACACACAAAGAAAAGAAGGTTCCTCAGTGGTTCTTGGGCTAAAATATAGAGCTGTAATGACTCAAATTACAGTTTGATCTGGATAAAGCCTGCACATCAGAATAAATTACTGTCTGATCTGGATAAAGCCTGCACATTAGAATACATAGCCCAGTGTGGCTTTAAAAAGGCCTTTTAATGCTGCTGGTTTAGAGGCTTTCTACTCTGGTATACACACACACACACACACACACAAAATCTGGTACTACAGTATTATATGACCTTTTTTGTTAAGAGCATAGTGTTCTTCTGTGGAAGATTTTGTTCAGTGTGTATTCACTATATTTCTGGGCAAGGAAATTCTGATACATACAAAAACTGGATGTTTTTCTTATTTTTTGTGTGCGTGCATGCATATATTTATGTTGTGTATATGTGTCTGTCTGCTTCCTCCCTGGCCTGTTTGTGTTACCCTCAGAGCGCTGGATATTCTTAGTGATGAAGTGCTGCTGGAGCTGTCTGCAGCCTACAGGAGGATGGTGAGTCAGTTAACCCAAACAGCCTGCCTGGTTCTCATCTTAACCAAACAGCCTGCCTGGTTCTCATCTTAACCCAAACAGCCTGCCTGGTTCTCATCTTAACCCAAACAGCCTGCCTGGTTCTCATCTTAACCCAAACAGCCTGCCTGGTTCTCATCTTAACCCAAACAGCCTACCTGGTTCTCATTGTAACCCAAACAGCCTGCCTGGTTCTCATTGTAACCCAAACAGCCTGCCTGATTCTCATCTTAACCCAAACAGCCTGCCTGGTTCTCATCTTAACCCAAACAGCCTGCCTGGTTCTCATCTTAACCCAAACAGCCTGCCTGGTTCTCATCTTAACCCAAACAGCCTGCCTGGTTCTCATCTTAACCCAAACAGCCTGCCTGGTTCTCATCTTAACCAAACAGCCTGCCTGGTTCTCATCTTAACCCAAACAGCCTACCTGGTTCTCATTGTAACCCAAACAGCCTGCCTGGTTCTCATTGTAACCCAAACAGCCTGCCTGGTTCTCATCTTAACCCAAACAGCCTACCTGGTTCTCATTGTAACCCAAACAGCCTGCCTGGTTCTCATTGTAACCCAAACAGCCTGCCTGGTTCTCATCTTAACCCAAACAGCCTGCCTGGTTCTCATCTTAACCCAAACAGCCTACCTGGTTCTCATTGTAACCCAAACAGCCTGCCTGGTTCTCATTGTAACCCAAACAGCCTGCCTGGTTCTCATCTTAACCCAAACAGCCTACCTGGTTCTCATTGTAACCCAAACAGCCTGCCTGGTTCTCATTGTAACCCAAACAGCCTGCCTGGTTCTCATCTTAACCCAAACAGCCTGCCTGGTGCTCATCTTAACCCAAACAGCCTGCCTGGTTCTCATCTTAACCCAAACAGCCTGCCTGGTTCTCATCTTAACCCAAACAGCCTGCCTGGTGCTCATCTTAACCCAAACAGCCTAGTGAGATTTCTACTGCATCTAGCCAGTGTTATGTCGACCCCCTGAAGGGTGTTTGCAATACACATATTGAAAAGGCAATACACATATCGAAATACAATACACATATCGAAAATACAATACAGTTGTTGTATTTTCGAGATGTGTATTGTATTTGCAATATGTGCATTGTATTTAAGCATTTCGGTATTGTATTTATTGTTACACATGTATTGTATTCTTCAGATGTGTATTGTATTTTCAATATATGTATTGTATTTCCAATATGTGTATTGTATTTCAATGTATGCATAGTATTTCAATGTGTGTATTGTATTTGATTTAGGCACGATCCACCCTCCATAATTAGGGGTGTCACGATACCCTCAGTTCACGTTACGATATGATACATGATATTGGGTTCACGATAACGATACGATACGATATTTATTAATTTTTTACAAAACTTGAATAATGAAAATATATCACTGGAAAAATAGTCTTATTTGAAATACACAAAATGCAAAACAAATGCTGTTGTTGGAAATTGTTATAATAATAAGATAAGGCTTAACTTGCAATATAATGTGTCACACTGTCACAAACTAAACATTTGTTACATGGTAGGCCTAAAAGAAAAATAAACTATACAATCTATATCTTAACTTATGCAGGCAATGAGCTGTGTATTGTGTAGGCTAGTACTATCTTCATATTTAATTGTCATCCTCTTAAGAGGATGATTCCTCTTCAATGAATTCTCTGACTGCACTGTATGTTGAGCGTTGGGCAGCGTTAATTGACGATTGAAGCGTATCAAGTTAACGTTACTCGTACAATTAGACATGGTAATAGTAACGTACAATTAGAAATTGTTTCGGGAGTACAGAGCTGCATCGCCTAATGACAGATAGCCTATTATGCGCACATTAGACGCATTCAGAGCGAGATTCATTTGTAGGCTATACTATTAACTGCTTACCCGACATGTTGTGCCCATGGAAACCATGGCAGGAACTAGTTCATTTCAGACTACTGTAGGTCTAGTCTTTAGAGATGAGGGGAGACATCTCGCCTGCCACTTGGACCGGCGGGGTCTCCTTGTCAGAGTGTCCGTCCGTGCCTCTGCCAGTGCAGGCGGCAGACACACAGCCAGTGCGCTGCTGTCATCCATTGAAACACACGGTCCGCATGGGGATAACCGCACGGGAAAACGTGAATAAGTGTTGCACAAACTTCGCCAGCAATGCATTAGTCTATAAATAGCGCATTTAATCTTGTCGGTTATTTAATGAGTCGGTTTAGTCCCCATTTCAAGCAAAGCAATGAAAAAGATAGAGCGAGAATACAGATCAGTGCCGGCCCGTCAGTGCAGCATGTTCAGAGGTTCTTTTTCTCGGGATATAGTTTTTCATCTCCACGATATCGTCACGTTTTGATATCGCGAAATTCCGTGGGACTTTGATATCGTGAAATTTCGTGGGACGAAATATCGTGACATCCCTAATATATATATATGAAGAGTTCATTTGCAAAAACAGGTAAACGCCATTCTTAAAATGAACAAACAACATCTGTTTGATACTCCCTGGAGTTTATTGTTTATTGTTTATTAGGATCCCCATTAGTTACAGCAAGGCTGCAGCTATTCTTCCTGGGGTCTGTCAACATTAAAAATAACAGTACAAAACATAACACAACAAAACAAAACAAGAAACGAAAAGAAAATATTCTGCTAATCAAGCAGAGACTTACTAATAAATCAAATCAAATCAAAAACAAATCACAACAAGACAAAAGCATAAACTAAACAATAGCACTATGAAATTTTAAAATCTGTCTAATGTCAACGTCAGACACAAAAGTCTGAAAAGAAGTCCACAGTCCCTTTATACAGTATGTAGCCAAATGATACATCTTATATAACAAGACTTCCACAACTGATCTCATTAGATACATACACATACATTCACTTACATACACTTGTCATTTATACTGATTAGAGAGATGTTGTTTAGCTAATAGTTTAAAAGTTATTTTGCTGTTAGTTTGTGTGATGTGCCTGGGAAACAGATTCCACTCATACATACCTCTGTATACAGCAGTTATTTTACCTGAATTTGACTTCACAGTTGGCAATGTAAAATATCCTCCAGCAGCATGTCTAGTACTGTATTCATGTTTATCAGCGCTGCAGCATAGCTCTTGGTACAACACATGGTGATTATTGAGGTGATTTATGTGGAAATTATCAGATGAATATGTTTTAGTTATGATTGATAATAAACATTTCCCAAAAATAAATAAATTACAGTATCAATACATCAATATATAAAATAAAATGATAAAAAATCCAAACGGAGATACCTGTTTTTGCAAATGAACTCTTCAAATATATATATATATATATATATATATATATATATATATATATATATATATATATATATATATATATATATATATATATTTTTTTTTTTTTTTTTTTTGTCAAGTCAAAGGAAATATCCACCATATAACACTTTTTTGGCATTGAACCTTGCATTTCTGGGCCTATTTTGCTGTTTGCTGGTGTCCTTTTCTTACTGTCATGAATGCTTGGCTAAATATAGAGGCTGACGTCACATCAACATATTTCTGGTACAATTGAGTTTAAAAGCAGAACATTTTTCAGCATCAGCAGTAAACATCAGTCCCTCAGACTCAGTTTCTCCTGCAAAGCATTGAGCATCACAGAGAGTTAAGAGTTTCCCCTGAGTGGATTTTTTTCCAGTCCACCTTCTCTTTTTTCTTACCATATTTGATGAAAATGAAAACGGGGCCAGGTTTTTATATACAATTTACCTTATGCTGGAACAGTTTGACTGAGTTAAAGTAAATAAAAAAGAGTCCTATAATGCATCTTGACGTATTTTAATCTCTCTGTTTTTGTTCCGTTTGGTATCAGATCCCAGCAATGCAGAGGAGATTCATCACCCCCTACCCCGATGCCCCAGACCTCAGTGAGTACGAGAAGGAGAATTTGGACTCAACGTTCAGCCCCAAAACGGAAGCAGAACTGGATCACTCCTGCAGGTACACAAGCTTATTACTAATTATTTCCATGTTCTTGCTAGTTAGATTATTAAAAATCATTTTTGTAATACTAAAGAGATATGGATGAAAAGACCTAAATTGCAAAGTTCAGGATTAACGGCATCAAGCTTATTTTAAAATGCATCACTGTTCTTCTCATGTCTGTACAGACCAAAAAAATGCAGATGAGTCCTGACCTGACCTGACCTGTAAACATTGAAATGGCGATATTTAGGATTTGGGTTGAAACCAATGTCTCAAATTTTTTGACTTAAATTAAAGGCCTTTTAAAATTGCTTAAATGTGGCAAACATTTGCCTTTAGATCTTAAATACTTTCAGAGGTCTTACAACTTTTGACCATCTTGTTTTTTTTTACCCAAATAAAAATTGGCCAGTCATTGTACAAAATGGTCTCCTTCATAGGGAAACTCTGTTGAAGAAGGCCAAGATGAAGGCCAAGAAGAAACTGCGGCGACGCTCTGACAGCTCAGGAGGTTACACCCTCTCTGATATCATTCAGAGCCCCCCTACTGCTGGTACACGCCCGTGCACGCACAGACACACACACATACACACGCACAGTCGCACACATACTGTACATGCACAGACACAGCTAGGCTATATTGATTATAATAGGGGTGTCAACGGTTAAAAAAATGGGATCTTCTACCAGCGTTTAACCGTTAGAGCTATATAACCGCTAGAGGGCACTGTCGCCATTCAAATACCAAACCCATAGATTCATAGTTGGTACCAGGTGGTAGATCATGGATTCATGTGGTTTTAACGACTGTGCCGAACGCTAGTTTTTAACGGAGACTGCACCTTTTCTCTGCCTGAGGAAACGTACCCTCGATGGTAAGGAGCATTAGGATACAGCAGCACTTGGATACAAGTGGCTAACGTTAGCTCCATCCATTTACAACAGTGTTTTTTGCTACAACGTTAGCAAGTAAATGACGTTACATTACCATCTTCAGCAAATCCCAGCTGCTGGGCGATCTGAAGCCATATATTGTCCTTCATTTCGTTGTTGAGGTACTGTAGGCTAGTCCTCGTGGTGTTTGTCATACAAAACACCACGTGTGAACACTTTAGTGTAACGTTAAAGTTATCATCTGTATCTTACAGGCACATTATCACGTCAGTTTATTTTTTTTATGAGAAATGAATGATGATTCCAAATGAGTCCAAAACACAGCAAAATCATTGTCAAAACTTTATTTAAAAGGGGGAAAAAAAGGTGTACTCGGTGATTGATTTTTCTAAACGGATATGATTTAGTATCCGGTTATCCATGTACACGGTGACTCCCCGAGATTATAATCTAGATTTCATTAAACACTGACATAGAACATTTAAATCAATTAGCATCTTTATTCAGACAATCAATAGTTTAATATACTCGCGTACATTTTCATTTCAGTTACACATAGTTATTAACCTCTTCCACCCGAGCGGGCCCGCACCTGTCATCTCTCACAAATGACGCTCTAGAACAGGCTAGCAAGCACCAAATGAGACATGGAGCACACAGACATTTCGGGAAGAAACGTGGCTACAAGACTGTAACAAGAATTTTTACTCGAACAAAAAATAATTCCAACCCCAAGCAGCAATATGAGGAGCATGTAGCAAGAACACAAAAATGGTGCATGCCTGCATTTATGTGATGATTTGTTTTTGCGACTGAATCCTTAGCTGTGCCATTCGAAAGCTAAGCGCCTGCTGTTTCCAACCGTGTAAGGCTCGTCGCTGAAAGATGAAAACTCACTCAGCAGGCTGTCAAAGAAGGCAAAAACGTTTTTTTTTTACTTTTTACAGATAAAACTATAAATGATGTCTTACCTTTGCTGTTTTCCGATCAAAAGTTGTGTTCGACTTCATAAAAACGATACTAACTGCTACTCCTAACACCTCTTCATCTTGAAAAAAATAATTTTTACAGTCATGGTGTTTACAAAGCCATATGGAGGGTTTTACGTAAAGTGGGTCGCCTTCACACAATATACAATCTTTGTGTTCGCCTCCAAGGCATTTCCTGGAAAAGTGTGTGACGTGAATTCTTGCAGTACACATCGATTCTATTGGCTCTGACGGTTCCATAGAGGTGTCAATCATCCAAACAGACCCATGGGTTCCCGAGATATCCCTCCGCATAACGCTCCAGGCTTTGCCTGTGTATTGAAGAATCCCTGCTTTACGCATTGAATGCAGTACGCGCACGTAAAAACACAGTTCTCTAGCGTTATTCATTGATCTCGTTGTAGTTGTTTTATATTTCAATTAAATGAGAGAAAAAAAGTTTTTCAGTCTTCTACCATAGAAATTCAAATGGCACACAGCATGCCCAAAATGTGCCCAAATCAGGTCCGCCTGGACCTACCTACCTGTAGTAAAACATCTGTAAAATTGCTCTGGTTCACTTTCTAAGGATTTGCTTTGGTACAAGCACTCATAAGATATTACTCTAGTGCACCATAGACAAATTTAGCTGCCAACCCATGATTTTCAGGTGGTTTTCATCCAAAATTTTGTGTTTTTTTGGTGGAGCTTGAATTTCTATTTATTTATTTTTTTGCTATGTTCTAACTGATTTTACTCTGATACAGTACATTTTGAATTGATTCTTCTGACACACTTCTCACAGGTGTTGGCTATCTTTTCTAATAATCAGGGGGAAAAAACTGTAGTTGTGGAGATATACTGCATTCAGTTTGGGCATGTCATTTTTGGAAGGTGAGCTGAAAAATAGGCTTAGGGATTAACAGGTTAATACTAAACACAAACACACACACACACACACGCACACAATTCACTTGAACGATGTGACGCACATTTCCAGCTCATCTCTCTCTCTGTCATTACAGGTTAAAATCCATTTAGATTCACGACCTGTCAGCACATACTCACACAAGACCATGGCAGACCACACGACCTGTCAGCACATACTCACACAAGACCATGGCAGACCACACTCAGTATTCTTACCCTCTCAACTATCAAGTCCCTTTGTAATAATAACTAGAGTAACAGCCTCTTTTCCCTCCCAGTGATTTCCCCCTGCCTCGTGAAGTCAGGCAAGGCCAACTCCACCGAGTCCCTGCAGGAGGTGCTGACGTCGGACTCGGAGGGCAGTTACATGGGGGTGGGCAGCCCCCGGGACACGCAGTCACCCGTCTTCCATGACAGGCTTGAGGTGAGTATCACATCACCATAACACTCGGATTGCAAACGTGACGAAAATTAGGGTATTTTACATCTTGCATATGCAGCATGTGCTTAAAATTCAAACTACTGTACTGTATGACATGAAACAATGAACAAACTTAGGATAGATACAAGATATAATACACAAAAAGTAAAAGTGAAATGTGTTTTTGTGCACTGGTCAAAAATGCCAGCTTATTTCGAATAGGTTAACAGACTAAAAGGAAATGTAGTAGGTGAGACTTTATGAAACAGAATATCATTTAGCCTGTGTAGCTGATCCTGAGACTAAAGATACTATGATCACAGCATGAAATCTTCATGATGTCCATTCATCTTCATGCTGTGTTTATCACGTGCAGGATGAGAAGGCTGTTAATCAGAGGCTGAAGACCCCAACCAGCACCCCCACATCCCTGAGGAACGGCCTCCCTATGCTCCCCAGGAGCTCCGCTCCAGAGCCAATCCCCGAAATCCCAGCCTGGTGAGACGGGCTTTCAGGATCCTGGGCTACATCTCAACACGTCTTCTTGAGACTTAATACAGATTAACCCGACTTTGGCACAATCTTTATGTAGTCCCGTTTCATTTTGAGGAGGCGGTATGGAGAAAGGAGGGAGCTGTCAGTAAATCAAAGAGAAAGTTGAGCTGTACGTGTGACTTTGTGTTATTCCGATCTGCAGTCCTGCCCATCCGCCCCCAGTCTTGGATCTGAGAGCCATCATGGACATGGAAGCCAACTCTCTGCAGACCCTCGGAGCCACTCCCAAAAGCCCTGGGAGGTACGACAGGTCCATTATATTTATTTTAACTGAGCAGGTCACTTACAAGCAAATTGTTGTTTACAATGACCATGTTGTAAATCACTTTTGTCAAGACCCGGAGAGCCTGACAAATTCATAATTTCGTAAATTAATTTATTCATTTCCAAAATAATTCAGTCGTTGTTTAATCATGTGAATTATCTCGTCATTGGACTATGGCTCAGTCTCCATCCGCCAGTTTCTTCATCTGTCCGTCTGTCCTGTGATGCCTGTGATTACTATTGTGTGAAGGAAAGCTGTTGTGAAATACTTGAATGAACATTATTTCCTCACTGTTGTTCACTTAGCCTAACTGTTGATATGCTCCTCTGTCTGCAGTGTCAGCATTATCAGCAAGCACTCTCCTGTTGCTACTAAGCTGTCCCAGAAGCAGAGGAAGATGATGGCCATGGCCAACAAGGAGGCCAGTGTGGAGTCCGCTGTGTCCAAACCTACCACTGCCGTCACCCCATCCAAAAGCAGTGTGAAGTCCTGGTGAGTGGGCCTAGAACCACACTGTAGTAGCACCACTTGTCATGAGTTAACTTCATGGTTCCTCTTGATGTCTTCATAACACCTTCCTGGTGACTGACTCTCTGCCAGGACTCTGCATTCCACACAGTGTGTTGGCATTAGTGAGAATGTATCCATTCACCAGGGGCCTGTCTCACAAAGGTGGCTCACTTTGATCACTATGCTGCACAGCTAACCTGCTCTGGAGCAAGTTCAGTCTACTCTAGGCCAGTGGTTCCCAACCTTTTTTGTGCCGTGTACCCCTTGAGCTGTTTTGCCATGCCAAGTGTACCCCCTGACAGCGTGTTGATTCTCCCAAATTTGTTCCATTAATCTCATTCAACTTTTACTATCCAACACAACTGATTATTAAATTAAAACAATATTAAATTAAAATCATTTTGAATGACTCCCCTTTAATACAAATAGCTATACACTTATTGAGAATGAACAAAATATGATATAGCCTATATAGAGATAGATATATTCAGACTCACACAGTAACAGTTCCAACTATTTTTATTCAGTCACTTGGCACCTTTAAAAAGACACCTGAGCTAGTTTGTCTTTCATAAGCTTTGACAGTTCTGGGGGCAGCTGTTACCAGGCAAAATTACTCTAACTGCAAAGCGAATTGACCTGCTTGCTTCATTTTATTCACAACTTGTCCAACAATATTAATTGACATATCATCGATCCGACGGGAGACCGTGTTGTTTGAGAGCGTCTGCTGCTTTCTTGTTGATCGCTTCAGCTAATATCAGGGCTGCAGGGAGAATCAGATCCTGAACGAGAGAGCTATTGTCTGACCTGCAGCCAGCGTGAACGACTTCTTTTGTTTTTCACAGAGTAGAGGTGTCACAGTTAACACCTTCCGGGGAGCCGCCGGGGCTCCCCCGCAATAGTTGCGGTGCGGAGTTTCTCTCTCTCTCTCTCCTCTCATCTGAAAATAAATTGTATTAATCCCTAATCTTTCCACGTACCCCCTGCAATGTGCTTGCGTACCCCTAGGGGTCCCCGTACCCCCGGTTGGGAAACACTGCTCTAGGCTATCAGATCAGAACTTATAAACGGTCTGATAGCCTAGAGTAGACTGAACTTGCTCCAGAGCAGGTTAGCTGTGCAGCATAGTGAGAAGTCCAGAACTTATAAACGGCCCACCTCACACCAATCTGCTCTCTAGAAACATGGAGGGACTTCTCACTATGCTGCACAGCTAACCTGCTCTCGAGCAAGTTCAGTCTACTCTAGGCTATCAGATCAGAACTTATAAACGGCCCACCTCACACCAATCTGCTCTCTAGAAACATGAAGGGACCATTAATTCAAATTAAAGTGACTACAGGTACAGTATATAGAAATGTACAGGAGGGAAATATTGAATTAACAGATCGTAAGATGGGCTGTTAGCATGGTGACTGTTTACAGATCGGTAGAACCATTTGGTTTGTTATATCTGAGGGTTTTATTAGGCTACATCGGAGTTAATACATGTTTGTAGATTTTCAAGGCCTTTGACGTAGCCTGTTAACACATTCAGTGCCAAGGACGTCTGTGGACGTCCTAAAAAAAAGTAACGAGGAGTGCCAAGGACGTCTGTGGACGTCCTAAAATCATAATTCATATTATTCCATAATTCTGCTGTTTAAGGTCGTAGGTCGTAGGTCGTGTGTGGCACACAGGCTTCACAGAAACCACACCACACGCCACCACATCAGAAAACACCAGCCAGAGTCAGTGAATGTGCTCGAAATTAGAGTGCAAAAGGTATTCATAAAAGGGCCTATATCTTGGAAAGTAAAAAAAAACGACAGAAAACCCTTGAAAGTGCACTTTTTGAGAGGCTGTAATTTCATAATGGAACTGTCTAGAAACAAAATTTCTTCTTTGGAAGAAGCAGGAGTGTTCAATGTTTCATTAAAGTCCAGCCCCGTTAATATAGCCATAATAGAAAAAATTCTATAGCTGTTTTCAACTGAATGGAAGTGAATCTGGCACAGGCTCCAGACAATTTTACTGAAGCGCTGTGGCACTGAATGTGTTAACCAGCCCAAATGAATCCTTCCTAAGTGTCTGGACGCCTGTCTATCCGCACTGATTCAGTGATGTATTTTTCAGCCCCAACTGATTGGTTGCCGTCTATGTCAATCATCAAACTACTTTGACGATTCTTCACCAGATAACTTAAGTTGATAAGAACTGAAGGTAATACCTTGTTCCACCGATTATTGCACTGCAGCCCAATGACAGCAGCACTGTTCTCTCTGTGTGTCTGTTCTCACTTTGTTAAACTCTTTGTCTAAAATACTGGAAACCGTTACCGGAAACGGCCGCCATGACCGTCTCTGCACCGATAAAATGTTATTTTAGAGCCACAATATTGTTATAAATATAGGCCACCAGGCATTTGCCTGACGTGCTTATGCAGTCCGCGCCTGATCTTGTTGATTCTTTTGTTTTTTGGTAGGTAGCTGAATGCGCGATTCAATTCCAGCGTGGCATCATGGCGGCTTTGTTTACACCTGATGACCTACTGACATACTTCCTTGTAGTGCAGGTTAATTAACTTGTGAATGAACTCTTAGCTTGCTTATTAGCCACACGTAGTTCATGATAATGGGGTGCGAATTTAATAATAATAATAATATATATATATATATATATATATTTTTTTTTATTCCAAAACATCTCGCGGGCCGGATGAAACCTGCCCGCGGGGCGGATCCGGCCCGCGGGGTGGATCCGGCCCGCGGGCCGTATCTCTGACATCCCTGCTGTAGAGTAAAAGCGAGTCTTAGTCGACTTAAAAAGTCAATGGGGCAACAATAGCAAATGCACAACCAGATGGTTTGATAGTTTTAAGGTCCTTACACATCGGGAGCGTTTTTTTCGTGCGATTAACTCGCACGTCAATAATATTTTCCGAACCTATATCAGTCAATGCAACCATGCATACCAACGGCGAAGTTTCGCGGAGCGTTATTGCGGTGTTAATTTTTTTCGAACCACGGTCGATTTTTCAGAAATTCACTTCGGACATGTACACATCTATTGCTGTGATTGACAGGTGGGTCAAAACTCACATCGCAATTTCGTGCCGTATATAAAAAGTCTTGATGTGTAAGGACCTTTAGTGAATTCAAGTGTTGCACCACACTCTTCCTTTCTCTCATTTGTTTTCCCCAAACCACTCCTCTGTCTTTAGGGCCACAGCACTGCAGTCACCGCCCTCCTCACGCTCATTTCGAGACCTGCTGGCAGAGGAGGAGAGCCGACTGGTCAGACTGGGACCCATGGGTCCAGGTGCTCAGGGCGCACCGGTCGTTGCTCCTGCTGCCAGGAGGGTCACATTCAAATGTGCTGAAACCACTGAGCCAGAGAGATCAGCTGGGTAAGTGCAGATACACTGTACATACAAGAATCTCAGGAATAAAGGCCTACACACACATACGCACTCAGACATTCACTTAGACTCACACAGGATCATGCACACACTGGTACAAAAACAGTTGTTGGTACACACAATACTGCTGTTCTCCACTTGATGGCACTGTTGAGGTGTCATAAGAGCTGCTGTTCAGTTTTGGAAACTGGTGTCAGTAGCCCACTAGTCTCAACGCCAGACCCATGAGAGTTCTTACGCAGATACACTACGTTACTGCATGCTGCAGAGCTCTCTCTGGGTCTGGGACACTTTCCCTCAGAGGGCTGGTTATGGGAGGGAACCGTTCACTTGGCCAGTCATATGCCAGTGATGGCTTCAGTCCTCTCCAATCAGTAACGACTTTGCGATCAGACAACACGGGAGGCGCAGCCCATTTTTCGAACCGCTCTCTCATCGGTGCTACAACCTTCAAAACCAGCAGTGGCCGTTAACTGGCACAGACTCACTTATGTAGTATGCGGAGCGCAGCGATTCAACTTAATATTTGAGTCTGGGGAGAGCCAAGTAGCCCACACACAGAGAAATTGAATACCCCATCAAATTATTCCCTATTCTGTAATTCCTAACTCTAACCTCAATTCATGCCGTTGCATAACCTAACCTTAACCATTACGTGAAGACTTTTATTTAAATACACCCAAAAAACAAAAAAGATTATATATATATATATATATATATATATATATATATATATATATATGTGTGTGTGTGTGTGTGTGTGTATGTATATATACGTGTGTATATATATATGTATATATATATGTGTGTGTGTGTGTGTGTGTGTGTGTGTGTGTGTGTATATATGTACAGTATATGTGTGTGTGTGTATATATATATATATATATATATATATATATATATATATATATATATGTATATATATATATATATATAGTCTTCTTAACAAGAAACCTCTCTTTTTTGGGGGGTGGGGGGTGCTACTCTTTTTGGGGACATTTGGACATTAAAGACAAGATATAGATCTCTTACTGTACATACACACTTTCAACAATGTATTTATGTCCACATAAATAGAAGCACACAATGGACATAAACACTATTAATGTAGTCAGATTAGGAGTCAGTCAGTTACATAAGTGCCTAATTGGCCACCATGTTGTTGCATACACACAGGATGATAACAGTAGCAGGTCGACAGATAAGACGATGATAACACAGTATCCACTTCATGGGTGTAAAAAGCAACTGCTTGGCCCTTCTCTCAGCCATCTGAAGGCCCCTCACAACTAGCTTGTGCACATGACCCAGGCTGCCAAATATAACAACTATAAAAGTTTACATCTTGTGCACATGACCCAGGCTGCCAAATATAACAACTATAAAAGTTTACATCTTGTGCACATGACCCAGGCTGCCAAATATAACAACTATAAATGTTTACATCTTGT
Source organism: Poromitra crassiceps (assembly GCF_964638095.1). Classification (NCBI taxonomy): domain Eukaryota; kingdom Metazoa; phylum Chordata; class Actinopteri; order Beryciformes; family Melamphaidae; genus Poromitra; species Poromitra crassiceps. The sequence continues at coordinate 1,519,286 of NC_139623.1, forward strand.
GCACATGACCCAGGCTGCCAAATATAACAACTATAAAAGTTTACATCTTGTGCACATGACCCAGGCTGCCAAATATAACAACTATAAACGTTTACATCTTGTGCACATGACCCAGGCTGCCAAATATAACAACTATAAATGTTTACATCTTGTGCACATGACCCAGGCTGCCAAATATAACAACTATAAAAGTTTACATCTTGTGCACATGACCCAGGCTGCCAAATATAACAACTATAAAAGTTTACATCTTGTGCACATGACCCAGGCTGCCAAATATAACAACTATAAAAGTTTACATCTTGTGCACATGACCCAGGCTGCCAAATATAACAACTATAAAAGTTTACATCTTGTGCACATGACCCAGGCTGCCAAATATAACAACTATAAAAGTTTACATCTTGTGCACATGACCCAGGCTGCCAAATATAACAACTATAAAAGTTTACATCTTGTGCACATGACCCAGGCTGCCAAATATAACAACTATAAACGTTTACATCTTGTGCACATGACCCAGGCTGCCAACATGACCCAGGCTGCCAAATATAACAACTATAAACGTTTACATTTGTAGCCTAGCTGTGAATAGTCTTCTCCAGCTGTTGACATTTGTCCATCTTGGTCAGAAAGGCTTAATCAAAGTAGTCAAAAGTACAGCCTGGAGCGAGCACCTCTCAAAGATTTTCATTGACAACAACACCCTCAGGGATGCTAGCTGTAATATTAGGGAATAGAGTACTTAAAATCATTATAGAATACCTGAAAATAGATGTGATATTGTTTTAATATCAAATCCACTATTCTGCCATGCCTACATGTACTGTAAAGACACTGTATAGTGTATACATGGCAACCATTTAAGATGAGACATGGTTTCAGCTTAAGCGTAGTTGTTAAAACCTGTAATCTTGCTTTTATAGTGAAGATGACAGTGCTCTCCTATATGTATAACTACACTTTGAAACACTGTGTGGGAGACAGGCTAGCTTCCCTTGAAGTTTCAACTCAGTCCAGTGTTGCTGTTGTCTCTGTTGTTGTGACCTCGGGCAGTTGTTAATGGAATTTGATGTGTTCTGTTCCACCGACATTGACAGCTGCTTTCACAGAGATACTGGGGTCAGATATAACCTCCTCCGAGACATTCACTGCCCTGAGTTAGACCCTACCCACTCCAGAGTGACTTTTGCCCAGCCACATCCAGTAGGTGTTCAAGTCAGGCCAGTCCAACTACACACCGAAGTCAAGGGAGCGACTGTCCAGCTTTCCACTGGGTTTCCTCTTGAAGTCCAGGAAACTAGGATCCCACTCACATGCCAGGGGGACCTTGCACCTCTGTAGGTCCAGGAACAGAGAGGCTATACAGTAGCAAGCTCTCTGACACATTGATCATTCATCACTGTGTTACAATCCAGCCATGGCATTAGCTCAATCCCGGACCTGATGCCTCAAATGTTACGGTCGCATGTGGATGTATCTATTTTCATTAATTTGGCATCGTTCGTTGTCTAGGGGTTGAAACATGCGTCTTCCAATGCCAACCATAACACACATAAATGGTGCATCAGTTTGGGACTGGGGGTTAACATTGAGTGATTGTTAGAAAGGGAGGCTTTAGCTTTAGTGGCTTTAGCTCAGGAGGTAGAGCGGGTCGGCCAATGACGCAAGGGTTGGCGGTTCGATCCCCGCTCCCTCCCAGCTGCTGTCGCTGTGTCCTTGGGCAAGACACTTAACCCTCCTTGCTCCCGATGGTGTGTAGGCACCCTGCGTGGCAGCCTGCCGCCATCGGTGTATGAATGGGTGAATGTAGACTATCTACTGATTGTAAAGCGCTTTGGATAAAAGCGCTATATAAATGCAGGCCATTTACCATTTACCATTTTACCTGGACAGCCCACTGTCAACCCTCTTAGCTGTCGACCAGCCCTCTCTCTCGGTCGGGTTCACTTGGCCCGGCACCCAGGCG
>NC_139623.1:1526254-1618754 GCF_964638095.1 Poromitra crassiceps
TATTGAACAAGGTTCAATATTGTGGTAATCTTGGTTTTCATACTTACACGCAACTGTATAATTCATGTGTTTGTCCTGTGTCGGATTATGCTTCTGGTGTTTGGGGTTCCCGGGAACACCTAAGCTGTAATACTGTGCATTATAGAGCTATCCGTTATTTTTTAGGAGTTCATAAATGCACATCAGTTCTGGCCATCAGTGGGGATATGGGATGGGAATCTCCAAACATCAGACATCACGGTCAAATGCTGCGATTATGGAACAGACTTGTGAGGATGTCTGATCAGAGACTGACCAAACAGATATTTAACTGGGACATTGCCCATAGACATCCCTGGACAACTGAACTTATGTCTTTATTCTATGCGAATGATTTATCATTTATTTTCCAAAATAGATTAGTTTGTGACATCCGGGAGACCATGAGTAATATGTTCCTTTTGTATAAAGATAAATGGTCCGTTGACTTATGGTCTAAGCCTAAGTTGAGAACCTACCGTCTTATAAAAGACAGTTATTCTGTAGAGCCTTATGTCAAGTTCCATCTGGACAGAAGAAAAAGGTCCTTGTGTGCACAGTTACGATCTGGAACGTTGCCCTTGGCACTGGAGACTGGTAGGTTTAATGCTACCCCTGAAGAAGACAGACTTTGTTTGCTCTGTGACCTGGGTGAAATTGAGAATGAGATTCATTTTCTATTCTATTGTACTGTCTATGATGAGGTAAGGGAGATACTGCTCAGTAAAATGTCCTCTATTTATGATGACTTTTTTGAGATGGACGATTATGAAAAACTTGAGTTGTGTTTTAAGAAAGGCACTTTCTTTATTGGAAACTTTCTTTCCCAGGCATGGGAGCTAAGGCAAAATGTTCTGTTCAGAAAATGATGTAATGATTTTGTTTTGCTGATATGGTGTATGTTATGTTATGCTGTGATTTAGTTTTACTACTGCGGCGTTGGCGTATGTTGTACTGCATAATATATCATATGTGTGTCTTGTAAGCCCATGAGGGCTGGGCACTGTCAAGTGCATGACACATTTAATAAAAATCAATCAATCAATCAATCATATAAAATCCCCCATCTCTTCTAAAAAATAAGGGAGGACCATCCTCCCTTGTACTACATTTAGAACCTCCACTGATACACACACACACACACGCACGCACATACGCACGCGCACACACACACACACACACACACACACACACACACACACACACACACACAGAGAGACCCCCTTTCCACTTGGCGTTAAACATGCATCCTGGTGACCAGATTGAGCCAAAACGCATCAAATCCAAGTATAAATGAACTGGTCACATGTATCACAACGTAATGCGTCTCACATCCAGATATAAAGTAGCAACTATGGAAGTAGACATAAAGCTAAGTGTAGATCAATCAAGCAGCCTGCAGGGAACGCTATAGTAACATACTTGGATTGTCTGGTGTTTACTGCAAGTATTAAAGATGTAAATATGCTGAAGGAAATTGCGTGCACTGCAATCTGTATTGCTGATGTACTGTATGGCTGATGTACTGTATAGCTGATGTATAGCTGATGTATAGCTGATGTACTGTATAGCTGATGTACTGTATAGCTAATGTATTGTATAGCTAATATACTGTATAGCTGATGTACTGTATAGCTGATGTATGGCTGATGTACTGTATAGCTGATGTACTGTATAGCTAATGTACTGTATGGCTGATGTACTGTATAGCTGATGTACTGTATAGCTGATGTATAGCTGATGTACTGTATAGCTAATGTATTGTATAGCTAATATACTGTATAGCTGATGTACTGTATAGCTGATGTATGGCTGATGTACTGTATAGCTGATGTACTGTATAGCTAATGTACTGTATGGCTGATGTACTGTATAGCTGATGTACTGTATGGCTGATGTACTGTATAGCTGATGTACTGTATAGCTGATGTACTGTATAGCTGATGTACTGTATAGCTGATGTATAGCTGATGTACTGTATAGCTGATGTACTGTATGGCTGATGTATAGCTGATGTATAGCTGATGTACTGTATAGCTGATGTACTGTATAGCTGATGTACTGTATAGCTGATGTACTGTATAGCTAATGTACTGTATAGCTGATGTACTGTATAGCTGATGTACTGTATGGCTGATGTACTGTATAGCTGATGTACTGTATAGCTGATGTACTGTATAGCTGATGTATAGCTGATGTACTGTATAGCTGATGTACTGTATGGCTGATGTATAGCTGATGTATAGCTGATGTACTGTATAGCTGATGTACTGTATAGCTGATGTACTGTATAGCTAATGTACTGTATAGCTTTTTTTTATTTTTATTTTTTTATATATTTTATTTTAGACAAAAAATCAGGGAAGCAGTTCACACAGTATCATTTCAAGACAGTGGTACAGAAACATCTGTAATCTCAATACTCCCCTAATATTAATTTTTTTTTTTTTTTTAAACAAGACAATCAAAGCAAAACAACAAAAACAACACTCAACACATCCTAAAAAACAAAACAAGGCAAAAAAAAAGAAAAAAAAAAAAAAAAAAAAGAATGAAAAAGGTCCTTCCTGTCCCCCCAACCCTAAGATCATTTCTAACTGCTTAGATTCATATTGTACAATCACCTTCATACCGCAGAGATAATATAGTGTATACCACCAAGTCCATGTTGGTTCATAATGGAATCCCTTTTGCACCACTTGATGTCATAAATTCCTGATAAACCCAGACAGAGAAAAAAAAAAAAAAAAAAAAAAAAATCGAAGATGCACAAACATGGTTTTCTTTTCAACTGGGCTGAAATGGAACAGCGTAGGTCCCATGTGGTCGCCCCGAGGACCCCAAAATTAACTGTCTCCCTGCATAAGAGCGAGGAGATCGACTGGCAGGTAATTGGTCAAAGGATTCCATATCTTGTTAAAGATCTTTAGGTCACCCTTGGCCCTAGCACAAAGTCTCTCCATTGGTAAAACCTTAAATATTTGTTGGTACCACTGGGTGACTGTAGGAGGCTTGTCCGTAATCCAGTTGAAAAGAATACACTTTTTGGCCAAGAAAACAAGCTTTTGGAAGAGCAGTAAATTAGAAGCCGAAAGTGGCATGTTCTTATCAGGCAGATTAAGCAGGAACAAACCAGGTGTTTTTTCAATTCTGGTTACAAAAATCAAATTTAATTCCTTTGTCACTAATGACCAGAAGTTACAGATGATGGGACATTGCCACATACAATGCAGGTACGTACCAATCTCTGTTTTGCACTTGTTACAAAAAGGGGATCTATCAGGATCAAATTTGTTAAGAATGTGCGGTGTTCTGTGCTGTCTATGTAAAATTTTATATTGGGTTTCCTTAAATTTATTACAGACAAATGTTTTATGACAAGCAGAAATGCACTCAACCCAATCATCTGTTTCATACTTAATCCCCAGATCTCTCTCCCATACTGACTGAACATGCTCAATATTATGTTTGTTCCATGAATCCAACGCTTGATAAAAATAGGAAATGAAACCTTTGGTTCCTGTAAACCCTGTTAGACCTGTGTCCAGGGGACTAACCAATGGACCATCAGAGGGTAATGAAATGTCTGTTTGTACAAAGTGGCGAACCTGCAGAAAGGCAAAAAAATGTGTGCCTGGTATACCAAACCTAGTTTTAATCTGTGTAAACGACATTAAAGTGTCTCCTGAAAATAAATCACCAACAACTCTAATCCCTTTCTTATGCCATAGATCGAATATACTGTTGTCGATACCTGGGGGAAAGGTCTTATTACCAATTATAGGAGTCAGAGCCGATGAAAACCCCTTCCTCCCTGTATAGGTCACCATCTCTCTCCAGACCTTGATTGTGTTGTATATCACTGGGTTATATCTGATGTTGGTTGTAATCTGCTTTTTATCACCGGTTAATAGACTAAGGAGGTTTGAGGGTGCACAACACCATTCATCCATATGGGCCTTATCCCCCTTAAAATAACTTTGAATCCAGTCAGATATAATACGAGCATGACAGGCCCAATTATAAAAAACACATTAGGAAGTCCTAACCCCCCCCTCTCTATAGGAAGTTCCAGTGTCTTCATTTTTAACCTTGGTCTTTTACCATGCCATATGAACTTTGTGAGATCTCTCTGTAGGCCCTTAACCATCTGCCTCGTGATCCATAAAGGAAGCATTTGCATTGGATGTAATAAACGGGGAAGAACATTCATTTTAATCAGATTGACTCTGCCAATCCATGAGATCGGGAGATCCATCCATCTAATAATATCGTTTTGAATTTTTTTTAAGACAGGGGCAAAGTTCAGCTTAAACATATCCTTCAAGTTGGTAGAGACCGTTATTCCTAGATAGGTAAGTCCTGTTGTGGACCATCGAAAGGGGAAATTAATAGTAATAGGTGGTTCAGTAGTGCTCCCTAGGGGCATTGCCACTGACTTGTCAAGGTTAACTTTGTATCCTGACCCCCGTCCAAATGTTTCAATTATTGACAAAACAGCCGGTACAGATCTTTCCGTATTTGAGATAAAAAGTAAGACATCATCAGCATATAAAACTATTTTAAAGGTATTCTCACCTATTTTAATACCCGATATGTTAGGGCTGTTTCTAATCGCCTCTGCAAGCGGTTCAATAGCCGCGGCGAATAACAAAGGTGAAAGCGGATCCCCCTGGCGGGTCGATCTACCCAGCTGAAAAGACGGAGAGCGGGTACCGTTGACCACCACACTAGCCTCAGGTGACTTATATATTAGTTTGACCCATTGAGTGAATGTTTCCCCCATACCAAATTTTTCCAGGACTTTGAATAAATAAGGCCACTCTATTCTGTCGAACGCCTTTTCGGCGTCGAGCGATATAACTAATCCTTCGCTCTGAGTCTCATTTGTATACTGGATGACGTTTAACAATTTCCGCATATTTGCATATGATAATCTACTTCTTATAAATCCGGTCTGATCTGAATTAATTATTTTAGGCAACAACATCTCCAACCTTCTTGCAAGAAGCTTGGAGAGTAATTTACTGTCCACATTTATTAAGCTAATTGGTCTGTATGAACCACATAAGTCAGCAGGTCTACCTTTCTTAAGAATAAGAGAAATATTAGCAGAATATAACGTTGGGGGGAGAGATCCCCTCTCAAAGGATTCTCTATACATACGAAGTAGTGGATCTGCTACCAATTTACTAAATTTTTTATAAAATTCTGGGCCGTAGCCATCAGGTCCCGCAGCTTTACCACTCTGTAAAGATTGAATAGTTTCAAGTAGTTCCCCTTTAGTTATTGGCCCACAGAGTACATCCCTATCTTCCTGTTTCAATGAAACCAATTTCACCCCTTCTAAGAATTTGTCTATCTCCTCTGAAGAGGCATCAGACTCTGATGTATACAATTTTTTATAAAATTCCAACATAATATTACAAAGTTTTTTAGTTTCAAATTGTTTAGTGCCGGTGGCATCGACCAAGGAGGAGATAGCGTTCAATTCTTGTTTCCCTGCAGCAAGACGTGCCAGTAGGCGGCCTGGCTTGTCCCCCATTTCATAAAGCCTATGTCTCGCAAAAAACATTACCGATTCTGCTTTTTGTGTTAGAAGCTCATCCAAAGCTGATCTGGCAGCATCGACTCTCCCAGAAAGGTCTCTAGAAGGATGTTGTTTAAGTTCGGCTTCCAGATTGGCCAGCACTTTTTCCAGCCTCAGTTGTTCCTTTAAAGTATTTCTTTTTTTTGCTGCACAATAGGAGATTATTACACCTCTTAAGTAAGCCTTGGCGGCTTCCCATAAGGTTGATGGGCTTATGTCCTCAACATCGTTGGTCACCATATAGGTTTCGAATTGCTCATTAATGTATTTTATGAAAGGGGGGCTGCTCAGGAGAGAAGGATTGAGACGCCACTGGCGAGAACTCACCTCACGGAAGGGTGGAGAAAGAGTTATATGAATGGGAGAATGATCAGATAAGGTACGAATTCCTATACCACCTTCCTCCAGTCTATCTAATACCTGTCTAGAAGTAAAAAAATAATCTATACGTGAGAAGCTTTGGTGGGGATTTGAAAAAAATGTAAAGTCTCTTTCCTTCGGATATAACACCCTCCAGGCATCAAACAAACTTAAATCTGTACACATTTCCCTAGTAAATACTGCCCTTTTAGAGGGTGGCGACTTTAGGGATGGTTTATGGTCCATCTCTGGGTTTAACACACAATTAAAATCTCCTCCTAAGATAGTAATAGGGGTTGACAAAGAAGAGACATCAGCTGTCATTTTAGAATAAAATGAACTCGTAAATACATTTGGTGCATAAACACAACCGATCATAATGTGCTCCCCATACAAGGTGCCCCTTATCAGCACATATCGGCCCTCTGCATCTTTCACACATTTTTCAAGGTTAAAGGGGGTGTTCTTATTTATGAGTATAGCAACCCCTCTCCGACTGGAGCAAAAAGAGGAAAAATAAATTTGACCCACCCATTCTCTTTTAAGTTTCTCATGTTCCGCATCAGTCAGGTGAGTCTCTTGCAGCAATGCGATATGAGTCTTTTCTTTTTTTAGCCATGTTAAGATTTTCTTACGCTTTATAACATGATTGACCCCTTTTACATTAATTGAAATTATTTTAGTTGTACTCATAACTTTATGTAACAATCAAATAAGTAATACTGAGTCTGCTGATGAAATATAGTTTACCGGGCATACTGTAGTTTATAAGAGCAGCGGTGGAAAGACAGTCTGAGAACCAAAACAAAACAAAACAAAACACAATAACTGAAATACCATACACAGGTGCCCTCTGAACAGAACTCCCCTCAACACATAAACTATAAAAGGAAAAAAAAAAAAACCTCATTCCCCCTAAACTAAGGCACGTGATGCTGAGTGGACGAAGTCCGCGAAGCCAGACAAGAACAGTTCCAATCCACGACACAAGGATAATGTAGTCCAAAATCCCGTCCATGAAGCGCCGTCCCCACTAGCAGTTCCCCCTCCCTCCCGCTCCTATATGCTATAACAAATTTAAGAATTACATTCATCATGCTTACATTAAACAAGACCTCCTCAAATTAAACAAGGATAATAAGAAGAAAAAGAAAAAAAAAAAAAAAAGAAAGAAAAAAAAAGGCAAGGAGGTAAAAACAATTAATCCTTCAAAGTTTCTAATAATTATTTAAGTTACATGGTGGGAGGTTATTTCTTCCACCATTATATAATTATATTTCAGGATTGACTCGAGTAAGCATGAGGAAGGGAAAAAAAAAAAAAAAAAAAAAAGATAAAGACCTATAGAGAACCATAAGGACAAGATCAAAATTATAATCTAGCTCACATTTGTATTTGTCTTTCTATATAAGGGATTACCTCCAAACGTCCAAGGAGCAGATTGTGAAATGAAAAATAAATAATTGATCATGCCTTTGCAGTCCAAATGGTTCAGTATGTCTACCATAAAAAAGAAAACTAAACATAATTATGTAGGTTATACTTAGTTATTATTTAGTCTTGCAGTAGGCCTAGCCTATATAGACCCACTTTGGCAAATCATTTTCCCCTTGTGCCCTTCAAACCGTCCACGGCTCCCTGAGCCTCTCCTGCATCTGTGAAAACAAAGTTTTTATCTTCATATGTAAACGTGAGGGTGGCAGGGTAGGCCATACGAAACCGTATTTTTCTCTTTATCAGTTGACCACACACATCGTTGAAGCATCTCCTTTGTTGAATGACAGTGGCTGAGAAGTCAGAGCGGATAGTAAACTCTTGTCCACCGTGTGACTGAGGCTGCTTGGATTTGAAGGCTGTGATAATTCTGTTCTTATCTGTATAGTTGTGCAGCTTTATAATAACTGCACGAGGCTTGCCTTGGTTAGCGTTACCTGGCTGTGGCCGACCGAGCGCACGATGAGCCCTGTCCAGCTTGATGACGCCCCTCTTGGTTTCCAGGCCCAGCACAGAAGGTAGCCATGTTTCAAAGAAAACGAGGGGATCTCGTCCTTCAATCCCCTCTTGTAGTCCGAAGATCCTGATGTTATCGCGTCGGTTACGATTCTCTTGGTCCTCCATCTTATGGGTTAGCATGGTAATGGTCTTCTCTGCCCGGGCTAGCTGAGATTTCATGGTGGAGATATCGTCCTCGGCATTAGAAATGCGAGATTCCACTTCTTCCATTCGAGTGCCATCTCTTTCTAGCCGTGCAGTGATAGAGTCTAGTGTCTCAGAGAATTTAGACAGTTTCTCATCAAGTACCGCCGCGACTTTGTTGGTAATATCTTCAATGAGCTCCGGTAGCACAGAAGCTAAGTTAGCTGCGTTAGCTACACCGGGTTGGGACTCGGTGCTCGCAGTTTGAAGGGTCGTTCTGGTGAATCTCGGGGCTTTACCTTTGTCGGGGTCCGGCATGTTTCTTTATCTTTCGCCGGAAAACAATCGCCAAATATTATAGAAATAGGTAGACAGGTTTGTTTTAGAAATGTTTGGAGCGGGAGCCAGGTGCTGCACGTCCTCTCAGTGCTACGTCATCACCGCGCGTCATGTACTGTATAGCTGATGTACTGTATAGCTGATGTACTGTATAGCTAATGTACTGTATAGCTGATGTACTGTATAGCTGATGTACTGTATGGCTGATGTACTGTATAGCTGATGTACTGTATAGCTGATGTACTGTATAGCTGATGTACTGTATAGCTGATGTACTGTATGGCTGATGTATAGCTGATGTATAGCTGATGTACTGTATAGCTGATGTATAGCTGATGTACTGTATGGCTGATGTACTGTATAGCTCAGGGATACTCAACTTGCTTTGCCCGGGGGCCACTTTCGTGAAATGATAGAAGGCCAGGGGCCAGCTAATAAACAATCAATATACATTTTTCTGTAGCGGATTGTAGGTTTTTGGGGTGTCAGTCGAAGTTTAGTCTGACAATGTTGCACACCGGATAGTTAGTTAGGTTAAGTACATACATAAGTGCCTGGGTAGCGAGCAGACGGCGGTATTTGACAATTTAGCGGCTAAATCATAGATTATTGAAAGATATTCCATATTCCAGGCTGAAATGCTATAACAGAAGTGGAGTATTGGCCAGAATGACATGAACATTTGGACACTTATTCAGCGGGTATCTTGCATGTTGTGTTCAGGTGCACTGTAAAAAAATATATATATATATATACGGTATATATATATTTTTGCAATTCTATCGCAGGCCACACAGGGGGCACCGCCCGCGGGCCGCCAGTTGAGTATCACTGGTATAGCTGATGTACTGTATAGCTGATGTACTGTATAGCTGATGTACTGTATGGCTGATGTATAGCTGAAGTACTGTATGGCTGATGTACTGTATAGCTGATGTACTGTATAGCTGATGTATGGCTGATGTACTGTATAGCTGATGTACTGTATGGCTGATGTACTGTATAGCTGATATACTGTATAGCTGATGTACTGTATAGCTGATGTACTGTATAGCTGATGTACTGTATAGCTGATGTACTGTATGGCTGATGTACTGTATAGCTGATATACTGTATAGCTGATGTACTGTATGGCTGATGTATGGCTGATGTACTGTATAGCTGATGTATAGCTGATGTACTGTATAGCTGATGTACTGTATGGCTGATGTACTGTATGGCTGATGTACTGTATAGCTGATGTACTGTATAGCTGAAGTACTGTATAGCTGATGTAGTACTGTATGGCTGATGTACTGTATAGCTGATGTACTGTATAGCTGATGTATAGCTGAAGTACTGTATAGCTGATGTACTGTATGGCTGATGTACTGTATGGCTGATGTACTGTACTGTATAGCTGATGTATAGCTGAAGTACTGTATAGCTGATGTATAGCTGATGTAGTACTGTATGGCTGATGTACTGTATGGCTGATGATGTCCATGCCAGGTGGAGAGGAGGCGACCTTTCACACATGCCTGTCAGTAGTAGTTTACTCAGCCTGTTAGACTGCAGTTTTCCTCACTTACCATGAACATATTGCAACTTGTACTTATGCAACCCTCTCCTCCTCTCTACCCCCTCTCCTCCTCTCTACCCCCTCTCCCCCTCCAGGCCCTGGGTTCTGGGAGCAGTTGGCAGCCCCCCCTGCTCCTCCATGGTGACCTTCGCCTCCATCGTGGAGGAGGAAAAGCAGCAGGAAGCCGCGCTGATCCGCAGCCGAGAGAAGCCGCTGGCGCTCATCCAGGTAAGCCGTCTTGTCCGAGCGCATCTGTGTTTACGCACTCGCTTGCGCATACGTACATCACTTCTGCTGTGACAGAACGTATGCTGTGTGTGTGTGCCTTAGGGCATTCACGACTAGTGAATTTTACTAGTCGACTAGTCGTCCCTAAAGGTAGTCGACTAGTCGGAGTTTTTTTCTCCCCCCAATAAAAACGCTCATCTCACGTCAAAAGGTCTCAAATACAACCAGGCAGCAGGGCTATTGAGATGCAGGCATTACTAGCTAATGTAGTAGACCTTTTCTCACCAAGCTTGATTCCCAAAGCATTTGGCAATAAATTAGTATATTCGTCTCAGACTCGTAGTTAATAGGACTGAGTCTTGAAATGGTCTCTGATGAATTAAAGTTAGATAATATTATTGTTTTAATTATAATCTCTTCTAAGAAAGTGAGTAGTGACCATTAGAGAATACCATTTTCATAGTTGATAAAGTTCTGCGCTCACCGTTAAGGTTTAGTGACTGCTGGAGGAGGGGTCGGAGAATCACCATGTCACTCCTGATCTTGCTCTTTCTTACTCTCTTTTTTCCTTCGTCTTCCCTTTCTTAAATTGCTCAATGTTAACGTAACTGTTCACAATGTCTGCCAATTCTTCGCTCATTAAATTTGCTTTTAAAAATCACAAAGACTTTGTGTGCAAATTCTTTTTTCTTTTTTTTTCTACTATTAATTCAGGAATTGGCCTTAGCCAGACCCAATAAAATGACCTGTGACAGAAGATCCTGTGGATTTGTCATTTTCAAATGTCAGTGGCTGTGGCTATAGACATAACCAGAAGGACTGCCAAAGTGCTAAGTTATCCTATGCAGTTTTAGTATGAGAATGAGTATGATAATATTTTCAGTCAAGCAATGCGCAGTGGACGAGCGAGCCTAGGAATCGAGCGCCTAGTCTTATGAAAATAAATCAGCTGCCTACAATCAATTTTGTCCTCAGCATGCTTATTTTGTTGAAATGTCTTTAGAAACCTTCCTTCTATTTAGGCAATAAACAAAAATATGCTATTCTAGTCAATAAATGTAGCCTTGGATAACACATTGCTATAGAGACAGTCTGTAGAACAGGGGTGCCCAATACGTCGATCGCGATCGACCGGTCGATCGCGAAGGTAGTGTGGTCGATCGCATGGCATTGAGGAAGAATTTTTTTTTTTTTTTTTTTACTGTTTTTCCACTGTTTCCACTGTTTTTCCACTGTTTCCACTGTTTTTCCACTGTTTCCACTGTTTTTCCACTGTTCCACTGTTTTCCACTGTATACTCAGTGTATATATATATAAATAAATATGTTTGGTAGATCACTTTGACTTGGTCATTTTAAAAGTAGCTCCCAAGCTGAAAAAGTGTGGGCACCCCTGCTGTAGAACATGTAGAGCATGTCTGGGAACACCCACAAAATATTAAACGGCTGGCGTACGAGTGGGGTAAAACCGCCCATATATCTCATGGGGCTGACTCACCAAAAGACGGTGCTGCGCCTCTAAACTACATGTTTGGGGGTTCTAGAGCAGAACACAAGACGTCTGCTCAGATGTGCGTTTACTGCGGTGGTTAAATCCCCGATCGTGTCTGCCTGGACTGGGCTATCAGCTAAATTCTAACTTTGCTGAATGGATAGAACGGAGGAATTTACCCCACCCTGACCCCGCCCCCAGGCTAACCCAATGTCTATTGTGGGCGTTCCTAGAGCCTGTATGGGCGTTCCCAGTCTCTATGGTATTGGTCTCAAATTGGATTAATAGTTTTGCGGTCTTGGTCTCAACTTGGACTCGATTCCCCAATGACTCGATCTGGACTTGGACTCGACCAAGGTGGTTTTGACTACAGCCCTCTGTACTGTATGTCGCTTTGGATAAAAGCATCTGCCAAATGGGAAATTGTAATTATCACTAAGCTTTCACTGTCAGAGTTTTCTGTTTTACCCTCAAATGACTTGTGGCCGATTCATAGCCCGTACTTCCCCCTCCGGTCTCTTCCCTTTTTTCTTCTATCGCTCTTGTCCCCCCCCCCCCCCCCCCCCCCCCCCCAATGTGCTGTTTTTCTAGATTGAAGAGCGGGCCATCCAAGACCTGTTGTTCCTTTACGAGGCCCGGGACAACCCCGATGAGCTGATAGTGGTGGAGAGGTCTTCCCGCGGTCCCGTCGCTACCCCGACCTGGAACAAACACTGACGGAAGACAGCACGGCTGCTGCATCCCGTCACACTGAGGAGATTCCCTGCAGTTGTCATCGCCCCCTCTCCATCCTGCCTGTGAAACATCACTGTGTGTTAAGGTGTACCTCACATTCAACCATCCCACTGTGGCCCGGTCTGACGCAGATCTTATGCTTACTGTATCTCCCCAGTGTTACTTTAGATTTTATTGCTGCTCAACATTGTGTGTGTGTGTGAGAGTGTGTGTTAGAAAGAAACAGAGTGTGTCTTGTTTTGTAACTAATGAATGTATTCCTATGGGTATAAAGCTATTGAAATGAACTAGTTTTGAGCAAAGGATCGCTTATGCATCTTTCTGGCTGTGTAAAACAAGAACAAGAACGTGAAAAGTAAACAACCTTCCAAAAGGATATTGTCAGTTTATCTGAATTGTTTAGTAATATTTAGTTGCCAAAGAAGTGAAATGAAATGGGGATGTTCTAACCGCATATTGGGTCCAAACTACAGTACCTGGCTGGAGGGCTGTTGAGTGTATTGAAGCAGTTCAAGCTGTCTGTGTGAATAATAGTAAGAGTGCCAATTATAAAAGTTTGGGAGAGCAGTCAACTGCGCTTGACGTAGTAAGGTAAACTACTGAAGACGGTAGTGAATTTGTGTTGAATATTTTTGTTTTTCCTCAATACTCAATAGCTGCATTGTTTTGACTGATCACTTGCTGATTCTTCCTAAGGAATGTAACTTTTAACATGTTTAAAATGCGTTATTTGTTGCAATTCTACATAGGAGATTGATTGTATGGAATTGGCTTTCTGTCCTTTCTCAAGTTGCTGTTATGTTAGAAGGTTATGTGCCTTTATTCAACAATGACCACATGTTACACACAAGTAGGCTACAGCACTTAAAATATCATTTCTCTCCCGGTTCATCATTTCGCCTTTATTTGAGTTGTTTTATTCTTTAGCTTTTTTTGACCATGTAAACTTGTCTTCCAATGCCATTTGTGTGAGACTTGCAGATGTGAAGAGAAAATGGCATGCAATAAAATAACTCACCTGTGCAATGACCCCGTCTGCATGTCTGTGTTTCCATTCGATTACAGAGCTCTTAGATTATAGTGGACTGAGTGAAAGGGGAGACAAATTTAATTATCTCAATTAATTTGCTTGCTTTAGTTTGTCTTTTTTTATTGATGTAAGATTGCAGAAACTCAATCCGTCACTGAGAAATGTGGCTCTCATTGCATCTAATAAAGAGAACATTTCATCTGCCCTGTTCCTGACATTTTATCTGCTCCTGACACTTTATCTGCTTCTGACATTTTATCTGCTACCTGACATTTTATCTGCTTCTGACATTTTATCTGCTTCTGACACTTTATCTGCTCCTGACACTTTATCTGCTCCTGACACTTTATCTGCTCCTGACACTTTATCTGCTCCTGACACTTTATCTGCTCCTGACATTTTATCTGCTCCTGATATTTTATCTGCTTCTGACACTTTATCTGCTCCTGACATTTTATCTGCTCCTGACACTTTATCTGCTCCTGACACTTTATCTGCTACCTGACATTTTATCTGCTACCTGACACTTTATCTGCTACCTGACACTTTATCTGCTTCTGACACTTTATCTGCTCCTGACATTTTATCTGCTTCTGATACTTTATCTGCTACCTGACACTTTATCTGCTCCTGACATTTTATCTGCTTCTGATACTTTATCTGCTACCTGACACTTTATCTGCTCCTGACACTTTATCTGCTACCTGACATTTTATCTGCTCCTGACATTTTATCTGCTCCTGACATTTTATCTGCTCCTGACATTTTATCTGCTCCTGACACTTTATCTGCTACCTGACACTTTATCTGCTCCTGACACTTTATCTGCTACCTGACACTTTATCTGCTCCTGACACTTTATCTGCCCCTGACATTTTATCTGCTCCTGACACTTTATCTGCTACCTGACATTTTATCTGCTCCTGACACTTTATCTTCTCCTGACACTTTATCTGCTCCTGACACTTTATCTGCTACTTGACACTTTATCTGCTCCTGACACTTTATCTGCTCCTGACACTTTATCTGCCCCTGACATTTTATCTGCTCCTGACATTTTATCTGCTACCTGACACTTTATCTGCTCCTGACACTTTATCTGCTCCTGACACTTTATCTGCTTCTGACATTTTATCTGCTACCTGACACTTTATCTGCTCCTGACATTTTATCTTCTCTTGACACTTTATCTGCTACCTGACACTTTATCTGCTACCTGACACTTTATCTGCTCCTGACACTTTATCTGCTCCTGACACTTTATCTGCTCCTGACACTTTATCTGCTACCTGACACTTTATCTGCTCCTGACACGTTATCTGCTCTTGACACTATATCTGCCATGCATCAGCAAACGTCCATTACCGAGTCTTTGCCTCTGATTAGATGTGATGACCCCGCTCTGAAAAGAGAGAGCTTTTTATTGGCTGTAATTACAGGTAGAGCATCAGATTGGAAGTCAGAGAGAGACGGTTCACGGGGGAAATATTAATTACTCATTAGGATCTATTAAGTGCAGAGATGACACGGATCAAAGACTTTGAGAGAGTGTCTGCCTCTACATCAAGCCGTGTAATGATTAATGAACCAGGCTGACGTGCGGTGAGCCTGGGGACGAATACAGAGATGTGCAGAACCATTAGCCTATCCTCAGCACTTCTGTTAATATTAACCAAAATTACGTTGTTGCTTGCCATGACGTTATAATAATAATAATAAATATGGGATTTATATCGCTTTTCAAGGACTCAAAGACGCTTTACACTAAACACTAACAGGGCGGGGGCGACGAAGTTGCAACAGACAATGGACAAACACGACACAGACACACAGGGATTAGACTGTATAGCTGCATTCGCCGGATGTAGATGAGACAGTCTGTTTTAAGAGACTACACAGGGATAGGCAGGGGGAACTTAAGAGAAGGCAGAGGAGAAGAGATGGGTGTTGAGGCGGGATTGGAATACAGTGAGGGACTCTGATTCTCTAATGTCCGGGGGGAGAGAGTTCCAGAGCTTGGGAGCGGCTCTGTCACCGAAACTGGTGAGGTTGGACTTGGGAGTGGAGAGAAGGCCGGCAGAGGTGGATCTGAGGGACCGGGAGGGTTGGTAGGGGGAAAGGAGGTTGGTGAAGAGCTTTGTATGTGATGACGAGGATTTTGTAGGTGATCCCGGAGGAGACGGGAAGCCAGTGGAGTTGTTTTAGGACTGGGGTGATGTGGTGCCAGGATTTGGTGTGGGTGAGGAGTCGGGCGGCTGCGTTCTGGACCAGTTGGAGTCTATTGATGAGGGTGGAGTTGATGCCATAGAGAAGTGAGTTGCAGTAGTCGAGACGGGAGGAGATGAAGGCGTGGATGAGTGTTTTGGCGGTGCCGCCTCTATGTGCCGACAGGCCGCAGTGCCGACAGGTCGCAATGCCGATAGCCCACAAGCAGAACCAGCTGAGCGAGGCGGCGTGCAGCGTGTCGGTGGAGCTAACCTCTCCCAGCCCCCACGCCAAACCTAACCTCCCCCCATGCCTAAACCTAACCTCCCCCAGACCCTAACCCAAAACCTAACCTCTCCCAGCCCCCACGCCAAACCTAACCTCCCCCCATGCCATGCCTAAACCTAACCTCCCCCAGACCCTAACCCAAAACCTAACCTCTCCCACCCCCACGCCTAAACCTAAGGTCGGCATTGCGGGTGGTCGGCATAGCGGGTGGTTGGCATAGCGGGTGGACCCCGTTTTGGCAGCAGGATGAGAAAGGGAGGACCGGATCTTGGCAACGTTGGATAGGGTAATATGATATGAGACTTACCCCGCTAGCCGGGCGCTTCTGGCTCATACGAGCGCATTAGCGCCCGGCGAACGTCACGCATTTTCCCATTTTACACTGTGACATTTTCACGTCTAGGTCTAAATGCCGGCTCCTACCTGAGTCTTCACGTGAAGTGAAGACGCTATCCGATGTAAAACATCCTCTTCTTTTAATGACACCTAGTTCAATCAGGAGAGGCCAGTTGGTAGGATTAGACAAACTTTATTTAGCAATCGGCATGCATGGCAAATGCTTTGGCGCTTGACTCCATTGGCCAGTGGCGCTGCTCTTGAGGCAAGAGGAGGGCACCTGCATAGGCTAGGCGCTTGACTCCATTGGCCAGTGGCGCTGCTCTTGAGGCAAGAGGAGGGCACCTGCATAGGCTAGGAGATCCCCGCGCTTGACTCCATTGGCCAGTGGCGCTGCTCTTGAGGCAAGAGGAGGGGCGCTTGACTCCATTGGCCAGTGGCGCTGCTCTTGAGGCAAGAGGAGGGCACCTGCATAGGCTAGGAGATCCCCCCCCCCCCCCCCCGTGGGGGATCAGGAGTCAAGACTCGTTGGTGGCGGACTGGGGAGGTGGGTGGGGCAAAACAACGCTTCGGAGGCCGGCTTCAAGGGAGATGGACTGCCGTGAAGCTGCTGCTGCTATGATCGGCCAGAGAGAGAGAGGTGACGTAGAACCCTTGCTATATATATGAGGATTAACTGACGTCATATTTGACGTCATAGCGGACGTCATACTAGGACTTTTGACTGACCACGTTATGCTAGAACTTGACTGTCATCAGGGGATGATCGGATTATGCGTGAGTGGCCTTCTGCTTGAAATATGGTCTGGAGACCTCACTTCAATCAGGAGAGGCCAGTTGGTAGGATTAGACAAACTTTATTTAGCAATCGGCATGCATGGCAAATGCTTTGGCGCTTGACTCCATTGGCCAGTGGCGCTGCTCTTGAGGCAAGAGGAGGGCACCTGCATAGGCTAGGAGATCCCCCAAAAGGAAGATCTGATTACCGGAGGTTAATTGAGATCTGCAGGCGCCAGTAGTTGATTGCACTTTTCCGGCCTTCGACCTTTTTAGCGACTTACAGCTATTTGCGGCTGGCGCTCCCAACTCGGTCGGGCACCTCGCGATAGCGCTTCCCAGCTTGGCCTACCTGGCCGCCTTGGCGCTTCGCGATCGTACTTTCCGGCCTTCGACCTTTTTAGCGACTTACAGCTATTTGCGGCTGGCGCTCCCAACTCGGTCGGGCACCTCGCGATAGCGCTTCCCAGCTTGGCCTACCTGGCCGCCTTGGCGCTTCGCGATTGTACTTTTCCGACCTTCGACCTTTTTAGCGACTTACAGCTATTTGCGGCTGACGCTCCCAACTCGGTCGGGCCTTCGATCTTTCCTGCCTTCGACCTTTTTTAGCGACTTACAGCTGTTTGCGGCTGGCGCTCCCAACTCGGTCGGGCACCTCGCGATAGCGCTTCCCAGCTTGGCCTACCTGGCCGCCTTGGCGCTTCGCAATTGTACTTTTCCGGCCTTCGACCTTTTTAGCGACTTACAGCTATTTGCGGCTGGCGCTCCCAACTCGGTCGGGCCTTCGATCTTGGTACATTAAAATTTAGCTTGGCGCTTCCCGGCTTGGCCTACTTGGCTGCCTTGGCGCAACTACCCTGACTTTCTGCTCTCTCTTTCTCTATCCCCCCCCAAAAATGAGCCGGGGAGTTTACTGCGCCTTGCTGGGCGCCATGCTTTCGGGGAGCCACCACCAACGAGACATTTTTTATCGGCACGGAAGTCCGGGACATTGTTTGTTGCCATGCTCACCGATTTAAGGGAGGAGGGTTCTTTGGGCCGCCAGTATGGCCGCCTGCTCCGGGCGGATGTAGCTGGAGAATGCCGATGAGGACCAGCGGCCCATTTGCTGGAGGGAGGCGGAGGACATTCCTTGCTCGGCGGCCGAGGTGGCCGCTCCGATCCTGAAGGAGTGGCTGGAGTAGTTCTTTGTCGGGAGGTTCCATTGCTGGAGCGTCTGCTTGAGGTGCAGGGTGAACCAGGATCTTGTCATGTGGTGACAAGGTGCGATGAGGAACAGGGGGGCCGAGGGGCCGGTCTGAGGCCTGAGCCTGACGTAGTGAGCCATGGACGAGAAGGGGCAGAAGGGGGAATTGTTCCGGGCGATGACAATGGAGCATGCCCCGCCTGCTTTGGCGTGTTTGAGGGCGATGCTGTAGTGGTCGGGGTAAAACTTTAGGTCGGCCAGGGTCACGTCCCGTGCGGGGTCGAACGTTGTGGGGGAAGTGAACTCGCTGACCCTGAGGAATCCGTAAAAGGCTAGGGAAAATACGCATTCTAGGAGGGCATTTATCAGTGGTGAGGGGCTGGCCTCTCTCGAGCGGGTCAGCAGCTGCCGCAGCACGGGGAGGGTGATGGGACGCCTGGCGTCTGGGGCGGAGGGGAAGGCCTTGGTAATCCCTTTTAGCAGGGACTTGATGATGGCGAAAGAGAACAGGCTGGGGAATGCGGGGTCGTATCGCCTTGCGTGGAACTGGATCCCCGCCACTAGGCTGCGGATGTAGCGGGGGCGCAGGCGTCGGGTGGTTGCGCAGAAAGTAATGAAGGCGCATACCGTGGGGAGCAGGACCGGGTAGGTGGGAAGGTCCACTGAGACACAGAACGAAGCGAATGACCGCCAGGCCGAATCGTAGGCTTTGACCGTGGAACTGGCCAGGCCATTCCTGATCAAGAGTTGGGCAGTGTGGAGTAGATTGGTGAGAAGGGGATTGTGGTGGTGAGGGGGCAGGACGGGGGAGGGCTGGCTTATGAGAGGGTGAGGGCGGAGAATGGAGGGATCGGCGTTGGAGATGGGTCGGCCTCGGGGCAGAGTCTGCGGAACGCCTGAAAATTGAAACGGGAGAGATGGTCAGCAAGGATATTAGAGTGACCGGGGAGGTGCTGGGCTACTATAATGAAGTTATGGGCGACTGAGAGCCAGGTCAGGCGCCGCACGAAAGGCATGATATCCGGGGATGCTGAACGCCCCTTGTTGACTATGGCAACCACCGCTGCGTTGTCGCATTTTACGGCTATCCGTTTCCTTGCCCAGAGACGTCCCCACAGGTGACATGCGACCACTATTGGGTAGATTTCGTACAGCGCGGAGGACTGGTCCAGCCCGGTCGAACTGCCGCGGCCATGGGCCGGTGAACCACCGGGCTCCGAAAAGCCCCCCGAAGCTCACGGACGGGGCCGCGTCTGTAAAAAATTTCAGGTCGTCAGCCGACGAGACGACGTCCTCGTAGAAGAAGGAAACCCCGTTCCAGTCCGATAACAGGTGAGACCAGAACCGGAGGTCGGACCGGCAGCCCCCGTCGAGGGTGACCGGGTCGAGGAGCCCGGGGACTGAGGACGCCAAGTCGAGCAGCCTAGAAATGAATGAGCGGCCCTGGGGAATTATGCGCATGGCGAAATGTAAGTGGCCGAGGAGGGACAGGAGCTCCCGTTTGGTGACGTGGGTGGCGGACGTATGAGCCTGGGCGATTTCGCGGATCCGGGTGAGCTTCTCGAGGGGGAGAGAGACTTGCATGAGCTCGGAGTCGAGGTTGATGCCCAGGAATTCAAGTGATGACGCGGGGCCGGCGGTTTTCTCCTCTGCTAGAGGCACGCCTAGCCTTCGGAACACCCCCTTCAGTTTAATTAGGGAGACCGAGGGGACCGACGGGGGGTCCACCAGCAGAAAATCGTCCAGCATGTGGAGCATGGCGGGGAGACGCTCGTTGTTCAGCAGGATCCAGCATAACGCTTCTGATAGGGAGTTGAAGATGGCGGGGCTGCTCCTGCAGCCGAACGTGAGCCTGACGGCGAAGTAGAACCTCGACTCCCATTTGATTCCGAACAGCGACCATTGGGAGGGATGGATGGGCATGACTTTGAAGGCGTCCGAGATGTCGGCCTTAGAGAGCTGGGCGCCTCTCCCCGCAAACTTAATAAGGAGGATGGCGTGGTCTACTGTGGCGTAGTGGAGGGAGAAGGGTTCGGGGGGAATTAGGCTATTTATGCTGGAGGTGGGGCCGTGCCGGGGTGCCGAGAGGTCGATTATCATTCTTTTCTTGCCGGAATATTTGCGCGTGGCGATGCCTATTGGGCTTGTCCGGAACACCGGGAAGGGGGGGGACTTGAAGGGGCCGATTAGGAATCCCTTAGATAGTTCTTTGGCGAGAAGTTGGGAGACTACTTCGGGTTCCTTGAGGGCGGATTGCAAATTTTTTGATATGTGGGGGGCCAGGGGGGGGGGGACTACGCCTATCCTGAACCCCTGGGAGAGGCCGGACAGTAGGTAGTCGACGAAAGGGCGGTTGGGGTGAAGGGACAGCTCCTGTGTTAGAGCTGGGACGTCGATGGGGGTGGAGGGGTGGAGTTTTAGTATTGCCGAAAGCCCGATCTCTCCCTCTTGAGGGTCAGCTTTGGGGGGCGGTTCCTTCGCGGGCAGGCGGAGCGGGGGTGGGCGTCCCCACAGAAGCTACATGAGTGCAGGAAGGAACAGTTAGGGACCGTGCACACGTTCTCGTTGAAATATTTGCAGAGCGTGTTGAGGCCATGGTTACGCACCTGGTTGCCTGCCTGGGAGGACCCGCTGGTGCCGGGCGCCTGGGAGGGGGCGGCGCCGGACTGAAAGGCCGCCTTTGGGCAGAATTGTGCGGAGTGCCCCGGTTTGCCGCATGAGTAGCAGGTGTTCGCCGGCCGCCCGCTAACCAGCTTCATGAATATCTGCATGTCCATGACGGACCAGTCAAGCCGCCTATTTGCCCGAGTGATCATCAGGGCGGCTTTAGCGGAGAATGCTTTATGATATTGGTAAAATAGTTTACCGTGGCTGGAGTAGAGGTCCCCTATTAGCGCTAGATATTTGTCTAGCTCATGGCGGCGCTCTGGGTACACTTCGCAGATCACGTCACGGTAGACGCCGAACGTGTTCAGGAAGTCACATAAGGAAAGGTCTTTGGGCAGGCGGGGGTCGGACGACTTTAAATAAACAGGGCCATCTGGGTCACCCGTAGCCTTCCTTTTACACTCGGGAGATGGCAGGAGTATGCTAACTAAGTTGATGTCTCTGCCCTTTAAAATCTTGGACCTTAGCCTGGGCGAAATATTGGCACAGGGAGAAACAAAAGACATACCGAATGGGATGGCAGGCATGGCGGACGCCAGAGTGTTCATCTGGGCGGGTTGGGTGGTGGTGGGGAGCACGTCAGCTTGCTGCATGGGCGGGGGTAGGATCGGCTGCTGCGCCAGCTGGGCTGCGGCGAACGTGGGGGGGGGGGGGTTTTCCAGGGCGCTCAGACGGGCTTCTACTGATCTGCTTGCATCTAGCAGGGACAGCAGGATGGCTCTTGACGACCCCTGTCGGCTCGGCGGAGCTACGAATGGGGCCGCTTCCGCTTCCGGGGCGGCGGCCTGGAGGTCAGTGCGACCAGGAAGGACGAGGCGTCTCGCGGCGGCCCCGCGGCCTGCGTTTCCCCGGCGGCTCCCAGCTCTCGGGGCAGCTGCCTCTACTGGTCTTCGCCCGCGGCCTCTCGCGCGTCCGCGCCGAGCGGCCTCTCCTTCCGGCACGCTCGCACGCGTTCTTGGGCGTCCACGGGCCGTCGCAGTGGCGCGCCCCGTGCCACGGGAACGCGCGCTGGGCCTTCTCGTCGGGGCTATGCTAGCAGCCTGTGCAGCCTGTGGTCTAGCCGCTTCGCCAGCGTCTTCATCAGAAGACTCGGAAAGCAGGTACGCTCCGTGGCCGGTCCGGAACAGGGAAGCGATGTCTAAGCTGTCGTCGCTGTCCATGGACAGCTCTGGCTCGGAACTCGACATACCGGAATGGAGTGGGGAGCGTTGAAATCTGCGGTGAATATCCACGGGTGGAGAAGGCTTGAGGATGCTGATTCGGTCTGCAGATGTGGAGCAAAACAACGCTTCGGAGGCCGGCTTCAAGGGAGATGGACTGCCGTGAAGCTGCTGCTGCTATGATCGGCCAGAGAGAGAGAGGTGACGTAGAACCCTTGCTATATATATGAGGATTAACTGACGTCATATTTGACGTCATAGCGGACGTCATACTAGGACTTTTGACTGACCACGTTATGCTAGAACTTGACTGTCGTCAGGGGATGATCGGATTATGCGTGAGTGGCCTTCTGCTTGAAATATGGTCTGGAGACCTCACTTGTTGCATCCAAATTGTTGCATAAAATCCACTTTTCTGTCTCTCAAAAACCGAAAAGCATTTATCTGGCGCACCGCTTCTTCTTCTCTGATCTGAAGCAACCCGGAACAACGACTTCCGGGTTGCTCGAGGTGCTCCAGATAAATGCTTTTCGGTTTTTGAGAGACAGAAAAGTGGATTTTATGCAACAATTTGGTAAATATGAGACTACATTATGGTCTTAGATGTTGAATATGGTGATATGAGACTAGATATGGTCTTAGATGTTGGATACGTTAATAAGGGTGATATAAGACTATATATTGGGCCCTATCTTGATACAGGCGATATCCCCTATTTGCGCTTGCGCACCTGTTTGCGTGCCTGCCTTGCACAAGTGTCCAGGTGTTTAGCCAAGTTTTGCACCCCCGCCCGGCAGCAGCTAAACGCATCCCCACCTCACGGGAGCATATTGTAATGATTTATACAGAAATGTAACTGTTAAAAGTGATATAATTGTGTGGGTAGACGTGACCTCCTTGTTTTCTAAGTTAAAACAGCCCCGAAATATAGTGGGGATGCGGAAACGTTCACGGCACCTGCCGCAGGCGCAAATTAGAGCCGTGCCAAATCATCTGCGTCCCAAAATGCCAGCGCAAACGGGATTTGGGTGGTCTTAAGCACCAGAATTATTCACAGGTGTGGCCAGGCAATGCCTGGGCGTTACATCAAACAAACCAATCAGATTCCCGTCTCGCAATCGCTGTGTGTGCACAAGGCATGCAATATGCTGTAGCCTAATTCTCTCCATGCGTAATAGAGTGGACTCACGTGCCGAGGACAGAGCGAGATGGAGAGAGCTTATTGACAGATGTACAGTATGTCCCGTACAATTAATTTGCAGCGTTAAACGAGCGCAAACAGTAAATTACCACTTTTGCGAAGATAGGGCCCATTGTCTTAGATGGATATGGTGATGTGGCATAAGTGTTGTCTTTTCCTGGTTTTAAAGGCTGCGTTACAGTAAAGTGATGTCATTTTCTGAACTTATCAGACTGTTCTAGCTGTTCTATTATTTGCCTTTACCCACTTAGTCATTATATCCACATTACATATGATGATCAAAAATCTCATTGTGTAAATATTTTGTAGCACCAATAGTCATCCCTAAAATATATATATCGATGGAGGTATTTGGTCAAACATATTGCGATATTTGATTTTGTCAATATCACCCAGCCCTAGGCTACATCTCACATGTGGCTTTGACTTACTGTACAACAGAACATTTAGCCCACTTGTAGAAAATACAGACATATATTGTTTATTGCCGTTCAGCCTAAAAATATAGTTATTTCCCCCCTGTCCATAATATGGCCCAGCTCTATGCCAGAGAAAGTGGGCTGTAGCTGACCAAGATAAACTTATGGATGTGGTGCAGAAGGCTGTTGGTTCAGTCCCTGACTCTGGCTTCAGAAATGTTCACATGATAAGCTGCTGACTGTAAGATGCTAGCACTGATGCTTCTTTATCATCAGTAGTTTGAATACTGGTCTCAATAAGCTGATGAAGGAGACTGGACAGTCCCTGGCTATAGCTTAGTGAGATGAACACCTGCCTGGTGTGTAGTTGTTGTTCACTGGTTCAAAACCCACCTGTTTCACTCTTGTCCTTATGCTTTCTAATCAGATGCCAAAGCTATATTGACAGTCTAGATGTGTTTCATGCCTGGCAGATGCATTGCTACATAAATATATCACAAAATAATTGCAATGTTGCTAAAAGTTAAGTTATCTATGGTTTCCTCTCTCATAATCTCTCTCCCCTGCTCATATCTCTGTGGAGGTTGGGGGTGAGACCAGGCCCCCCTAGCTCCAGGTGGTGGTGGTGGAGTGGGAATCGAACCAGTCACCCGCTGCCTCCCACGTCTCCATGTGGTCGACAACTCCATCACACCACCAGCTCTCATAGCTCTGAGCGTTTTTCTCTCTTTCCTCTGACTGTCACTGTTCAAAACTGACTAAGGATCAAACCCATGAGCTCAAAACTGACTGAGGCTTGAACCCACAACCTCAAAACTGCTGGGCAGCAATGAAAGACTCTGAGCCAGTGTCACACTTCTTTAGGTTTTCTCAGAACTTTTCAGTCTTTCGTCTGGGTGACAACTTTCAAAACTAACTGGCTGAGGCTCGAATCCACACCCTCAAAACTGTCATGCAGCTGTCAAGTTATTTCTGTCAGAGCTTTTCAGTCTTCACTTGGGAGGTTCTTCAGCTTTCACTCAGGCTCAAACCCAGAACCTCCAAATTGCTGTCTGGCCATTTAAATGGGGACATGTCTCCACCACTTTTCAACACAAAGTGACACCCTGTACTCAGATGTCAAATACAGTATGGTCTGACAGAGAAGTGTGGAAATTTGAGTCTGGAGAAGTATGTATTTTTTTTATTTAACCCTGTAAACAACTTAACATGATATGAAATTGGATTTTCAAGCTACCTGCGTTGAAGAAGAAGAAAAGAAACACTGGAATTATTGTGTGAGTGCCCCCCCCCCCCCCAAAAGTGTGTTCTAAACAAATGACTGCTATCATATTTTAGATTCTTTAAAGTAGCCACCCTTTGCCTTGATGGAAAGGCAAAGGCTTTGGAAAGAACTTCACACATAGGCATCAACTTGACTATTCCATTCTACTACACCAGTCTGAGAAACAGATTTCAAGCATTTAAGCATAAGCCTTTAGATCAAATGGCTTTAAAATAATGAAAGAAATACAGTAGGACATTCAATCAGGTGTGTCCAAGCTTATGACTGCTAGTGTACTTATTATACTGTACAGTACACTTGACAGTCATCCTTGATTCTTAATATTTATGCTGTTGTAAAGTCAAAAGCTTTGGCTGTAGTGGACATACCTTTGCTGTGAGACATGAGGTGATGGGCATGACAGAGTACTAGTGTATTTGGAGAAGCTGCAGTCTTCCTGTGGAGAGATGGCAGGCGGAGGAGAGGCATGGGCCGGCCAGCCTTCCTGCCAGGCAGATGGGAAAGTCATAGGACCATCCTCCAGACAGAGACGATACTTCAGGATTAATTTGTTTGTGGAGAAAAGGGGACACACTAGACACTCCACGGAAAACCTCCTACATTCCCAACCTGCTCCTGGACTGGAGAGTGCCAGGTCCAAGCAGGCCGCGTTTGGACAAAAAATTATATTTATCTCATCAGCTTGCTATGTCAATGTAATTTGTTAGGGTCTAATGATCGTAAACAGACTCTAAAGTTAGTTCTCTTCTCGTACTCCTCCTTTGTATCCCAGTCCAGCTCACGGGTGCACAGTGCACACCTGGGAGCAACCTCTGTGATTTGATTGCAGCTGTTCAGAAGCAGATTTTTCCAGGTTAGAATTTGAGAAATGCTGAATATAGAAATTGTGTTCAATGCTTTCTGGTTGATGAGGGGGATTGAAGCATGTCATTGTGCTGGTTGTTCCACAAACACTTTTGTCAAATCAGGTTTTGGGCTACAGTGAAAATGTAGCCAAAGAAACATCTGATCCAGACTGTGAAAAAATACAATAGAGCCTGCATACATCAGTGTAGTGCTGAAATGTGCGCACTGTGCAGGGCTTTCAGTCTACTGGAAAACCATGGCCTGTATGAAACACAACAATGTTGTTTCCTATGATCTTTCATAATTAGAAAGTCATCTATAGGCTAGCAGATGGTTGTAAGAGCAGCTTTTTGGGCAATTTGAGTAACTAGGGTATCGGCCGCTTCGGGGGCGAAACCCTAGGCTCGCCCGCACTCCGCACGCAGCTCGGCCGATGCGCGGCCTCGCTGATGTGCGGCCTCGCCTGCAGTTCGGCTGCTGTGTGGCCTCGCCTGCTCTATTGGCATGCGCAGCACACAATTACCCAACTTTGCATCACTGATGACATCACAATGCCTAAGGCATCACTGATGATGTCACAATGCCTATGACGTCATCAGTGGGACAAAAATTAAAACAGACAGAGCCCACTTGCTCACTTTTATGTAAATGATTAATCACCAAAAATGGCTATATACTAATTTAATTTAGCTTCTAGTTAACTTAGTAAGAGTCTAACTCCATGTGTGTGGTGTCCATGATGCAGTCATGCAGTTTCTCCTCAGCAGGGCTGCGGAACCCACATCACTGTGGGAGGACTGAAGCTTACATGGTACACACTCAACTCAGTGAGCCACCAGGGCGCCTCTTCAGACCTTAATTTAAGGTAATTACTTCATTCAACAGCCAATCAGAAAGAATACTCCACAACCTGCTAGAGGTTTGAACTTGGGGTGGAGTCAAATCTGGTATTCGGAAAAGCACAAATAGTGGGTTTTTACAAATATGTTATTTATATCATACAAATATAATATATATATATATATATTTATACAATTATTTGTTTCCTCTGCCTCTGACTGTGTCGTGTGTCATGGATGCGTAAATAGCCTGAGGTCTGCCTGTATGGCTGAATGGTCAGTGCAGTCGTCTGTGTTCTGGTAGACCGGAGTCAAAACCCACTGTGGAAACCCGCCTTTGCAGTATAGTTTATTGAAGAACATTTATTTTAACACTTTAATATCCTCAAATTAATTAGAAGTGTAATAAAAGCTAAAACAGGATTGTTAGGCCTATTTCCACTTTTATTCAAATACAAATAATTGTGCTGCCTCAACACAGATACAGGGTTCTGTGCACATCCCTGGTTTGAACTCACATTAGCTCTCTGAAGGCAGCTGACATACACAGTGAGCCACCAAAGCGCTGCTGCTGTTGTATTTCTCACTGTATGACTTTTGAAGTGCTGGCTACAGGTAAAAATCTGGAAAAGGTTATATGTGAGCTTTTAGTCAATTTAGAAATAGTTAAATACTTACTTATGGCAAGAGATTAATTTCTGGACATCCAAACATAGACTTAAACTCAAGATCACCTTTCTAAATTGACTAAAAGCAACAACACAGTATAACAATTTCATGGTTTCAGCCTCACTGTTACATGATGTACGCTTTTTTTCATTTCATTTATTGAGTTTAAAATTACAGGGACAATGCACATTAATAAACATTTCTGTCAATGCGCCAGTTTAGCCAGCTTGGCTAATTTTCAACCGTAGTCCCTGGGCAGTAAGGTGGTGGAAACTGCTAAAACAAAAAGTACATTCAGACAGGAACAGCAATACTGTACCTATAGTGCAACATCACATACAATCACATAAAATACATATACAATAAGGAATAGTACATAGAAACAAAAACAAAGCATGTCATATTACATGGTATGGTCACACACTTGATTGTCTCTCAACCATGATTTGAAGTTGACTTTAAAGGAGCGGTAAGTGTCACAGTCTCTAACCTGTAGTGGGAGACTGTTCCATGTGTGAGCTGCTCTCACTGAAAAGCTGTAGTGGGAGACTGTTCCATGTGTGAGCTGCTCTCACTGAAAAGGCTGCCTGTCTGAAGGCAGAGCTCCTCAAAGGAATTAAACAATCGCCTCTTGCCACAGACCTGTCATCCATTGTCTTTTGCTTAACAAAAGCACTAAGGGGGGGGAGGGGCCAAGCCATGCAGAATCGTATAAACAAGACTGGCGTTTGTGAATTTAATGAAATTATCCCAGCTCAGTAGATTTTGATTGCTTAGGCAATGACAGTGATGATTTGGCCTCCTGTCGAGCACTTTAAGAGCCTGGTGGTATACTGATTGTAAAGGTTTGAGTGCTGTACAGGAGGCCTGAGCCCACTGGTGGTGTACCGACTGTAAAGGTTTGAGTGCTGTACAGGAGGCCTGAGCCCAGCTAGTCAAGCAATAAGACAGATGTGACATGATCATGGCATGAAAAAATAGTGTTGCTGCCCTGCTATTTAGACAGTTCCTAATATGGTGGAAATTGGACAGGTTGAACTTCACCATATTTCTCACATTCTTAATTTGCTTTAAGTCAGATTTGAGTCAATTGTTAAACCAAGATATTTTATATCAGTTACTACTGTCAGCTTTCCCCCCGCAGCATAGACATCAGGTGTTTGATCATCTGTTAGTCTCTTTGTAAAGAACACTTGGTGTTTAAGTGAAGACAGGAGCTATTAAGTCACTCTGTGACAGAGGCCATCGCTGCCGTGAGTTTGCGTGCAGCTTGTTGTTTGGTTGCTGCGTGTACATAAATTACAGTATCATCTGCATACATTTGCATATCAACATCATTACATATAGACGGAAGATCATTTATGAAGAGACCAAACAACACAGGACCTAAGATTGAACCCTGAGGTACACCAAAATAATAACTGAGGGCTGATGATAGCTTACCATTTATTTTTACCCTCTGTGTTCTGCCTTCCAGATAAGATTGCATCCATTTGATGGCTTTGGGGGAGAAGTTGAACCTTGAAAGCTTGGCAAGTAGAACAGCATGATCCACTGTGTCAAATGCTTTCTTTAGATCTAGAAATATGGCTCCAACAACTCCCCCTTTATCTAGCTTAGATCTAATATTCTCCAGGAGAAAGCAGGTGGCAGTCTCTGTAGAATGGTTCGATCTAAAACCAAACTGCATGGAATGCAATCTAAAAGGCCTGTTGTTAAGGTGGTTAGTAAGTTGTTCTGCTACATATCTCTGTTATCTTTGACACAATAGGTACAATACTGATTGGTCTATAGTTGGATACCTCTGAGGTACTACCTGATTTGAAAATAGGTGTTATGATGGATGTCTTCCATGCTTGCGGATAGACTCCTTCAGTAATCAATCTATTAATAATATTTGTCAATGGACCAGACAGACACTCACTGAATGTTTTCAGGAACATTGTGTCTAGTCCATACACATCTTTAGCTTTGGAATTCTTTAGAGACTGTACGATCAGTCTTACTTTTGTTTCATAAATTTCCCTAATCTCAAACAGAGGTTGGTTGTAATCAGTAGGCATCATACTCAGATTGGTGGAGGGGGTCTTCATCAGTACTGACTCCACAAAAAAGAATTAAAAGTTGCTGCTATTTCAGCTTTGTCCTGAGTAATGGTACCATTCACACAGATCTCAAGGCGTTTTTCATTGCCCGTCATTGCCCATAGGCTAATTTCCAGTTTTGGCAATTAAGTAGCTCATTATGCTAATTACTCAAATTGCCCAACATGCAACTCTTAGCAACCAATTTGAATTTCATCCACTGCCTATAAATGACATTTCAATCATAGAAGTTCATAGGAAACAATATCACTGTATCCAAGAAATTTCCTGTAGACTATTTCACTTTCTGGACAAGATGCTCCAAAGTTCCAAAGCGGAATATCTTAAAAAATGATCACACTTTATTAGCTGCAGCCAGCAGGGGGCCAGCAACTCTATAAGTTACTCTGTTGCATGGTTGATCCACACAATCTGTTGGTTGGTCGGTCCACAAAAAGTGCATTTCATAAATTCGTACATCTGGTCACAGCTATTGCGAATTCGCGTTTGTAAAAGAAAGAAGAGAAAAAAGGCGAAAATATAAAGTTAAGATCAAAATAAAAAATTATAGGAATGATAATGGTGGTGTCACACATCATGATAATAACGACACAACATGAATGTGTTTTACTCTATGGCCACATTTCCTTCCATATCTGTAAATGCAGCACAAGGAGAACTTAAACCCAAACTGCTTCCAGTGATGTCTGGTAAATGAAAAGGTGGTAATCTATGCCTCCCAGTTGGTGATCATCATAAGGCAAACAACCACTTTAAACAAATATCAATTCTACTTTCAGAAATTTCAAAAAATTCGATTTTCCTTTAAAACACCACCTCTTCTTAACTTGCGTCAGTAGCCTACACCAAATAGTAACCTATGACTTTATATCGTAACGTTTTATGTCAGCCTAAAATAAATTGTTTTACCACCCACTAATCCTGCACATATTGTTATTGCACAGGCAACATTAGCCATATGTGATCCTGGAACTTCCTGGTTATAGAAAAAGCAGACAAGTCTGTGGTGCCGTTTGATCAAACTGTCACTTTCACTCTCAGAGAAAGCAGTACAGATTGCCCTGGAGTGCCACTACCATAAATCCTTACTTAAGAGTTATTCATACACTTCTTAGGCCTGAATGCTGGCCTGCGGCTCAAAGCGCCTTCCGGCAGCTTAGTTTCTCTTCATAGCCACAGTCAGAGAGTAGAGCTTCCACTAGCCCTCTCAATCCCACTTAGTGGACATGGAGCCAGTTAGCCCCGGATTACCTGGCTGCTCCACAACCGTCACTCGGCAGGCTGCTGGACAAAGATCATTAGGGCCTCAGGAATGTCTTGACTCTCTGAGCGTGCCCAGAACGTGCCGGCCTTCCTGTGTCTTGGCTGCCGTCTGGTGACGTCTTCCTGGCTCCTCCATGCTGCCGGTCTGACAGCCGAAGGGCCATGTGTTTCCCGGCAACAAGCTGGGCTTGTGACCTCTTGGTAGGAAACGAATTATAAAAAAATGTGTTGCAAAGCAGGTACCAAATCCCTGGGAGTGACGCTAATTATTTACGACACGTGGAGTGCATTTTATTTTCTGATACATCTATGATTGTACAAGATCATAACTTCTACATTCTTCCTGTCTGCACTATTATTTTTTCTGCACATCAGTCAGGAGACGTAATATACGTGGCTCCACTGTAATTGATTGATTTTAAGATGGCTGTGCAGACCTGACTGCCTGGTTGATGGATCATTTATTTACACTGAATTTGCAATATATTAGGGACATCTTACAGATATTAAGTTGCAGCTCCCTTTGCACAATCCACATCTCAGTAAGTCTCAAAGCTTAAAAATCCTTCTCGAACTCATCTGCTTCTCTTTCTCTACATCTCCTCCTTTGTGACTGTTGCAGTAGAGGGCAACTCAATTCACCCCATTAGTGTACTCCATCAAAAGAGTGTCTATAATATTTTGTATATTTAGTGTATCCATGTCAGCCATGCAGTGCTATGTACCAAGTCTGAATCAACAGTAAAGGGGGTGAGGCTTTGTGATTTGGGCCCTGAATTTGGAAACAGCCTGCAAACTTTTAAGACTCAACTGAAAAGTCTATATCCTCAAAACACCCCGGGCTGCTTGAGCGCCACACCTCATGGACGCGTGCCACTGCTTCCTCAATAGGCTGACATCCAGGTGCAGGAGAGGCTGCGATGCTGTTAAGGTGGATCCAGCGATGAGCGCCAGCTAGCTGGAGACAGCACATACAGTTCTGAGCCCACAGAACGCCTATTAGTTCCTCAAGTGCTTTAGCAGCATTTCCCTCCTCCTCCTCAAGCTGTAAGAGAGATCACAAATACCCCATAATGAGGCAGATTAGCTGAGATGGGCTTCTCTATCTCTCCCTATGAAACAGGACCCCCTCTGTAACCTTCGGTATTGACCTGGTGAAACAGGAGCCGGTTGCACCACACACCGAGCCCCAGGGGGTGAAAAACAGAAGTAAAATAAAGGAATGGTCTGTGTTGAAGCTGATGCTTCTCTCTGCTGCAGCTGACCCTGTACCACCCCATCACCCTGTACGACCCCATCACCCTGTACGACCCCACGTTACATTTCCGGCAGTGCTTTCTTCTTCTTTTTTCGTGGTCACTGGGGGTCAGAAGAACTAGTCGACTGAAAAGGACTGGAAATCCCATTCTGTCCCTCCCCCATGTCTCTGATCCACCACCAAAACTAACTATGCCGTCAGTGCTGGGAATATCGCTCCGACAGCCCGGGCGAACTAATGCGACTCACCTGGAAATCCAGTTATCTTCTCCGTGAAAGAGAGGAGGAGGAGGAAAGAGCTTGATGGAGGAGCGAAGGAGGAAGGATGACAGTGATGGCATCTTTGTTTTCCGGTTATGTCATCGTTTTCTCAAATGCCGACGACGCTTAGCCTTTTGAGGCCTTCGTCTTGCTACTGGTAATGGGGTGCAATGAGTTTCTCCTCGAGGCCGAGACCCGATGTGTCAGCGCCCAGATATTCCATCTTATTTCCCAAGATCACGCTGCCAACTGGAAATGGATGAGGTTAGACGTTTGACAGCTCTTTCTACTCTGCCCCGAGTGAGGCAAAATGAAATGTATGTGTTTATTGGTGGCTTGTCCACTGTCGCCGCATTCTCCTCTCACAGTGCAGTGGAGTGCACAGATCTGTGTTTTTCCTCCTGTCCTCTGCTCTGTGTGCATTGTTTTATCGCTCATCACTGTGTAGTGGCTCACTCTCATTTGGGGCCTAATCACCCTCTCCCTGCTTAAAGTGAGGTCGGTACAGAGAGGTCAGGCTTTGCTGGATTCCTCCTAATGAGATAGAAATTCTAATCGTGGTGCAGGAGGAGCACCCTAGACCCTGCCGTGTCCCCGGGGTAATAACGCTGCACAGAGCTGACAGAGACCGTTGCCGACAGACAGACAGACAGCCACGTATGCATCTCATCCCACACATTCAAACTGCTCTAATAGACCCTTTTCACGGGGGCCATTTTGTGCTGAAAAGGCAGAATAAACACAGGTGCAAGCAAAACACTAATGAGGCGTTCCAAATTCCAATCATGGAAGTTGGAAACCCTCATTAGTGTTTTGCTTGCACCTGTGTTTACCCTGCCTCTTCGACACAAAATGGCCCCCGTGAAAAGGGTCTATTGGGAAATGGAGAGGCAGAGCGGCGCAGTCTGCTGACGTATGTAGACTTGTCTCCATGCAGGACCGATACAGCAGCTAGCTGGTCAATGTAGAGTAAGGTTTGACCAATATGGCTTTTTGAAGGCCAATACTGTTTTTTTTAGAGATGCTAATAGGTGATACTTAATCAATGTGTTGAAATGTAACCATTTCCACGCTAAAATACTATTTTATTCTTGTCATGGTGTAACAGCATTTAGAGCACTATGGGACACTGCAACTCTCCAGCTCACCTATTCAATGATAGGGGAAACTACAGTAAGCATTTAAATAAGGAATTTTCAAAAAACATATTTGCTCAAAATAAAATCTCATGGTTTTGTGTGTGTGTGTGTGTGTGTGTGTGTGTGTGTGTAGTGGCTTTTAAACATGAAGTCTGGATCATGTCTGGCCTTTCCGGTTTTACCTTTTTAAACATGAGGGGTCTTTGTTTAGAAACAGCTGGAAATGGTCAGTATTCTCTCTGCCAGTGGGCGGGGGGAGGGGGTGCGGGAGCATGCACGTTATTCGCTACAAGGCAAATAGTTGTCGTGTCGTGTGAGTCGTCGTCGGCGCTGTGCTAAATTGAAACAGCTTTAGCGAATCTTTAACCAAACTCCATTCAAAAACATGCCGTTTTAACGGAGTCCATTCCGACCACGAGGGGTGGCAATGTGCCAAAAATGAGCGCTTCCGCCTTTGTTACATAAAGCCGCCCAGTCAAAATAGTGGTCGGACACTCGTCAATCACTGTGGGTGATTTATTTTACAAGTGGCATTCAAGTCATATCTGACTAGTTTTCAATGTATTTCTCCCCACAAAAGTTAGGCTTTTTCTGACATGGGAGCAAGCAAGCAGCGCAGCAGTAATACCGGACCTGCCTGCCTGCATAGCTGAAGCGCGTTGGGATCCCTCTACCAAACAATTCAAGACGTTTTTGCAGCACTTGAGGAAACCGTGAGTTTGCTCGTTTAATTCGTTGATATAAGCGATTGCCCGAACTTGCCAGCCGTTTTTTTTTTACTGTAGGTAGCTTCTGCCAGAGGGTTTTTTTGAGGATTCTGGCTCATCTTTCAAGACCCGAGGATTCTTTTCTGCTGAGATTTTGTGAACACAAAATATCTCAAAAGAACTAATAGAATGTGTGCTTTCTCTGTCTAAAAGAGTTAGTTTGTAGAGTTAGTAGTTATGTAGGCATTAGCACTTGAATACAGCATGGTTTCAGCGTCTGAAAATTTAAGCTGAGATAAATAGCTTTTTGTGAAATTCGATAGAACAGTCACTTTAACCATTCATTTTTGGCATCAGTAAGACGTCAGACATCTAAACAATAGTTTTGAACAGTAATTTCCTCCATAACAGCAGGAAACCCCCCTCTACTTCAAACTCCTCCCTCCGTGTGTGTTCTTCTTGGCTGCAGCGGGCGTGTCACAAGCTCGTTTCTGCTGCTGCTCCTGCTGCTGCTCCTGTCTGCTGGCGGCCGCTGGGCGAGGATGGGCTCGCTCGTTTCTTGGGGTTTCGGTTGAGAAAACCCAAGAAACGGGGTTTCTTTTGCGATTCTGGTCTTATTTATGCTGCGTGTTTCAAAGTGTGTTGCACCCATAATCTATTATGCAAATTTGCAATCCCCCACCGGCAGCAATCAGCGCGAAAGCGAAAGCGTTTTCGCCAATCCATTTTACAGTATGAGAATGGTTTCATCGCGCGTTCCCCTGCAGTTTTGGCTCTGCTTTTTCTAGTCTGGAGAGGACTGTCGCCACTTAGTGGGTCGGTGGAATGGGTTGTACACGTTCGGCGGCTCCAATATTTATATAAGAGATGTAAAAGGGTTAGATCAACGTCCCACCGTCAAATTTTTTTTTTTTTTTTTGACGTATCAACTCGTCATTGGCAGTCAACCGTTGGATTTTTTTTGACGTATCAACTCGTCAATGGCAGTGAACGTGTTAATTAATAAACTACGTGAACCACCTGCCCACATAACAGCTACATGATCAGGATCATGAGCTGCCAGAGTTAAACAGCAGCCGCTTTTGCGCTAATGCGGATCCTACACCGGGGACCGAGATGTATATGATACGGACTCGCGGAAGTGCGCGTAGGCCGGCTAATTGTTGTTTAACATGCAGGCCAACCAGCTAGGAGCTGGTTATAATATGGATTCCACTGCATGTTAAGAAGTGGCTAGTGTGTGTGTGTGTGTGTGTGTGTGTGTGTGTGTGTGTGTGTGTGTGTCAGAGGTGGATGACTGATTGGCCAATATCTGACATTCAATAAACAATCCCGCCAAGGTGTTGAGGTAAGTGGTGCAGGTTTAGGAGCACTAGTAGTCATATGAGGAAAAAGCTTTCCCCTGCTGGTCGGTGGACGCTTGATAAGCTTGTCTGGCAATACGGGAGCTACCATATCCTATAGTGAGACACCGAGCAAATAGTATGAAATATTACTCAAGTCCATGACCATAACCCTGGTTCTATGATTAATATGAGCAAGGTGTCTCGCCAGACATCCCTTCTTGCTGGGCGGGCAAGAAGAGGTGGCTTATCATAATGCCGCGTCACTCTTGCACTCAGAAAAGTAGGTGGGGACTACATTCCCCTTCTCCCCCGCCCCCCCCTCTCCATATGCATAGGCTATTCCTGATTGGTCTATCCTCTCATGCTACAAACGGACACCTGGTGCTACAAATGGACACACATGTCACATAATAAGTACATGTAGAAGCGGCTGCACCACTTCAAAACTATATCGACCCATAAATCAGTCTAAACCTGGACATGTGGCGTCACCCTGAGAGAAACGATCCCTGATGTTCAGTTGAGTGGAAATTAAGCATCAGTGCTGTTGTTGTTGGATGCTGGATGTTCAGCGCTCAGGTTTGATGGTCCATCCCAGCAGACAGCCAAGCTGAGGAAAAGCTCAAAGATGGAGACAGACTGTGGGGATGTTACACCCCATGGCAGATAAATCCACCTCATGCCGTCAGCTAACTGGCACTCAAAAAACAAAACAGGTCTCTTTTTCACTTTATTAGGCCGAACTGTCCAGAAAATGTTTCATAGACCCCAGAGGCAAGCTGTGTGACTGTAAAAGATGACTTTATAAGGACTAGATGGCAGGAGGCCTCTTCCCCATGCATTAGACCGCTGCAACCTCCTGAGCAAGGAAACGTGCTCCAAAGCTTTTGGCAACGCGACTAACATGTGTTTGACATTCTATATGTGAAGCTGATGAAGGCTTTTGATTGATATAAATTAATGCAAACCCATGTGATGGGAGGAAACCATCGGCTGTGTATTATTTTTTCCAAAGTAATTCTTGCTCCACACCATTTTCTGACAAAATAATCTCATTCATGTCTTTCAATAACCACCAGCCAAGGAATCCATTCACCAGTGAGTAATGAGATGCCTAGTAATATATATATCTATCATCATCCTCATCATCATCAGTATATAAATGGGAGCTAGGGCTCTGTCTGTCTGTTTGTTTCTCTGTCCCACTTTGATGTCACAAATCCCACTGTGACATCGTCAGTGATGTCATACTTCCTAATCCCACTGTGACATCATCAGTGATGTCATAAATCCCACTGTGACATCATCAGTGATGTCATAAATCCCACTGTGACATCAGTGATGTCATAAATCCCTCATAAATCCCACTGTGACATCATCAGTGATGTCATAAATCCCACTGTGACATCATCAGTGATGCTAGCCTCATTGGGCACACAGCAGCCGAGCTGCGGGCAAGGCCGCGCAGTGGCCGAGCTACAAATGCGAGCTGCAGGGCCAGCTTGGCGAGCTGCAGGACGGGCGAGCCCGCGTGGCGGGCGAGATCCCTAGTATATATATAAATTTGGCAATGTGGGCTCTGTTTGTTTCAATTTTTGTCCCACTGATGATGTCATCAGTGATGTCATAAATCACTGATGTCATCAGTGATGTCATAAGATGTGAAGTTGTGACATCATCAGTGATGTCATTCATCAGTGATGTCATAAGAGTGTGAGCCCGCACAGCGGTCGAGCTGCAGGGCAGGCTGGGCCATGGCATTGTGAGATCATCAGTGACATCCACTGGTGTTGCAATAAAAAACCTTAACTGGAGCCCTTGCAGTGTGCAAACTTTTTACAACTTTCTCGACATCATCAGTGATGTCATAAGAGCAAGTGAGCCCGCACAGCGGTCGAGCTGCAGGGGCAGTCGAGGCCGCGCAGTGGCCGCGCTGCGTATGCGAGCTGCAGGGCCAGCTCGATGAGCTGCAGCGTGAGGCTGTGCAGTGGGCGAGCCTAGGAATCGAGCGTGCGAGATGCCTAGTTTAAACAAAACAATGCACAGTGATGGGCAAGCTACTTGGAAAATGTAGTAAGCTAAGCTATCAGTTACTCTCGATTAAATATAGCTAAACTACATTGAAGCTATCCCCAGAGAAATGTAGCAAGCTAAGCTACGAGCAACATGGCAAAAGCAGCTTGCTACATCAAAGCTACTTTCTTTCTCACATTGAATCAACTTCATGTCAAAGAACAACTTTCCACCAAACAAATAGGCACTTGTTGTCTGTCATAATGGAACTGGAAGTGCTTTATTGGCTACACAGGCACACTTGACATATGCAATGTCTCCTCCTGTTTAATCCAAACCCCAGCAGAAATCTCCACTGCGTGCTTTGCTCATGGATTTTCTCTGGCGAATAGCTTGTAGCTTTTGCGGGAAGCTACAAGCTACTTGGGTCTATAAATAGCTTAGCTACTGAAAAAGCTACTTGGTTCAAAAGTAGTGAAGCTACCACCAAGCTACTAAGAAATGTAGTTAAGCT
Organism: Poromitra crassiceps; assembly: GCF_964638095.1. Taxonomy (NCBI): domain Eukaryota; kingdom Metazoa; phylum Chordata; class Actinopteri; order Beryciformes; family Melamphaidae; genus Poromitra; species Poromitra crassiceps. The sequence goes on from NC_139623.1 coordinate 1,564,226, forward strand.
ATGTAGCTTCGCTACTTGTAGCAAGCTACTGCCCAACACTGACAATGCATCAGTAAGGCTCCATCAGGGTTAATATACCTGCTGTGTCTATGACAGCCGCTTTGATTTAGCGCTGCAGCAGGCCGGAGCGCCGTGCCTTGTTGAGGGATCCCGGTCCAATCCATAGCTGCCGTCACTCCGCACCTGGGAAATACATCGACCAAGCTGCTCCTGGGCCGTTTTAAGCTAACTAATAGTTCCACGTACATTTCCAGATGTGGGTTTCAATTTCAGAGACTTTGTGATCAACCTGTCTGATGCCCGCCAATCAAAAGCCAGCATTGGAACCAGAAGCCGCCTATAGACTAGCACTTTCACAAGTATAAAATTATGATAATTATTCAAAACTATTTTTCCCCCCTTTCTTTTTTGGACGTTAATTTACCCAGACAGGTCAATTAAGAATAAATTATTATTTATGACGGCGGCCTGAAGTTGAAGGTCCATTCTGCAAAAAAAATGTGGGACTCAAAATCCTTTCTATCTCTCCTTAGCTTTTATTTATTATTTTATTTTTCCTAGCAGTTGCTCTTACGTGATCGTTCTATGCACACCATGTGTCGATCTGAAAAACCTTAGTATCAAAAGCCACTCTGTAGTGACTAGTTACCTCAGTACTATGAATGTCCTGAAGAGGGAGTGTGGCAGTGGCCTCGGGAGTTAAAGCCACTCTGTAGTGACTAGTTACCTACAGTACTATATGAATGTCCTGCAGAGGGAGTGTGGCAGTGGCCTCGGGGCTGAAGCCACTCTGTAGTGACTAGTTACCTACAGTACTATGAATGTCCTGCAGAGGGAGTGTGGCAGTGGCCTCGGGGCTAAAGCCACTCTGTAGTGACTAGTTACCTACAGTACTATGAATGTCCTGCAGAGGGAGTGTGGCAGTGGCCTCGGGGCTGAAGCCACTCTGTAGTGACTAGTTACCTACAGTACTATGAATGTCCTGCAGAGGGAGTGTGGCAGTGGCCTCGGGGTTAAAGCCACTCTGTAGTGACAAGTTACCTACAGTACTATGAATGTCCTGCAGAGGGAGTGTGGCAGTGGCCTCGGGGCTAAAGCCACTCTGTAGTGACTAGTTACCTACGTACTATATGAATGTCCTGCAGAGGGAGTGTGGCAGTGGCCTCGGGGCTGAAGCCACTCTGTAGTGACTAGTTACCTACAGTACTATGAATGTCCTGCAGAGGGAGTGTGGCAGTGGCCTCGGGGCTGAAGCCACTCTGTAGTGACTAGTTACCTACAGTACTATGAATGTCCTGCAGAGGGAGTGTGGCAGTGGCCTCGGGGGTTAAAGCCACTCTGTAGTGACTAGTTACCTACAGTACTATGAATGTCCTGCAGAGGGAGTGTGGCAGTGGCCTCGGGGGTTAAAGCCACTCTGTAGTGACTAGTTACCTACAGTACTATGAATGTCCTGCAGAGGGAGTGTGGCAGTGGCCTCAGGGCTAAAGCCACTCTGTAATGACTAGTTACCTACAGTACTATGAATGTCCTGCAGAGGGAGTGTGGCAGTGGCCTCAGGGCTAAAGCCACTCTGTAATGACTAGTTACCTACAGTACTATGAATGTCCTGCAGAGGGAGTGTGGCAGTGGCGTCGGGGCTAAAGCCACTCTGTAGTGACTAGTTACCTACAGTACTATGAATGTCCTGCAGAGGGAGTGTGGCAGTGGCCTCGGGGCTAAAGCCACTCTGTAGTGACTAGTTACCTACAGTACTATATGAATGTCCTGCAGAGGGAGTGTGGCAGTGGCCTCGGGGCTAAAGCCACTCTGTAGTGACTAGTTACCTACAGTACTATGAATGTCCTGCAGAGGGAGTGTGGCAGTGGCCTCGGGGCTAAGGCAACAGGCTAAGACATAGAGTAAATGGGATAATCGGGGTTTACAGAGCTGGGTGGCTGCAGTGACGCAGGGCTTTACGCTGCCTAATGGATCCTCTGTGACAGCTGCCCCACTCTGACATGGCCACCGTGCCTCCCTGACCCTCCAGGCGGTGGGGCTTCCGCTTCCATCTGACCCCTGACTCCTCACATCCAGAAAAAACTCCCTCTGTCTGCTGCTTGCAGATGGCAAGTAAGAATACAGATCTGGGATATGTTGTGTGTGATGTGATGATGTGGGCTTTCATTTGACGGCTTCATTCATATTGAAAAGCAAAAGTATCGAAAGAAAATGGTAAGTCCCAATAGGACGAATCAGCGTGACGTCACTTGCCACCCAGAAATGCGGAACCCTGCAGCAGTTAGTATGAGTTGTGCCAAACAAATATTAATATCTCAAACACTATTCATCACATCGCTTATATTTTGACATTCTGAGTGAGAGCAGAAGTAGCTCAAGAGTTTGATGTATAATATATGCATGACATGTTAAAGTTGTGTGAACTGTCGCAGTTTTTAAAATGTAAACAGAGTTAACTGGCTAGAGTCAGACACTCACGCCTCCCGCCACTTGTGCTCCATAGGGTTCCATTGCCGTTGCCACCCAGTGAAGTGGTTTGTTTACCAAAATGCTGCTCGGCTGATCCCTTGTATAGGGATATCATTGATACCATGGAAGATTTAAAAATATAAAGTAGCAAAAACTCGCTATCGAGTTTCACAGACACACTGAAACCCATAGGTATGCAGCAGTACTGTAAGAAAATCTAATTTTCCTTAGAGATGTAAGCATGAATTTGATTCTGGATGAGTTGGACATGTCTGACCCAGTAAACCCTTTCTGATCCAGTAAACACATTTGCTCTTCCTGCGGGCAGCCTATCGGTGAGGAGTTAGAGCCTGACCTCCAGGTCTTAGTGGTCTGGGGGTAACAACATTATGTGATTACAGAGACAATATTTTCCCTGTGGTCTATAACAGAGCCCTATTTCCCCATTAGGCTACCTGAGGGGATAATGGCAGTGATAGTTTTGATCCATCTTGTTGTGCTTCAGTGCACCATTTTGGAAGTAACAGTTCCTGTAACCTACTGTATGACTTCATAATTCCAAACCCAAACTTTTCCAAGCGGCCCACAGAGGGCGACATGGCAACGCCAAGCCACTGTGGGCTGCATGCAGATCACTTCCAACTTGCAAGTTTACAGAGATGAGACAGATATTACACTGTTAATGTTTCCTTCATGTCACTTTTGGTTAAGGATGAACTTGCCTGGAAATGTTTTGTGAATTATGAACGGAAGTGAGTAGGCTAGCTACATTTTATATTAATCAGAAATAACTTCACGGTGTAGGCTAATATCCAGTTAAGTTAAATGAAAGCTTAATTCAGATTAAAAACGTTGTATAATGAGGGTTAAAGGTAGCTACGCCGAGGATCTAGTTCAGAAAGCCGAGGCTTACAGTGTGAAAATCTTCAGCAGGGGTTAGTGGCGAGCAGGAGAGAGGGGCGGGGTGAATTACAGCTGACATCTCCAGACCAACGCTCCAGACTGAAGACGTGCCTCTTGCAGAAGGACGCAGCGTGTCTAGTGGGCAGGTAACGGTTAACTTCTCCACAACTGGCTGGGAATAAGGTGTGTTGAACTAAACAGACCGTGGGGGGCATACAAACTGGATTTCCTGAGCATAATATAGGCTACAAGTGGATTATATATCGGAGAAGAAATTAAAAATATGTAGGAGTCGTGTGTAAAAGTCCTCCGCGGGGTTGATCGTCGTGGGATGAACTGACACTGTGCCAAAGTGCGACTCGAGGAGCAGCTTATTCATGCAAATTCATCAAATCATAGGCGTGCCTTTGAGCGATGGAGTCACAGCCGGAAAAGCAACCCCCCTCCTGGATCATCCGCGACCTTCAAAGACTGTGATGCGCAGCGCTCGGACGCATTGACAGCGGCACCGCGGGGAAATGTTTCACCCGTTTTAAAAGCAAAGAGGAAGAGAAGAGAAAGTTTAGGGGCCGTTTGTGCAGAGAGGCTCCTCTTCAACTGACAGTCAGTCCCCCCTTTTCCTCCGCTCATCCACCAGCTCCGCCACTGCGCCACTGACCCGCTGGATTTTCAACCACAACCGTATTGCACAAACTAGCGCACAGCTGCAACTATCACCGTTTGCCTTGGGTCTTTATTTTCTATTTAATTTATATTATGTTGACGGTCAGTTCAGACGACCAAGACATCTAGGAATCCTGATGCGGATGAAATTATCATCACCCCACTTTATAGAATTTGTGCGTAAACGCGCGACTTCTGATTAAAACACCCCCCCCCCCCTCCCAATTGGTGCTGACTTTTTTCTCCCTCCACGATGACAGAGGACGACAGTAGCTCCACCACCACCTCCATGTCTGACACAGAAGGCAGCAATATCAGCGTCCTCAACTGGGAGCAAGTGCAGCGCCTGGACGCCATCCTGACGGAGACCATCCCGATCCACGGCCGGGGAAACTTCCCCACGCTGCAGATGAAGCCCCGGCAGATCGTCAAAGTGGTGCGCAGTCGGATGGAGGAGAAGCAGATCCACGTACGAGATGTTCGGTTAAACGGCTCTGCGGCCAGCCATATTCTCCACGGGGGTAGCGGACTGGGCTATAAGGATCTTGACCTTATATTTTGCGCAGACATGAAAGGCGAAAGTGACTTCCAGACTGTGAAGGACATCGTTTTGGACTGTCTCCTGGATTTTTTACCCGACTGTGTGAATAAAGAGAAGATCACCCCGTTAACATTAAAGGTACGTCCACTCTGACAACTTGAAGCAATGTAGCCACCCCGCCTCCCCACAACTTTTTAATTATAGTTGTTTGATCAGATTTAATTGCATGTGCCAATTCGGCGATTTAGCAAACCATTATGCGCGCCTTAATGTACAATTAGATTAGTTTAGTGATAGTAAAATGTTGGTTTTCTGTGGTTAAGAGGATTGAGCTAAACCAATTTAGAAGGGATCCTGTCCTCAGCCACCTAGATCCCATATCCTAGGGCAACTACATTCTGTGGCCTTTATTATTTGGGTCAATAGCATTAAAACAAACTTCTAACACTATTAGCCAACACGTGGCTATAACTTATAAATGTAGTATAAATGAACTTACAAAATAGGGATAATACAAAAAACTACGCAAAAATTATGCCAAATCACCACTAAAATGAGCCTGTACCTCTTGCTGATGATGATTTAGGCTATTCTGTCTTAATGGTTGAATGTTCATCAGACACTGTTCTCTCTCCCCCCTCTCTCTCCTGTCTCTCCCCCCTCTCTCCCCCCTCTCTCTCCTGTCTCTCCCCCCTCTCTCCCCCCTCTCTCTCCTGTCTCTCACACACAGGAGGCTTATGTGCAGAAGATGGTGAAGGTGTGCAATGACTCAGACCGCTGGAGCCTCATCTCTCTGTCCAACAACCGGGGGAAGAACGTCGAGCTGAAGTTCGTGGACTCCCTCCGACGGCAGTTTGAGTTCAGCGTGGACTCCTTCCAGATCAAGCTGGACTCCCTGCTGCTGTTCTACGAGTGCTCAGAGCACCCCATGGCCGAGACCTTTCACCCCACCATCGTGGGCGAGAGTGTGTACGGGGACTTCGGGGAGGCCCTGGACCACCTACGTCACAAGCTCATCTGCACGCGGAACCCGGAGGAGATCCGCGGCGGGGGGCTGCTGAAGTACTGTCACCTGCTGGTGCGGGGCTTCCGGGCCGCCTCCGAGTCCGAGATGAAGTCCCTGCAGCGCTACATGTGCTCACGCTTTTTCATCGACTTCTCCGACATCGGCGAGCAACAGCGCAAGCTGGAGTCCTACCTTCAAAACCACTTTGTGGGCCTGGAGGACCGCAAGTACGACTACCTGATGACCCTGCACGGGGTGGTGAATGAGAGCACGGTGTGCCTGATGGGACATGAGAGGCGGCAGACCCTGGGGCTCATAGCCATGCTGGCGGTGCGCGTGCTTGCCGAGCAGAACGTCATCCCCAACGTGGCCAATGTTACTTGCTATTACCAACCCGCCCCTTACGTGGCAGATGGTAACTTCAGTAACTACTACATAGCACAGGTACAGCCAGTCTTCGCATGCCAGCAGCCTGCTTACTCCACCTGGCTGCCCTGTAACTGAGCCAGGGCCGAGAGGAAAGCAGGAGGGAGAGAGTCTGATTTGTTTAAACAGGAGCTGAGTCGCTCGGCCGCCGCCGCCTCAGATCTGTCCAGTGTTACGCAGCTGAAAGAAAAAGGAAGCCCTTTCTTAATGTTTTGCATCAAAGCTTGTGTTTTTGTTCATACATTGAGTATGAATGCTCAATTAAGTAGAGTTGGCTCTCGGCTCATTTATGGCAAGTAATAAATGTGAATATCTCACATTTCGTGGGAGGCCAACCCCACCTCACCCTAACCCCGGCCAGCCACGTTTGGAAAAGGCTAATTTGGGTAACTGGGAATAATGGCTGGATGCTAAAGTGTGTGCCGGCCAAGAACGTGAGCAGCAGAACTTTTGACCCAAACTGTCAAGATGTGATTAGTCAGCGTGTTTCCACTGCAGACCAAATGGCTGCATCAGTGCCCTGAAGTTGACAGCTACTGTAGCCGCTGTAACAGAAGAAGAAACACCTTGGCTTTCAGGGGTGTGTAGCTCAGCACCCCCCCACTCGCTCTCTCTCTCTCACACACACACACACACACACACACACACACACACACACACACACACACTCTGGGTGATATCAGAGTTGTGCGGGGGTCAAAAAATGAATACCACACAGACTCTGCTTTATGTCAGAATAACTGTGGTCGGTGAGATGCAGTTACTAGTTTGGAGAACAAACTGGCATCTTAACTTGCATTTGGATATAATTATGGTTGTTTACAGACCAAAGATTTTTGATTGTTTCTAAACGGAAAATCTTATTTTGATGGGGGGAAATAAACAAAATATATGATGCTATGTTTATTTGTACATGTGAACGTGTTTTAAGTGCCTAATGCCTCTCAGCAGGCAGAGAAAAGAATGAGCTGGCCATATCATTTTGTGAATTTGCCCCACTCTGTTTCTAGTCAGGCACACAAGACAAAGAGCACCCCAGAGGCTTGTGAATGTATTAGTGAAATCTCATGCACAGTGTTCATGCACGTTTGGGTGGAAAAAGGACACCCTGCGTTAGTGTATAGAATAAAGGGGAAGCCGTGGATTTCGCCATACAGTAGCAAAGTAAAATGTGCGATTGACAGGTTGACGCAAGATTCACCTTTTCCTCGCAGATATTCGGAAGCTCAAAATCAATTTTACACAATCACCAAGGAACGCATAGGGCTCTCGCGACCAGTATGCTGTTGAACTCACATAGTCCAATACAAACTCCACAGAGGCATTCGTCTGTGCTGAGTTGCATATAAGTCAGACTGGTATTGTTTAGTCATGCATGGATATTGAGTATTTTCAGATCATCAGTGACCGAGAAAAGCTGAATCCTGGAAATTTCTCTCACATGAGGTTTCCTGTGTATTTTGTACAGTGGTGCTTCTCTTTTTCTCACCGGAGAAAAAAGCTTATCTCTTGAGCTCTCAAGAAATCGCATTCAGAGATAGAGAATCAAACAGAGAGCTGGTGTGTGTTCCAATGCTTCTCAGAGAGAGAGAATCAGACAGAGAGCCGGTGTGTGTTCCAATGCTTCTCAGAGAGAGAGAATCAGACAGAGAGCCGGTGTGTGTTCCAATGCTTCTCAGAGAGAGAGAATCAGACAGAGAGCCGGTGTGTGTTCCAATGCTTCTCAGAGAGAGAGAATCAGACAGAGAGCCGGTGTGTGTTCCAATGCTTCGTAGAACCATATTTGCTGAGACACCTCAGATGATGGGAGACTATTTGCTGTAGCACCCTAGCAGGGAATTCCTCAGCTGCTGCCGAAGAGGTTGAACTTAGCTGGGTTGGGTGAGCTGCCGGGGCCAGCCTGAGCCCTCCAGAAAACCTTGTGCCAAACGCTGACCTGCTGTTAGCCCCGCAGTTTAAACAGCCCATTTGTTGATAACGTATGAGATGCTGTGTTGATATGGAAGCAGATGGTGACACACACACACACACACACACAGAGAGAGAGAGAGAGAGAGAGAGAGAGAGCATGAGTGTGTGTGAAAGAGAGAGAGAGGAAAATGTTGTGGTTGAAAGCTAGAAGGGAGAGTGAGACGGTCTGGAGAGATGGGTGCAGCTGGTGATGGGGTTTATCTCTCTATAGGGCTACCATGCTTTACTGTACAAAGTGTCTGTATTGAGGTCAGAGTGCGTCCTATTATAAGTTAACGGTCAGTGCTGCAGCCCTTCCCTCATTATAAGTTAACGGTCAGTGCTGCAGCCCTTCCCTCATTATAAGTTAACGGTCAGTGCTGCAGCCCTTCCCTCATTATAAGTTAACGGTCAGTGCTGCAGCCCTACCCTCATTATAAGTTAACGGTCAGTGCTGCAGCCCTTCCCTCATTATAAGTTAACGGTCAGTGCTGCAGCCCTTCCCTCATTATAAGTTAACGGTCAGTGCTGCAGCCCTACCCTCATTATAAGTTAACGGTCAGTGCTGCAGCCCTACCCTCATTATAAGTTAACGGTCAGTGCTGCAGCCCTTCCCTCATTATAAGTTAACGGTCAGTGCTGCAGCCCTTCCCTCATTATAAGTTAACGGTCAGTGCTGCAGCCCTTCCCTCATTATAAGTTAACGGTCAGTGCTGCAGCCCTACCCTCATTATAAGTTAACGGTCAGTGCTGCAGCCCTTCCCTCATTATAAGTTAACGGTCAGTGCTGCAGCCCTTCCCTCATTATAAGTTAACGGTCAGTGCTGCAGCCCTTCCCTCATTATAAGTTAACGGTCAGTGCTGCAGCCCTTCCCTCATTATAAGTTAACGGTCAGTGCTGCAGCCCTTCCCTCATTATAAGTTAACGGTCAGTGCTGCAGCCCTTCCCTCATTATAAGTTAACGGTCAGTGCTGCAGCCCTTCCCTCATTATAATTTAACGGTCAGTGCTGCAGCCCTACCCTCATTATAAGTTAACGGTCAGTGCTGCAGCCCTTCCCTCATTATAAGTTAACGGTCAGTGCTGCAGCCCTTCCCTCATTATAATTTAACGGTCAGTGCTGCAGCCCTACCCTCATTATAAGTTAACGGTCAGTGCTGCAGCCCTTCCCTCATTATAAGTTAACGGTCAGTGCTGCAGCCCTTCCCTCATTATAAGTTAACGGTCAGTGCTGCAGCCCTTCCCTCATTATAAGTTAACGGTCAGTGCTGCAGCCCTTCCCTCATTATAAGTTAACGGTCAGTGCTGCAGCCCTTCCCTCATTATAAGTTAACGGTCAGTGCTGCAGCCCTTCCCTCATTATAAGTTAACGGTCAGTGCTGCAGCCCTTCCCTCATTATAAGTTAACGGTCAGTGCTGCAGCCCTACCCTCATTATAAGTTAACGGTCAGTGCTGCAGCCCTTCCCTCATTATAATTTAACGGTCAGTGCTGCAGCCCTTCCCTCCAGAACCATCTCTCCATTTTAAGCCACTGCTCTTTGTTTGATTCATCTGACTGTGGTTCTAAAGAGTGAAAATAGAAGATGCATGCATGCTTTGGCACCAGCTTCAGGAGAACTTTAAGTTGCAACGGCATTTCATTTGTGGGGTTGCTTTATTCCTCATTAATGCTTTTTTTACGCTTCATTCCACACGTTTATACAAACAGCTGTATATATATATATGATTACATGCTTCACCTTTCCTACCTCATTTCATCCTTGCAAGTGCAAACTGTACTGCAGCCTTTCCTGATGCTAGACAAAGGGAACGGTTATGCTGTACAGTGATATTGTACAGGAAGAGGTAGGTTAGGCCCAGAAGACAAATGTCAACTGAATACTGTGTTGTCAAGAGAAATTCTCACTGAAAAAGCATTTATTTCTTTTTCTCTGTCTGGCATAATTCTGATCATTCATAACTCGGTTGTTTCTTCTAAATTACTGTCCATTTTTGATGCTATCCTGTGGATTGTGCAGGCGACGTATTGTCATTTAAACTCAGTGAAGTCATAACAGCTGACTATAGCTAGCTAGCTCTATAGTCTGCCTGTCAATTAGTGATTGTGCCTGTCAGTTAGAGATTGTGGGTTACTGCATTGTCTTGTATGCGTTGTCTCAAATGTCCATTTCTGTTCATGCAGTCTTTTGCAATCACACTTTGAAAAAGAAAGAAAAAGATCCTGTCTTGTATGTATATTTTTTATGATTGTTATTTTTATAAATGTATCAGACACTGCAGAGATATTGCAGCGCTTTTGAATCTGTGATCAGGCTGCAAAGGATACGTTCTCAATAGCTTTTTTTGCAGATCTTATATTATGTGTCCAATGGGTCGAAAGGTAAAGGATGTTTTCATCAATAAAAAAGAAATCCAAAACTGTAATGTCTCCTGTTGTTCATTTATTTGATCTGTTTGAAACAACATTGATCAATACTGCTGATTTGACCACACTGCAGAAGACGTAGTTTAGTACAGACATGAATATTCTAACAAACATACTTTAACATATTGCTCATTTGTTGCCTTATTAGTCCACAAGTGATCCGCCCATCAAGTCTATTGACTTCAGTCTTTTTTCAAAGGAGAGTGAGAGTTGTTCTTTTCACTGACGTTAGCCATTCAGCAGCTTCCAGACAGTTTCCCTGCTCAGAGGCGAATCCTTGCCAGGCCAGCCAGAAAGCCGTCCAGAACGGGCCCGCTGCTGCCAGAAAGAGCTGTTGTTGAATGTGAGGGGATTTGCATCCACCCCCCAAAACGACTTTCACGATTTTGTATAGTGAATATCTTTGCCTGCTCATCAAATTCTCACTGTTAACAGCCCCCCATACACCCACAGCAATGCACTCTGACTATGAGGACTAAGGCCAGGGCCGGGGATGCAGTGAGCACAGTCCAACTGTCTCATGGCTGTCAGGTCCAAATAAAACTCTCTGCAAAAGAGCTGACTGTCCTGCAGGTCACATGGCCAACTGTCCTAGATACAGAGGGATACAGAGAAAGGAACGCAGAATGAGTAAGAGGTTCTGCTATACGACACTCCGCTATATTTAGCAGCCATGATGAGGGCATTATCGCTTTCACTTAAGCGCATTTACTGCTAATTAATCTGAGCCATGAAATGAGTGATTGAAAGGTTGAGGCTGCATTGAGCAACACACACACAGGCACATACACACATACACACAGGCACATACACACATACACGTGTACTACACACATCCTAATGGCCCAACCCTTACTTTGACTTCGATCTACCTCCATTTCCAATGCTAACTATCCACTCTAAAGATGTTCATGAGGACTATTATGTTCGACTTTTATTTTTATAAAGTCTTTTCGGATTCCGCCCCAGTTTTATCCCCAGTTGTACTTAGCCGATACCCCCTGCTGTCCTGGTCCAGCGAGAGGTTTCGCCAGCAAGACGTGGCGCGTGGGAGGATCACGCTGTTCCCCCCAGTTCCCCTCCCCACCCAACATGCATTGCGACCGGCCAGAGGAGGCGCTAGTGCAGCGACCAGGGCACATACCCTTATTCCGTCTTCCCACCCGCAGACACGGCCAATTGTGCCTGTATGGACGCCCGACCAAGCCGACCCTCGTTTTGATAGGCAGGGAATCTACCGCTGCACTACCCAGACACCCCGTTATGTTGGACTTTTGTGGGCTAGAGCAAAGGTGGACACTTCCCACATGTCTTAGGCCTTGGCATACATCAGAATAAATTGGAGTCAGTTAGCCTGACACCGAAAAAATCGAACATGAAAAGTTAAAAATCTCAATATCTGTATTGAATATCATAGTAGAATCTGACTACTGTTAAAATCATGCTGAAGTATGCACCATCAGCTTGACCTTGACCATGAGCAGGAATCCCTGCTGTTATTCTCATACCCGCAGGTGCTGCTGGTCTCATGGACTGCTTTTCATTTCAAACGTTCACTACTACGGCTTTGCTTGATCCCTTGTTGAGAACAGCGCTCATGTCTGCATTGTGCAAAAGAAGTCAGATCATGTGATGTACCGCTGAAGTCAGATCATGTGATGTACCGCTGTACCAATCGAGAGCGACATCCCAAATGGCAGCAAAGGGGCCTTTTAGTCTCACTTTCCTGTCATAGATCACATGCTGAGATGCCACATCAAACTAAATGAGGTGAAAAAGTTCATATGGCTGTTCTGAATAAGCTCTGATGATGATTTCTGATTTCTTTTAACAAGATTTAAGGGTGAGTATGGACAGTGTGATATATGTGATAGCTATAGCCGGCCAAGGGTGAGAGCCAAAGCCGACCACATGGCCACAAGGTTTTCCACCAGTGAAAGACACATGTCATTTGAATGACTTGTTTACATATGAATTCAATGGATAGTTGCATAACTCTCTGCACTACTCATCCATCCTCCAGTTCCCGGTTCCTCCGGGTCGCCCGAGCGCTCAGCTGCTCCCTAATGGCTTTTCCACTGTGAGGACTGGAGAGCGCCCGGCTACTTCATGGGATTTCTCCCCTTTTTTTCTCTCCTTCTGTTTCCGTGAAGAAGTTTTTCCAGACCAAAGTTTTTATGGAATAAGCGAGGCCTGTTTGGAGGGTGTCTTGACCAAACTGACTGATGGCTCGGTTCGGTTCAGGTCCGGTCCGCCGCCGAAGAGCGGCGTTCCCGGCCAAGCCAATGAACTGCAAATGTCCGACAGCCACTGTTGCGATTTACGACGTGGCTTAGTCTCTGAAAGGCTGGTGATCAGAACATTGGAGCATTTTTTGACTCCTTTGAAGAACCTCCTTGATTTGAAGAGTGTGGGATAACGCTGCCCCCCCCCCCCCCCCCACCCCCCCACCCCCCCGGGCCAACTGAAGCAGGGCTTGTAAACAAATTCCAGAGGGGTGAGTTTGTACAAACAATAAGGAGACATTCATGGAGCAGCCATGGGTTGAGATGAAGGGTTCGGGGTGGAAGTTGGCGGCTGGTCGCATGCAGATGGACTGACTGCACACACTAACTGTTCTTAATAAAACAACAGGGTCTGCTCTGGCCTAGCACTCTACCTCACCATGCCCACACCAAGTAATGTAGTGTCTGAGACGTTTCCCTCAGAACTACATCAGTATATCTCCACAAATAACTCTCAGGCGTTTCACTTACAGTTAAGGACAGTTTAGTGTACTACAGCGATTTATGATGGTCGCCACCAGCCATGACCCTTATTCTATCATTGATGTTGATGATGTCCATTGGACATGATATTCTATCATCGATGTGGATAAAATCATGGTCGGTGGCGAGCAGCATGAATAGCTGTATAAACGGCCCTTTGGACTGAAATATGACATGCCGGTATTGATTAAAAATCAGATCTGGTCCCGTCATCCACCTCAGATATTAATTAAACCGGATGGACAAACCCCCAACAATGCATGTTTGATTCTCATATTTCTTATTATCCTGGTTTTAGTGTGCCATGATGCTGTTTCAGAGGCTGTTCCATCCAGGAAAAATAAAAGTCTTATATAACATACATAAAATACATGAACATTTTGTCACGAAAATAATCTGATTTAAAGACGCTGAATAGTGAATATCGACCCATATCACCAAATGGCAGCTTCACTCTAAAAGCATCAGTATCGACGTTCAAAAACTCACAAGTTGAATCCTAGCTTCAACCTCACATTCACATAGCTGTCACGTCACTGCTTGACCAAGAGCCTTTGGCTTTGAGAAGTGGAGTCAAACCACGGACAATGCTTTTAATTATCTGCTGACATTTGCTATGCCGTATGATACCTCCTTAGCTTTTGTGGTGAAGGGTGGGTCACGCTGTTCACAAACAAAAGGTAATGCAAGACCCAGTGCACTATTTGTGTCACAGCCTGTTTACGCTTTGGATGGACCTGAACTTTCCCAAATGCACTTCAGGGAAACATAAAGAAACCAGACACTGGAATAGTGACACAAAGAAAGAGGTCAACAAGGTATCAATGGGATGATTTACTGTATGGATGATTTATGGATGATTTATGGAGTGCAGTAAAAGTACACCTTGTCATCAACTGAGAGGGAAACAGATCGTTGAAATGACTGGAAAGGAGCAGAGTGATTCATGGGGATGGGATGTAGCAAGGTGGGATTGGGAGGAACGGGGAAAAGGAAAAGTAATGGAGCCAGTAGAGATGAGGAGAAGCCCATCATAAAAGACGGCTATAATGGAGGGAGTGGAGGGTTGGGGAGGGGGGAGAGAGCCTGACGGAGGGAGGGAGGGAGGGAGGGAGGGGGGAGAGAGCCTGACGGAGGGAGGGAGGGAGGGAGGGAGGAAAGGTGATCCTCTCGTCTCAGGGATTAGTCTCATTGGGGTTAACAGGTTTGTCTTATATAAGTCTGAGACCCTGCAGGACAGATCATTGTCTTCTCTCACTCAGCAACTGGTAGGCTACAGACAGACGGACAGACACACAGACAATTCGATGACAAAAAGAAGAAAGAAAACTGAGTTTTGAAAAATCTCCACCCTGGGAGGTGGTTAGTGTTTCCAAAAGCTCAGTTTTCAGTGACCTAAAACGCGATTTTCGTGTGGACGCAGAGAAAATGCTGATTTCAAAAATATCCATGGACATGTGGACAGGGCCTGTCAGACAGTCAGACAGTCCTCCATTCTCTTCACCATCCATCAACGTATCATAGAGAATACATTGGCTCAATCGTTTTTTTTTAAGATGCAAAATCTCTGGCTACCGGGAGCCCACAATAGAGTACCGCAGGGATGATGTATTTTTGTAGGCTTAGCCAGAAATCGCCGCCATGTTGGTTCACAGGGGAAAAGGCTATGGGATTTCAGAATGGCGATTTCGATTAAATGCATGGAATAAGGTATGGGAGTGGTAATTTGTGCTCAGCAGGATATTTCTTCACAGAAGAGGACCACTTGTATGACTTTTGAAACATTTTCTGAAAATCGCGTAAACAAAACGCATTTACGCTTCAAAAGGCATAAAAGTGGTCCTCGTCTGTGATGATGATCCTGCTGAACATAACTTTTGTTAACCACAGACCTTATTTCATGCATTTAACCAAAATCTCCATTCTGAAATCCCATTCACTTTTCCCGTTACAAACCAAAGTGTTACCTCCAGACTCATTCCTGCGCTACTCTATGATCCGTCGCATCTGTCCCTATAAGTTAGAATTATGCTGCGTTATGTTTCTTGACAGTTCAGTTAACCTTAACTAGCAAGCTAAGTAGCCAAATGTTAACTGTACTCTCCATTGATGAAGCCAGCTGATCAACAAGGGAATCAGAGTCATCAGATAATATTAAGCCAGCTGATCAACAAGGGAATCAGAGAGATGAGATAATATTCAAACAAACAAAGTGATCAATTATATCTGGTGCCAAATTCTGTGAATGGGGTTTCAGGAATTTTCTCTTGTAGATCATTCCACTAGCATCAAGACCTGGAGGAGAAAACACTTGTTTCAAGAACATTTTGCGATACATGCTGTCTACCTTTATTTGTGTGTTATATTTACGGGTTGTGTTTTTGTTTTTTGTTTTTTGTTTTTTGTTTTTTGTTTTTTGTTTTTTGTTTTTTGTTTTTTGTTTTTTGTTTGTGTGTGTGTGTGTGTGTGTGTGTGTGTGTGTGTGTGTGTGTGTGTGTGTGTGTGTGTGTGTGTGTGTGTGTGTGTGTGTGTGTGTGTGTGTGTGTGTGTGTGTGTGTGTGTGTGAGAGAGTCTATGCTGGATTGTAAATTGAACTGGACTGATGTTTGAACATCTGCAAAGGAAACAATTAAAATCATAATTGAAAAAAACAACAATTCCAATGGAATAATTTCACCCCATTGGCAGATTATTTTAATTTACAATTATATATGATTTTAAGGCTGAATATTAAACTAAATGACTTGAGAAGAAATACATGTATGCTTTTTTGTGTGTGTCAGTAAGACGTGTCAGTGGTGTCCAGCCTTGGTTGTAGAGTTTGTACTGCATGTCATGAGCACATGGTGGTCAGTGTGTTTGTGTGTGTTTGTGGTTGTTAAGAACAGGAGGTAGGTGTTGTACAGGTCTGTCAGATGATGCCCGTCTGTGTTGGCATCACTGTTGACAAGTGATTATAAAATGTCTCCCTGTCACACACCCAGAGTAAACACTGCTACACCCATATCAGCACACTACGTAGTGGTTATGCTCCAATGGGTGTGCATCTGTGCTGTGTGTGTGTGTGTGTGTGTGTGTGTGTGAGAGAGTACAGAGTGCAGTAGCAAGAAACTAGAAACCTCCCAAGGAAGAAGCATTTATTTTTTAGAAGTGCGATAAGCCCCGTCCTCTGGTATATCATGTATGTGCGTGTGTGTGTGTGTGTGTGTGTGTGTGCTCGTTCATGCACACGTGCGAGCACATGATTGTAAACCATTATCATCTCAGGTGTGGCGGTGATATTGCCAGTTTGATGCGTGTGATCATTTGATGCAGGGCATGGAGAATCATAATTGGAGGTGTGAGAGGAAGTTGTGCTGCTGCCAGGGCTTCTTTGTCTTCAGACATCATGCCTGCAGACGCTAAGGAGCTGCTTGAGTGGAGGCTGTGCTCTCATTAAGAAACACATCCCCAGAGAGCATGTGTACCATGGCTATAACAACACCCCTCAAACACCACCTACTGTACAGTATCACTGTCTAGCACTTTTCAGTTTGGACTGAAATGTGATGCTGTTTTAGCATAAGACCACAAAGCTGAGCTATTACATTCATTTCTATTCTATTTTCTATTCTGTTCAGTGCTATTCTTTTTCCTTTTTATGATTTGCATTTTATCGATAGGTATGGAATACAAAACAGACAAGGCATACATTTTGACCAGGCAGTACAGACGTACACCCACCGACCCATTGCTGCAATCTCTCTCTCTCTCTCTCTCTCTCTCTCTCTCTCTCTCTCTCTCACACACACACACACACACACACACACACACACACACACACACACACACACACACACACACACACACACACACACACACACACACACACACACACACACACACACACACAAACACACACACACACACACAACCCAGCAAAGAGAGAAAAGACATAAAAGGAAAAAGAAAAGGGCCTGTCACTTTATTACGCTAGACCAGGGGTGGGCAACTATTTTTCATGGGGGGGCCACATGAGAGCCACAAAACAATTGACATTCAATAAGCCGGGCGCCGCGTGGGGTGTCGTGGTCGGGGTGGACGGGGGCATTGGGTGTCATGATCGGGGGCGTGGGATGTCATGGACAGGGGTGTGCTGTGTTGTGGTCGGGGTGGACGGGGGTGTGGGGTGTCATAGTTGGGGTGGACGGGGGCGTGGGGTGTCATGGTTGGGGGTGTGCTGTATTGTGGTCGGGGTGGACGGGGGTGTGGGGTGTCATAGTTGGGGTGGACGGGGGCGTGGGGTGTCATGGTCGGGGGTGTGCTGTGTTGTGGTCGGGGTGGACGGGGGTGTGGGGTGTCATAGTTGGGGTGGACGGGGGCGTGGGGTGTCATGGTCGGGGGTGTGCTGTGTTGTGGTCGGGGTGGACGGGGGTGTGTGGTGTCATAGTCGGGGTGGACGGGGGTGTGGGGTGCCATAGTTGGGGTGGACGGGGGCGTGGGGTGTCATGGTCGAGGTGGACGGGGGCGTGGGGTGTCATAGTCGGGGTGGACGGGGGTGTGGGGTGTCATGGTCGGGGGTGTGCTGTGTTGTGGTCGGGGTGGACGGGGGTGTGTGGTGTCATAGTCGGGGTGGACGGGGGTGTGGGGTGCCATAGTTGGGGTGGACGGGGGCGTGGGGTGTCATGGTCGAGGTGGACGGGGGCGTGGGGTGTCATAGTCGGGGTGGACGGGGGTGTGGGGTGTCATGGTCGGGGGCGTGGGGTGTCATGGTCGGGGGCGTGGGGTGTCATGGTCGGGGGTGTGGGGTGTCATGGTCGGGGGTGTGGGGTGTCATGGTCGGGGGTGTGGGGTGTCATGGTCGGGGGTGTGGGGTCTCATGGTCGGGGGCGTGGGGTGTCGTAGTCGGGGGCGTGGGGTGTCATGGTCGGGGGCGTGGGGTGTCGTAGTCGTGGGCGTGGGGTGTCATGGTCGGGGGTGTGGGGTGTCATGGTCGGGGGCGTGGGGTGTCGTAGTCGGGGGCGTGGGGTGTCATGGTCGGGGGTGTGGGGTGTCGTAGTCGTGGGCGTGGGGTGTCATGGTCGGGGGCGTGGGGTGTCGTAGTCGTGGGCGTGGGGTGTCATGGTCGGGGTAGTCTGGGCATGCTTTACACCGCTTTTGGCCATGGGGGCATAAACCAAGGAAACAGGAAACAATACCGGAAACAAGTGTGCCAAAAACTCTTCTTTGTTGCCGTTAGCTTGACGCGGCGAGGTTACGTTAGCTAGAGCCTGATAAAAAGAAGAACAACACAAGTTGTATAGTAGCCTTAGCACATTTCTCCAGTAGTCACTGCCGAGGAAGGTTTCTGGAGAGCTAGCCTCAACGCGAGATGAGTCTCGCGTTGAGGCTACTGGAGAGCCAAAGACTTATGATCAATGTCCATGTCTTTCCCAGCACAGGCAGCAGAGATGCCTTTGGATTTCAACTGTTGTACTTGATCCTCCATTATCGATAACAGCGGATAGACAACTATAACTATTCCATCAACTGGCCATTTGTTTGAAAAGTTCTTCCCAAGCAGGTGGCACACCGTTGGCCAGGTTTGGAATACTAAGCTTCTGTATTGGCTTAAAATAGGCCAATGTGATTTTGTGAATCCACGATGTTTCTACAAGAACTTCTTCAAAAACTTTGTTCGGTACGTCTATCTTTTGGTTTGTTGTTTGCTGTTTTATTTTCTTAATTGTTTCCGCTGCTTGTTTCCTGTCTAGGGCGGGCTCTAGGCCCGGAAACAGGCCAAGTGACAAAAACCATGCTCCCTCTGACACGTGTGCAGTTGCTAACTGCTTCTTTTCACCTGACAGCGGGGAGCTTCGCCGGCAGGACATAACACGTGGGAGGATCACACTATTCCCACCAGTTCCCTTCCGCCCCGAACAGGCGCCCCGACCAACCAGAGGAGGCGCTAGTGCAGCGACCAGGAAAGTTTTAGGTTTTTAAGGCAAAATCCTGTTCATGTACACAAATGTATAGATTCGATTTTTGTGACTGCCAACACAAACTGCTGTGTTGTAGTGTTATGGACGGTTGAGGGCACTTAAGCCAAGACCAAGTCAAGACCGAGGGGGGCGAGACCGAGAACAAACCAATGCGAGACCATTTTCAAGACCATAATGACCTTTGACACCATTGCTCTGCTAACAACAAAATAATTCATTGTTTAAGAATTGTAGTAAATACAAGTGGCTGTACAGGATATACTCAGTGACAGAAGGCAATCATTTGATCTGAAACACTGCAATATCATATCACTGAGCTTCAGAAAGGCTCAACACAGTGGGCAGAATGAAGTGTAAAAACACCTTAGTGCTGCTAAATTATCAGCCGATCTATTCATACGCCCCCAAAACTGTCAGCCACTGATTGGTAAATTATACAGTACTGTAATAACCTGTACGATGATACGGTATGATCTGTAGGCTTAGGCTATGTGGGAGTATGCTGTTAATTAACAGAAGCCTTAGGCTTGATGAACATTTATTTGAAATGTAAACCTGTTGGTCTGCAGTAGAAAATAATTTCACACAATGGAAAACAGGGTTTTGCCTGGCTCAGAATGGGCCTTTTGGGGGTTACTACGCACAACAGTAAGAATGGCATGTTTTGCAAAGAAACCCTTTGTGTTTTGTATACGCAAATCATATGGCAGATGAAAAGCCTTTAAAGTGCCAAGTAGTTGGTTGCATTTGAAGCGGGGAGATTTTTTTTTACACCCACTCACAGTTAAAATAAAAAAATAAAAAAAATACACAGGCAGGTAATAATGTCACTGCAGTTGTGGTCTCGGCTGGTCTTGAAATAAAATCCAGAGTCCCGCTTGTCAAGAGCAAGACCGAGGAAGAGCGAGTCCGAGACGAGACGGATACCATCAAAATGTGGTCTCGAGACCGGTCCTCTACTAGAGTATGAAGAGAGAACAAGCCAGCACTCTAGATGTCCTTTTCATGGTTTTAATCTCACTTCGGGGCAGCAGCAACAACAACGAACGTTTCATCTCTCTTCTTACTAGTGTGTTTTTGCCGTGCACCTGAGATTTTATCGGTGAGTTTTGTCTCTACTAGAGTACCCCAACACTACTGTGATGCATCCAGGCTGCCAATATGGCTCTTTGAACCTGTCAGTAACTGTCTCTCCCAAAACAGATGATATCCTGGGCCCTGATGCTCTGACTGTATCAGCTGCTTTATATGAATATGCATGTATCAAACCACTAATAGTAGCCCTGCAGATGGATATTCATACACTCTTGGCTGTAAATTCCCAGAAGTAAAAACATTTCATATTATCTTCACCAAACCATGCTGATGAGTTGCCCAGGCCAGACTTCACCTTCACCACTTCAACTTGAGTTTGGTCGCTGAAGCCACCCGGTCTGTCCCTCATCCTTATCTCCATAACACTGATTTACTGTCAATTTTTATTCCATGTGGAATAATTTCAGGAGCAAATGCTTTAGATACAACTGAATGGGATCCCAGCAATTTAGAACACATTTAAGCCGGGCCCAAATAACAAACATAACCTTTGCTGGAAAAAGCGCAATATTCTTTTCTAAGAGACAAATAAACCGTTTTAGGCTGGCTCATCAGCTGCCAGTGTAATAGGACCCAGATGGTCGAGCTGATATAAAATCCAGGTAATTTCATATGAGGCCACTGTGAAAGTACTAGACAATTCTTGTTTGGATAGGAGCAGACTGGGCAGACTCTATCCTGTGTCTCCTCGACGAGATGCTCCTCGTAAACTCATATAATTTCCTTAAAAATAAATTTAATTATGTTCCAATTAAATCTGATTGGTAGGAAAAGAGTCTCATGGACGAGGAGAAATCTTAACCCCCGAGAACCGAGAATTATTTTCCTTTGGAAGCCACGCGAAACAGCCTTGATTTGATTATTACGCAATTCATACAGACAGACAGACAGACAGACAGACAGACAGACAGACACACACACACACACACACACACACACACACACACACACACACACACACACACACACACACACACACACACACACACACACACACACACATTTCATACCTCATACTTTCTGCGATGCTAGACGGAGTTATAAACATTCTGATCAGTGCGTCCTTATTTGCTTGTTATTATTTGGAGTAAAA
This sequence comes from Poromitra crassiceps, assembly GCF_964638095.1. Taxonomy (NCBI): domain Eukaryota; kingdom Metazoa; phylum Chordata; class Actinopteri; order Beryciformes; family Melamphaidae; genus Poromitra; species Poromitra crassiceps. The sequence continues at coordinate 1,585,526 of NC_139623.1, forward strand.
TGCCAATTTCTTTCAATCCTACTTTCATGTTCCCACAAATACACACACACACACACACACACACACACACACACACACACACACACACACACACACACACACACACACACACACACACACACACACACACACACACACACACACACACACACACACACACACACAAATCACAAGGTTCGACAGATAGGAGTTTTCAAGGCCAATACTGATATGTTTGGCTTGACGATGCTGATAGCTGACATTCAGTATCTTTAAATTTGATCATTGTTATAGAAAAAAAACTCCTGAATTACAAGAGTTCTGTGATTTAAAAAAAAACGTGGCAGGATGGAAAAGTCTTAGAAAATTCATCAAGATGTCTGATTAGAATTAGTTCATGTTAAAGGCTTCCCATTGACAACCAGTGATCAACTCATTCAATGCATTATATTATCAGAAGTGGACGACACAGACTGGCTTAGATCCCATTTCAATAAAAGGTCAATATCAGCTCTATGTATGAGCAAACCCATACATCAGTGTAACTCCAACACAGACACAAACACAGTCTCTCTCTGAGCGCGGGGCCCTCCAGCCCAGCTGCTGTGAGAGGCTCTTGTGTGCGGTGCGTCTCTCTGCCCCGGCCCGGCAGCTCTGTGTGAGACTGAGAGAGCATTGAGATCAGCGGGCTCGCCTCACGCAGACTGGGCTTGTACTGTGGCCCCCGGCCAGCTCGGTTCACAGGGGTCAGTCTGAGGATGTGCTGTGTTTGCACTGCAAAGCCACACCGCTGCCAAAGTGACACTTACAGACCTTTTAGATCCCTTGCTAGAAAAGGAGTAGCATTTTGGAACGTCTGAGATGCTTCTTTCTCCCTCTCCGCCCTCAGAAGTATCTTACTATAGCATTGAACATTGAAATTCCACATTTACAGTATATACACTGGGGAAGTCTACTGAGTTTATGTTGACCAAGTGCAACATGAGGTATGACTCTAGGGGCAAACATAAAATCTCTTTCTGTCTTCATTCCAGATGGTCATTATTGTTAAAATTCAACCATACAGGGATTGTTTCTATGTGTAGGCTATGCGTTTCTGCATATGAGTGAGTGTGTGTACAATGTGTGTGTGTGTGTGTGTGTGTGTGTGTGTGTGTGTGTGTGTGTGTGTGTGTGTGTGTGTGTGTGTGTGTGTTTCTTGATGGCCTCCCAGCTTCCTCATCCACTCCTCAGAAAAGCACTTGTCTGGTCACAGAACAGTAATTCATTGTCTGACAGCTGTTTTCTTTTCTGTGAGCCTGCCCCACTTGGATCCTGGGGTGTAATTCCACACACACGAGCAGCTGGAGGTTTTCCACACACACAAAAAGGTCACGATACCCCAGGCCGGCCATGAGCCCAGCGCCGGCACATCCTCCAGCACATAGCACCACTGAAGCATCGCTGGTCCAAAACCCAACACACATCTCCTCCTTGAGATAGTTTGCATCTCCAGTCTCAGTCTGTTGCAATGCTGTCAAGTCACAAAACGATTGGCTGAAGACTGATATAAGCTTGCAAACCCTTGGAAAAATGATACCTTAAGAATCCTGTCGCCCACTTTAAAATGTGAAAATCTTCCGGGGGCCGGGGCCCCCCCAACCCCATGATGTTAACCTGAAAGCAGCTGGCTAACCTGAACTGGCTCACAGCTGATAATGCATTGCAGAGACGCTTGGCTGTTCACTATAGCAGCGTGTTTTGCATGGGGAAAGCTGCGGTCTGCCTGGAGCACTTTGTGAGGAGAAATAAAAAAAGCTATCAGAGATCAGGTATCAGAATCAGAATCAGAATCACTTTTATTGTCACAGTATGCAAGTTACATATGAGGAATTTGTCTTAGTGTCTGTATGCAGCCAGCATAGCGGTCAGGTCAATATACAGAGATAAAGAAGTAGGAAAGATAACTAAATGACAATCATTGCAAACGCAATCAAATCAAATACAATATGCACATGAGTGGAGGAGTGTTCTGTGGATATTAAATATGAATTTACAGTGAGTTTACATGAAATTTACAGTCTGAGTTAAATATGAGTTTACATTGAATTTACATGAAAGTCTGAGTTAAAAAGGCGTTAAATAGACATTGACTTTTCATGAATTTACAGTCTAAGTTAAACATGCAATAAATTAGGTATGAGTTACAGCCTGCGGGGTCAGCCATGATGTAGTTAATAAGAGTCATGTAATGGTGAGTTCTGGTAGGGGATGCAGCTATGTAGTGGAGAATGAAGTCCAGCTGCTGTGGCTGCAGGGTCCTGTTTGATGGGGGGAGGGTGCTCATATCAGTGTGTGTGTGTGTGTGGGGGGGGGGGGGGGGTCAGCTGAGTTCAGGAGGAGGTAGTGGGGTTTGTGGGGGGTGTTGGTGAGGTCCTTGGTGGAAGGGGTTTCGGCCATGATCTTGCATCTCGCTTCAGTGTCCTGGCTCCATGCATGTTCTGGAGGGATGGCAGGTTGCATACGATTACCAGACTGCAGACTGCAGACTGCAGCACAGCGGATGATGCGCTGCAGTCTGTTAATATCCTTGAGAGTGGCAGCAGCATACCAGACGGTGATGGAGGAGGTGAGGATGGACTCAACTATGGAGGTGTAGAAGTGCACCATCATGGCCTTTGTTACTTTAAATTTCTTCAGCTGCCGCACAAAGTATATCCTCTGCTGTGACTTCTTGGTGAGAGCTCTGATGTTCTTCAGCTCCCATTTTAGGTCATGGCTGATGATGGTCCCCATGAAGCGGAAGGACTCTGCAGTGTTGACTGGGGAGTCACCCAGGGTGATGGAGGAAGGTAGGTGGGGGCTGGGTTCCTCCTGTAATCTACAATCATCTCCATTGTCTTTTGAGCATTTAACACCAGGTTGTTTTGATTGCACCAAGTCACCAGGTGATCAACCTCCTGTCTGTATTCAGACTCGTCTCCGTCTGTGATGAGCCCAATGAGGGTGGTATCCGTGAACTTCAGGTAGCTTGACGGACTGGTGACTGGAGGTGCAGCTGTTGTATACTGTATAGTCTGAAGAAGTATGGAAAGAGGACACCGCCCTGGCCGGCGCCGGTGCTGATGGACCGAAAGTCGGTTATGTGCTTACCCAGCGTCACGTGCTGCTTCCTGTCAGTCAGGAAGTCTGTGGTCCATCTGCAAATGGAGTCGTGCACGCCCAACTGGGAGAGCTTGTCCTGTAAGAGGGCTGGGATGATCGTGTCAAAGGCCGAGCTAAAGTCCACGAACAGGACCCTCCCTGACATAGGTTCCTGCATTATCCAGGTGTATGAGGATGGAGTGGAGGACCATGTTTATGGCATAAGCTACAGACCTGTTGGCTCTGTAGGCGAATTGCAGGGGGTCCAGGAGTGGGTCTGTGATGGATTGAAGGTACTGTAGGACAGGATAAGGTGCTCAAAGGCCTTCATGACATCATGGTATCAGCTGCAGCCACACAGTTGCTCGCTCACCCTCGCTCGCCCATTCTCTCACTGTGCTAGCTTGCTGTTTAGCCTGCAACAACTGCTAACTCAACTTTCTGTCCAACTTATGGGTTATATCGTGAAAGTGGAAGGAAAGAAGGAATGGATACATGCAACTCGATGGTACCAAAGGGACCTTTGCTTTTTTGAGCTGTTTGCGAATATCTCTCGCCCTCAAGCGTTCCGCCTTTGGCAGTGGACAAGGTTCCGGTTCCCCACATTTGGACTGATTTTTACCCATTATCTAGATTCTCTGTCACAGAGTCAACACACCATCTAGATTATATTGTATATATCAGTCTCATCATCATGCTTCTATTTAAGCGCTCAGGGTGTCAGAACTCTTGTCTCAAAAGCGGGTGAGGAGCAGAGAGAATAGCTGCAGCTTTTCTTATCTTATGTTTTCTATTTCCCTTCGGGCCTGTGTTTCTGGAACTGGCATCTGTCCTTGTTGTGTGTGCGTTTGGAATGAGCTTACCAGCTGGATGTAGGGATGGATGTGTGGAATTTTGCTGGATGTAGTATTGGGTCCTCCTGTATCTTACTTGACCTCCTTAGTGGGGTGGAGGTGCTTTTTCCAGGGAATTTTGGCGTTGGTTGTAGTTTTGGGTCTGCAATATCTCGCTTGACCTCCTTGTTGGGGCGGAGGCCTTGTCCAGGGCTCTGACTGAGCCCGTTTTGTCTGTGAATCAAAAAAAACTTGTGACAGATCATTTGTTCTTTTCCCAGATGTTATTTGTTAGTTTGACAAACAGTTAGGGAATACTTCATTGCGAACTTCCATATTTTACAATTATTGTACTCCTTTAATTTAGGCTCTTAAGAAATGTATGGATTTGGAAATGTATGAATTTGTTCACTTTTGCTGTTTATAATGCTTTTGGTTTCATTAGTATAGTTGTGGGGTTCCTTCAGACCGTATCAATTATTGCCTAGGCTCTCTCACGTGTTTGCCGCAGTTTCCTAACTGGACTATTCTAGTCGCTGCTATGCAGCCTTGTGGCTTTGAAAAAGAGAGCTCATCTTGCCGCAGTTTCCAGACTGGACTATGCTAGTCGCTGCTAATGCAGCCTTATGGCCTTTTTGAGGCAATATTGATAACGCTTCTCAGGCTCTCTTGCCGTGCAGCTTAACACTGGACCATCCTGGTCACTGCAAAATACAGCCGGTCAAGAGAGTTTGTAATGGTCCTGAGGTCATCTGTATTATTTACATTGGGGCGTCCCCCCTTTGTCTCAAGAAGCCCACAAAATACTAACTTAGGTTCTTTTATATCAGACAAACAGTTAGGTAAGGAATTATTAAATTTAATTCAACTTACCGAACTGTTTGTAGATATCCGTTCTTCGTGTCGCCAATAGATGGAGAATGAAATTCCAGAGCCAAAAGGTAAACAGTGAACCACTTGAAGGAAAACCAGTTGTAATGAAATGATGGAGCCAGGAGTCAGAAGAAGTCGTCTGATATGATGTATTGAACATAGATCTTGGCCAAGAGATGCACTCTTGTATATTCACGGATGGATACACAGGCTTACATACATTGAACAGAAAGTCAAAGACACTTATAGGACACACATCAGATAACATGTCTTGACGCACATCAGATTACATGACATGACGCACATCAGATTGTCTTGACGCACACTGGAAGGCCATTCAGTAGACTCAATCTATCTGTTATTCTGGCCCTGCAAAGAGAGCACTGTGGCAAGGTGACAGGGCACAGTGTGCGATCGAGAGGAGCTGCAAATGTATGGTACAAGTTATCTAAATATGACGTCTATCTGTGTATGTACACAGGTCATCTAACTATGAAATATGTCTGTATCATAACTATATGTAACACAAATGGAAATGTATATGAATATATTAATAACTAGTGATTGTCCAAATAAAGGCTAATGTGATGTAAATTTTCTCCATCATATCGTTAGCTTTTCTAGCAGACAATACAGTGTTGTAGAACAAGCAAAGGCCTATCAAGATATTTGCAATAGGCTAAATGTTCCATGTAATCCATACTGCCTTTACGTAAACGTCCTATTTCCCCCATCGACCATCTAAAAATAGATTTCCCCACTACACCCGCCGTGGTGCGTTCAATGTCCAGACTTAATTTATTAAAGTTGATGGTGCCTTCAGTAAAAATGATGTGTTCAAATGTAATCTTGTACAAATGTAATTTTGTAAAATATAAATGAACTAAAGAAAATGACTAAAACCCATAATGTTGAAAAGTTATCTTTTAATTAAAAACATGCTTAAAGGCATAAAAAATGTCAACCGCTACTTCGTATTGGTACCAGGTATTGGCAAGTAGCCTACCCAAATGTAAGCGCTCGTAATCTGTCTGCAAAAAAAGTGGTATCAGTATCCTACCAGGTGAGCCCCAAATTAATCTGATTTATCAGATAGGTTCTGAATATTGACATAAAATATTGGTCATCGGCAGCTTCAGTCAGCCTTCAAAAGCCCATAATTTGCTCTAAATATAATGTGCACATGAAAACACATGATGTCATTTGACATTTTCAACTCACAGAGTCAAATACACACAGAGTCAACACACCAAAAGTTCTCTTTCTTGTTGGATTTAATACGAGGTTGGACAGAAGAGATGGCACCAGATAAAGGTCTGGGCCAGAACAAGTTTGGCGATGAGCTGCAGACTGTCCTGTTCTGAGTGCCAGGTCTCTTGAGCAGAAACCCTTTTACAACCATTTTCCCTTTCATTTCCTGTCTGGATGACCCAAACCTCTGGAGGCTGGCCCCCAACTCAGTTTGGACACCATCTCTGCCCTTCATTTGTAGTCAGGATGTTTAACCGAACCGCCTGGCCTCATTGGGGGGCTTGAACCACCTGGAGAGGTCATCAGGGGGGCTTGAACCGCCTGGAGAGGTAATCAGGGGGAGGTTTAACCGAACCGCCTGGAGAGGTCCTCAGTGGGGAGGTTTAACCGAACCGCCTGGAGGGGTCATCAGGATGTTTAACTGAACCGCCTGGAGGGGTCATCAGGATGTTTACCGAACCGCCTGGAGGGGTCATCAGGATGTTTAACCGAACTGCCTGGAGAGGTCATCAGGGGGGCTTCAACCGCCTGGAGAGGTCACCGGGGGGGCTTCAACCACCTGGAGAGGTCATCAGGGGGAATGTTTAACCGAACTGCCTGGAGAGGTCATCAGGATTTTTAACCGAACTGCCTGGAGAGGTCATCAGGATGTTTAACCGAACTGCCTGGAGAGGTCATCAGGATGTTTAACCAAACCGCCTGGAGAGGTCATCAGGATGTTTAACCAAACTGCCTGGAGAGGTCATCAGGATGTTTAACCGAACTGCCTGGAGAGGTCATCAGGATGTTTAACCGAACCGCCTGGAGAGGTCATCAGGATGTTTAACCAAACCGCCTGGAGAGGTCATCAGGATGTTTAACCAAACCGCCTGGAGAGGTCATCAGGATGTTTAACCAAACTGCCTGGAGAGGTCATCAGGATGTTTAACCGAACTGCCTGGAGAGGTCATCAGGATGTTTAACCGAACTGCCTGGAGAGGTCATCAGGATGTTTAACCGAACTGCCTGGAGAGGTCATCAGGATGTTTAACCAAACTGCCTGGAGAGGTCATCAGGATGTTTAACCAAACTGCCTGGAGAGGTCATCAGGATGTTTAACCGAACTGCCTGGAGAGGTCATCAGGATGTTTAACCGAACCGCCTGGAGAGGTCATCAGGATGTTTAACCAAACCGCCTGGAGAGGTCATCAGGATGTTTAACCAAACCGCCTGGAGAGGTCATCAGGATGTTTAACCAAACTGCCTGGAGAGGTCATCAGGATGTTTAACCGAACTGCCTGGAGAGGTCATCAGGATGTTTAACCGAACTGCCTGGAGAGGTCATCAGGATGTTTAACCGAACCGCCTGGAGAGGTCATCAGGATGTTTAACCAAACCGCCTGGAGAGGTCATCAGGATGTTTAACCAAACCGCCTGGAGAGGTCATCAGGATGTTTAACCAAACTGCCTGGAGAGGTCATCAGGATGTTTAACCGAACTGCCTGGAGAGGTCATCAGGATGTTTAACCGAACTGCCTGGAGAGGTCATCAGGATGTTTAACCGAACCGCCTGGAGAGGTCATCAGGATGTTTAACCGAACCGCCTGGAGAGGTCATCAGGGGGGCTTGGAGTGATTTCCTGCGACACCAGTGTATTTGCCTTCACACTGAAGAGTGTAATGCACTAACGCTTATCGCTGTTTAAAACCTTGTAACGCATGGTTCTACTTCAATTGAAGGATGACTTGTTTGTGGGTCTCCAAGCTCTCTGGCTAAAGAAACCCTTTCAAAACCCATTGGACTCACATCCTCTACTGAGAGGATTAGGGAAGCATGGCAGGGGGAACTTGGTATTGATTTATCTGACATTATATGGGAAAGGAGTCTGTCTGTGGTACAACTCTGCTCAGATACTTTACTTTACTTTACTTTACATGTTTATTTGGACGGGACAATGCAAAATTAATTAACACATTGGACATGAAGCACAAGCAGATACAGTCACCTAAAACATGGTAAAAGTGTAAAAAGTGCCGGATTTAGCACGAGGCTAGTTTCCATCCGTAGTCCCCAAACATAAAAACAAAGAAATATACAACAGAGTAAGAACTACATAGGTAATAGAATGCACTCAAAAATACATAGATAACCGGATACACTCAAAAAATACATGTCTGGTTGGCTTTCAACCATTGTTTGAGTTGACTTCTAAAAGTGGCAAGGGTGGGTGGGGCTTTCTCTTAGAGAGACTGGGAGACTGTTCCACATTTGGCTGCCTTTTACAGACAGGACGTTTTGACCAAACGTGGTCAGTCTACGTTGGACCTCACAGTCACCTCTGGTGTCTGACCTGGTGCCAAGTCCAGTGATTCTTTTCTTATGGATGAATTCCTGTACAGGATGGGGAGCTAGTCTTTGCAGGCATTTGTAGATAAAACAAGCACTCTTAAAGACATTGAAATGTTCAAAGTTTAAAAAGTGATGTTGTTCCAGAATGTTACAATGATGTTATGATAGTGGTTTTCTAGCAAATACCTTGATGGCTCTATTAAAAAGCTGTTCAATGGGTTTTATGACTGTGGCACCTGCAAACGACCAGTTTGTGAAGCAATATTCAATGTGAGAAAAGGTCATACAATGAAGATATGCCTTTGCAGCGTCAACTGTTAAGAACAATGTTAAGAAGAATGTTGGATAATAATTTGTTTAAAATTAAGTAAATTAAAATGAATTGTGCGTTTCACTTTTTTTATGTGTTTCTTGAAGGATAGATTTGATTCCAAGATAACTCCGAGGTACTTGAACTGGGAGACTAGTTCAATCCCCCCCCCCCCCCCCCCCCCCCAGAAACACATTGGACCTTGTGATGATAACTGGTCGTTTACAGAACATTATGCATACATGTACAGTTAATAGCAGACACCAGCTGATCCAATTTAAAGTTGCTCACCATCTTCATTACTCAAGCATAAATTACACAAGATCTTCCCTCCTGTCTCACCACTGTGTGACAGGTGTCAGGTGTCAGAGGGCACACTATCTCATGCCTTCTGGTTCTGCCCTTCACTAACAGGATTCTGGGCCAAAGTATTTGACTGGTACTCTAAGGCCTACAAAATAACCCTGCAGCCAGAGGCGGAACTCGCCATCTTCGGCTGCTCAGAGTCCTCTCTGAACTTCCCTACAGCTGTACAGCAATCTCTGACCCTGGAGACAGCTGTCGCCAAAAGACTCATCCTGAAGGAATGGAAGTCCTCCTCTTCACCTTCCTTTCAGGTGTGGCTGATGGACGTGATCTCTCTGTTATACAGATGGAGAGACTCAGGTTCCTGAGAGCCAACTCGTTTAGAAAGTTCTGAACTATACTGTATATGGTATATGTGGTATATTGAAGTATATGTATATGTATATGTATATATATATATGTTAAAATAAATCTATATATGTATGTATTATATATGAGCACGATCACTTGTAAATTTCTTTCTAAAAATTATTTCTGCAGTTTAGTTAATTACCATGATTGAAACTGCGTTAACATGTTTTGTTTTTGTTATGTTCTTTTATTTACATAGGGTAGGCAAAATAAGCTGTGGCTTGAGCCTACAGCTTTTCAGCCCTTCTTGCCACAACTCATTGTATGTGTGTATTGTCATGTTTTGTTGAATGGACCGAAATAAACTAACTAACTAACTATCTGGGACCAATTTTTGGCCTACTTTGACGAGGTTAAGCCCCCGTTCACACAGTACACCGAAGCAACGCTCAACCGAAGCTGTACCTACGCTGAACCCACAAGTTTCATTTAGGCGTCCTTGTTAACAGGCGAAGCCGTTCACACCACCCGCGTGCGTGCCACGCTGACGCCGTGGCGAAGCCACGCTCACGCCACGCTGAAGTGATCACTCAGGATTGACGCAGAATTTCCAAGCGTGACACTGAAGCCGTGAAGCTGTGAGGCATGAAGTCAATGGGAGTTGTGGGCGGGTTCAAGGCGCGAGAGTAGGCGCTGAGAGGAAAAGACAAGGCGTCTTGTGTGAACAGTAAGGCGTACGTTCAGCTTGTGCTTCAAGCTTCAGTTCTGCTTACATTCGGCGTCCTGTGTGAACAAGGGCTAAGAATGACTAGTGACTGAGGTTAGGGGTGATGGATGGCTTGCCCGGATGGTTTTCCATGGACCCCTTGCGTAGGAGCCCATGCACAATATCTCTTACAAGCCACATAAGCAGCTTATGTGGCTGGTAGCACCACGTTACAATGCTAAATGTCAAAGATATATGTATTTTTTCCTCCCTCTCTTCTTTTCCTGTGTCTGAGCCTGTTTGTTTGTCTTGTAAGTTTATTGGTCTATAAAAAAAATGGAAATTTGGACTCAAAGATGAATGAATGAATGAAATAAAAAAATAAAAGAAATTGAGATTTCGGAGATGAAAGATTTGAAAGTGACCGCAACATTATGTAATTACATAAATGACTGGAAGCCTGAGTCTCTTTTGCTCTTTAGCTACGATAAACATTTTCACTCTCAATCTCTTTCAGTTCAATTAACGCTGGTCCTCCTTTCTCTCTGTCTCTCAATCCAATTATTTACCAGCAGCTCTAATAAGTCACTGTGTCGCTCGCTCCACACAAAGGTCACCACACTTTAGCGACCACAGTTTTGGCCCTGAAGTTTGGCATGGAGGTCACTCTGTGTGTGTGTGTGTGTGTGTGTGTGTGTGTGTGTGTGTGTGTGTGTGTGTGTGTGTGTGCGTGCGTGCGTGCCGTGCGTGCGTGTGCGTGCGTGTGTGTGTGTGTGTGTGAAGGTGTGTGTTTGTGTTCATGCCAATTGGCTAAAATGGGGGCAGTGTGGTCGCAGCTATTGCGAATTCACGCTTGTTCAACTCTACGCGTTATCGGCATAACACACAGATTCTTGAATACATTGCCAAAACAGAAGTTGGCAAAATGAATTCACTACAAGGCAATAACAATCAAATGAGAACAGATTATCTACACTGTTATTCTTCATTGGGTCTTCCTCTCCATTCCCCCTTAAGTCTGACACATTTTGCAGTTAAAATGAGACACCGGCTCTTCTCTCTACACAAATGGAAGTCTGGGTATATTTGAAGTACGTCACTCCTGTCTTCATATGTATCTCTCACAGTGCGAAGCGAGTTTGTGTTAGGCAGAACGAGATAATATTTCAACCTTTCATCTCAACATTATGTTCTCCAGATGTTTTGCAATAGGTTGAGGTGTAAATATCCAGTTACAGTAAGCACTGCCAGTGCCACCCACAACACAGCTCTGCATACAGTATCTGCAGCAACCACAGCAAAGGAATTGCACTTGAAAAGCCTACAAGTGGTGCAGTGTGACGGCGACTTTGAAAGACAAGGGCTGCCAGGAGCTTGGTTTGAACGTTTTTATTGACACAGAGTACCAGTTCTCAACATAGCTCTTACCTCAAGTGCTTATTAAAGCTCAAATGACACCAGTTACAGGCTTATAAACCGCCGTATCGCGGCAGCTTGACAGTGAAAGCGCAGCCCCTGACAGCCATTCCTGTTTCCCTACATGAGCCACTGTGCTCCTGCGATGGAGCAACCTTCAGAGCCTCAGCTATACTTACCTGGGATAAAGAAGACAGTAATTATCAGGTTTTCCATCGTCATACCTGTGCTAGCGGAATCCTCACCACACCACACACACCTGCCCAAGCACAGGTAAATACAACTCTACTGCAGCACAGCAGTGCTTCAGCTCACAGGACAGATGCTTCCATCACTGAGTTTGGCCAAGGACGTCCGCTTGGTAGAAGAACATAATGGGAGAGCTTCCTGGACCCACACTGCACCTTCCATACTCTTAGATTATATTCTATAACTTGCATGCTGTTGAACCAGGCAACACCAATATATATTTATAATAACCAGTGATGAAGTGGTAAATAAAAAGGTGACCTATGACCCTCCAGGGTAACACTTTCTATGCAGGTCATGTCTATAATGCATTATGAGCACATTCACAAGACATTTTATAATACATTTATAAGGCTTTATAAAACTCTTTATAAATGTTTATAATCATGCATGGTAACTTATAACAAGGTTTATAAAGTATTATAAGTGGTGGACATAATGTATTACAACAACATTAAACATCAATAATACGCTATAGCAGGACTTTGTGAGCTTTAAGTAAAGTGACAGCACTATATGATACTATAACAGTTATGAGGAGTTATGAGCAGTATTTGCTGGCTGCAAGTAAAGTGTAAAACAAAAATGATTATTCTTTCAAACACTGTTGTCACTTTGGTATGGAGGTATAAATAAAACGTTATGAATGCTGAATTTATAATAGATTATGTCCACCACTTACAATACTTTATAAACCTTGTTATAAGTTGCCATGCATGATTATAAACATTTATAAAGTCTTATAAATTAAATATGGGTTCTATGGTACCCACAAGTCTCCTTCTCTGTCTGTCTGTCTGTCTGTCTGAGTCTTTCGCTCCTGCTGTTAAAAGCGATGATTCTGTATAGAGACAGTCTGTGTCTCGGTATAGATGCTGGGGGCGTTGTCAGGGTGGGATAAATCCTCCCGTTTTCCCCATTCAGCATAGTTAGCATTTAGCTGCTAGCCCAGCCCAGGCAGACAGGATCTGTGATTCAACCATCGCAGTAAACGCACATCTGAACAGACATCTATGTACCTGCTCTAGAATCCCCAATCCTGTAGTGTAGAGCCGCAGCACCGTCCTTTGGTGAGTCAGCCCATTGAGATATATGGGGGATTTTACCCCACCTGCGCGCCAGCCGTAACACTTTGTGGGCTTTCCCAGTATGTATACTATCAAATGTTTTTTGGAAGTTGATTTCTTCCCCACTAAAACAAACTGAACAACAGAGTTTATATATCATAGTGCAATTAATAATTAATTCACAACAAAGACAGTAAGCGACAGCACATTTGGGGTGCGGTTTGTGTGTGTGTGTGTGTGTGTGTGTGTGTGTGTGTGGGGGGGGGGGGGGGGGGGGGGGTTGGTAAATGTCCCTATGTCATAAAAGGGGGGCCTGACAGAAAAAGTTTGGGAGCCCCTGGTGTTACAATTAGATTTTTTTAAATCTTTAAAATACTGTTTTTAAGAGTCTGGTACTCTTATCAACTAATATGATGTTTACTATCAATTTATGTCCAAAATACTTCTGTCCAACCTGAAAAGGGGGGTAAACTCCTACAACAACAATAAAGGTGGGTAAACTCCTGGTAAAGTGAGTTAAGGTGGGTAAACTCCTGGTAAAGTGAGTTAAGGTGGGTAAAGTGAGTTAAGGTGGGTAAAGTGAGTTAAGGTGGGTAAAGTGAGTTAAGGTGGGTGAAGTGAGTTAAGGTGGGTAAACTGAGTTAAGGTGGGTAAACTGAGTTAAGGTGGGTAAAGTGAGTTAAGGTGGGTAAACTGAGTTAAGGTGGGTAAAGTGAGTTAAGGTGGGTAAAGTGAGTTAAGGTGGGTAAAGTGAGTTAAGGTGGGTAAAGTGAGTTAAGGTGGGTAAACTGAGTTAAGGTGGGTAAAGTGAGTTAAGGTGGGTAAAGTGAGTTAAGGTGGGTAAACTGAGTTAAGGTGGGTAAACTGAGTTAAGGTGGGTAAAGTGAGTTAAGGTGGGTAAACTGAGTTAAGGTGGGTAAAGTGAGTTAAGGTGGGTAAAGTGAGTTAAGGTGGGTAAAGTGAGTTAAGGTGGGTAAACTGAGTTAAGGTGGGTAAAGTGAGTTAAGGTGGGTAAACTGAGTTAAGGTGGGTAAAGTGAGTTAAGGTGGGTAAAGTGAGTTAAGGTGGGTGAACTGAGTTAAGGTGGGTAAAGTGAGTTAAGGTGGGTAAACTGAGTTAAGGTGGGTAAAGTGAGTTAAGGTGGGTAAGCTGAGTTAAGGTGGGTCTACCCTCCACTATATCTCTGTTAACAAATTCATCATTTCTCTAGAAGTCATCCATTCTGAATGCATTTATTTGGCATCATGCCAGTGCAGGCAATACACAATCTAATACAGACTGACCTACTTTGTTTTTCAGATTCCACATGTGGGCAAAATAACAATACAATTTATGAAGCTGAAAACAGCAGCAACTGATTCGTGAATAAACGGCTGTATCAAGTATGTGTCAAGTCGTATCTAAAACTACATTTGAATCCTCATCATATTTTTCCACTTTCTGCTGTATTGTGTTTGTTTTGTTTTGCTGATCCCCTGTGCTTCATCAGGTCATTGTATCTGAGTTACAGTCCCTCTCCAGGTCACAGCCTGAGGCCCTCATGTGACTGTTTGCTGTTGTTCTGGGATCCAGCCGTGCTGATCCTCCACTGCTCAAATGTTAACAACTGAGGGAAAAATCTGGAAGGCCAACCAAAAAGGGGGAGCGGGGTGGGAGAGACAGAGAGAGATTGCGATATACTTTACAAAGGGAGAAAGGGAGACAACAGAATGACAGAGCCAGCGGCATCTAAATCTTTCTGGTTGTGGTCGTCAAGCCAAGAGCTAAACAAGCGTTTTATCACCTTCTGGGGTTCAGATTTATTCTGGTGTTGTGAGTTTCTGCCCTATAAATCCTCAGTGCGTGAACGAGTCCGAGGAGGGGAGGCAGGGCTCTAAATGTATAGCCAAGAGAATCTGTGCAGTAACACGATGGTTCACTGGGTCAACTAGACTCTGAATGATGGCCATGGCTCTGAAAGTTGTTTCAATGTAACTGTACCATCAATGCTGTAGGATTTCAAAACTGATGGAGCAAAAATGTGCTGAGCTGTGTTTAACAAAGAAAAAGAACTATGAGAAAGACAACATTTGGCATTCTTAGCAACTAGGCTGGACCTTTTCCTTGGAACATAGTTTCTCAGTTTTGGCTGCACTGTGACTTAAGTTCATGTCTTCATGTCTATTTTGAAATGGCGCTGCTGGACACTCATCTCACTGCTCTAACCACTATGGAGTGAGAACAGGCGGCGACTGACTGCCTCCTAGTGCAGTGATAATACCTGCAATAACCGCAGAGACATCAAACTGACAGAGGACGGGTGCTCCTCTGTATTCATCTCTCCTGACATGTGTAACCGCGCATAAAGTTCTCGCCTCTTTTATGATATGGCATCTATAATTGTAGACACTTAGCCCCACCACAGAGCTGTTGTCTATGGCTCGCTGGCTGTGGAGACTCCTGAGCTGAAACAATAAAGGGATCAATGCCTTGCCTCTCCTCTTCACACCACATTTACACAAAGCAGGACCTGGCCATGTTTTCTTCCTCTCTCTCTCCTCATCCTCTACTCCCTCCGTTGTAAGATGTGCTTGGTTCCCAGACAACTGAGAGGAATCTAATTCTGCTTCTTATTAGGCATGAACGCAATGACCCCGCACACTGTGCACAGTGACATCGAGCCAACATGTCCCTTCCTGCTTCAAGAAACACCGTCGCCTACAACTGGCCAACCAAGACAAAATCTTTGGCTTCGATCACAAACCTTCAGCCTCACAGATCGAATTCTGTTAAACATGGCAGCGACCCTTGTTAGAGAACTGCACAATTCCCTTTGCTATGATGTCCTTCTCCCAACGCATGTATCATTAAAGAAGCCACAAAGTCTCTGGATGGTGAACTTGTCTTTATTATGAAATTATTCATCGTAGGTTTATAAGACGGTGTACCACTTCCAAACCCCAGGAAGGTTATTGTTTACAATCAGACAATCCAGTTGGGTCTCTGTCAGGTACTTTCACACAGACTTTTGGATTGTGTAATGCAAATACTGGCATAAAGAAAAGCAGCTTGGCGATGGAACTTCTAATATCAGAGCACTCCAGCGCTGTAGGGAGTTGTGCTTTTATGTGCCGTTGGATTAGATTGTGTGGCAAATACTGACAGTGTCATAAAAGCAATAAAATGGGATCCATGTGATCCATCTGCCTTGTTTGCTCTCTCGCTGTCTTCTCTGTCTACTATTTTGTGAAGAAGTGTTGTAATTTACTTTACTGTTGGTACCTACCTTCGCTCAACCTGCCTCGTCGACTTCAGTTAGTGATTTCCTATGTTTCCCAGAATGCCTTTCAACAACCCCCAGAGAAGGGACATGAACATGTTGCTTTCAATCAATCAACTTGCTAGGCAACTAGTTGCAGGGTTCCTACGCAGGTCTGGAAAGTGTGGAAAAGTGTAAAAATTAATTTGATGTTTTCCAGGTCTTGAATAGTTTGGGAATTTGAAAAAATGTCTGGAAAATGTTGTGGTTCAGGTCTGATACGCACATAATTATAGCTTTTATGTTGTCGTAGACCCACTTTGAGTCCTCAGTTTTTGTTGATATGAAGAATAGTGTTCAGATAGAGGGACACTCTTATTACCTGGCTGCTGTCAGCATGCATTATCTCAAATACAGACCAAAATCAAATCCAGCCAAGAACATAGCTGGTCTGGGAAAAATATGGTATTTTAAAATGAATATTGCCTAGGAACCCTGCATTTGTCGCTGTGAAGAACAATCTTCATCTATACAGTGATATGACGTAGTTAGCAGGGGCAAGATGTCTATCTGCGTAAATCATATTGAACACCAGGCAAAGGTTTGTGAACATCTGTGTGGCTGGTCCCCTCACTCTAATGCAACCTGTCTTGTAGCTGCAGTGCATTCGGGTCTATTGAGGCTACTGTCGTTAGACAGAACTGGTCTCTCTGTCTCTTCTACCATGGATTTCTCCCTATATGTTGAATGTTAATGCATTACATCACATTACATTTACATTACGTCATTTAGCAGACGCTTTTATCCAAAGCGACTTACAATAGTACATTTTGTCAACAGTAGTGAAATCAACTGTGCACAGTCTAAATCAACAAAGACCTTTTAAAAGGAATATGCAGCACTTGTCAATACTTGAAGGAATAAGTAGCATTAGTTAGTACGTTTGGTAACCCTTCATTTTACAGGTCCCTAACAACGTATGAACTATTTGTAATTAGACATGAACACCAAAGTAATTACACAGTAACTGCACCGATAGTTACAGTATACAATAACATGTTTGTGTTCGTATGTAGTTACATGGTACCGGACCTGTAAAATGAAGCGATCTCTATTTAAATGTAGTTCATTATGTAGTTACATGGTACCGGACCTGTAAATTGAAGTGAATCTAATGAAGCATTTGCAGTATACTCTCTCTCGTAACGGGACAAGCCCTGTCTTTTATTGTCACACGAACACCACAACACATGCATGCGGCCACAACACACTCATGCTGACGGTGGCCGGTGAAATATGTCCTCTGCATTTAACCCATCCAGGCATGTCCTTTCCTCCGAGGGGCAGGCCAGGAGCAAGTGGTCGCTTTCTCGTACAGCGCCTGGGGACCAACTTTGGGTGTTGTCGTCACTGGTCGGATGACGATGACGATCTGATCTTCTGCATGTTTTTAGTGGGGGGGTTATATACGGAGGAACCCCCTGGGCACGGGGAGAACATGCAAACTCCACACAGAGAGAAAGGCCCTTATGACGAGATACCCCACCTGGGCAGTAGGCACTGAGGATATGGGGGGGAACACAACCACAGCGCCCACAGTGTCCCAGGCGAGAATCGAACTCAGGACCTTCTGACTGTGAGGCGACAGCTCTACCACTGAGCCACCGTGCCCGTACACTATACCGTGTATAGTGACATTATGTGACATTAGTAATGTTGTCACATAATGCAACACTGTTTGGATCTCACCTGCAATTACCACTTGTCGCCATAGGTGTCACCCAAGAGAACAAAACGGAAATCTTAGAAATTATCACTTTAAACTCAGAACAAACAAACAAACAAATCGCAAGTGACCCTAATCATCTTTGGTAGTGTCAAACAGTGTGGTGTAAAAAATAAAAACATATATATATTTTTTTAAATTTCAGGTGACCCTATTTTTAATTCCAGGCGACCCCACTTAGGGTCACCTGACCCTAAGGTTGGGAACCTCTGAGTTAAAGGGTAGACTTTTGTTGTGCGTTCTGGTGGCTCACCTGGTAGCACACGTACCACGGAGGCTCAGTCCTTCGCGCGGCCGACGCAGGTTCAAATCCGAAGGTCATTTGCCGCATGTCTCCCCCTCTCTCTGCCTACTGTCCTGTCTAATAAAGGCAACATGCCCAAAAGATAGTCTTAAAAGTAGACTTTCGTTTTAATCCTCCATCTCCTTCGTGGCCTTTTGTTCAGTAGCAGCTGATTTAACATGACATCAACGGGGTGTGAGGTGACGTCCCCTAGTCCCTGCGGCTCAAGTCAAATGTAGATTAGATTAGTTATCTATCTCATCTCCATATGGGATTTGCTTCTTCTGGTGAGACACAAAATGAACCAGCATACACAGCTACATAACACACACACACACACACATGCACGCACGCACGCACGCACGCACACACACACACACACACACACACACACACACACACACACACACACACACACACACACACACACACACACACACACACACACACACACACACACATGTATGTACATACATACATACATACATACATACACATACATACATACATACATACATACATACATACATACAGTACATATATACATACATACATACATACATACATACATACGTACATACATACATACAACATACATACTGTACACTATAAAAAATACAAATACTTGCAACAACAGTATCCATACCCAGTCAGGTTTTCCATCAGTGGAAGGGGGCCATGAGATATATCAACAAGGTTCAGTGGGAGTTAAGGATGGGTAGCCATATGTCATATTAATGAGTACAGTATGTGTGTGTTTTTAGGGCATTTTAATGAGGTGGAAACTCAGTTCAATAGTGCCCAAGGACCACTTGATGAGTAGCACACACGCACGCGTGTGCACGTGCGCACACACCCACACGTGCGCGCAAACCCCCCCTAGGAGCCATGAGTGTGAAGTGTGAATAAAAGCCTGTACCAACTATAAGTCTCCTGGTTCCTGGACGAATACCTGAATCGTCACAATATAAATAATATATATATTATATATATATATATATATATATATATATAATATATATATTATTTATATTGTATATATATAATATATATATATATATATATTCAAATTTAATAAATAGCTACATCTCTGACACCTTGTGACAACCAAAGCACAGCAAATAGTGCTTCCCTGCCAATTCTGAAACAACAGAGCTATGTTTATAGGGGGTAGCCTACATCAACTTAAACTGATCAAATTTGATGAAGACTGCAGAAACAGCAGCTGAAACATGTCAGGTACAAACATTGCCTAACTGGCCTTTATAGATTAACTATTCTATCAACATTTTTTTTTTTTTTTTTTTTAAGTGAGGGGGCAGAAAATTGAACTGAGGGGGCAAAGCTCCCTTTCGCCCCTTCGTGGCGCCGGGCCCGCAACGTAGTGCGACTAGCCACAGAAGGTACTTATGTGCTTCTAAGAGATGCTGTGCGTGGGACCCTGTGCAAGGGGTCCGCGAGTCACCCGTCAAGCTTATCTATTTTTGATGGAGATTACAAGCGCGTTGAGACACCTATACTGATTTATCGAAAAAGCTCTCCTATGCATACACAGATCCTTGGTGCACATGTGAGGCATAGGGAGAAAAAACTGTGCATAGCAGAAATTCCAGATGTGATGCGTCATTTGCCACAATAAATATAAAAGAATATTTATATATAATAATGCACATAATAATAATAATAATAATAATAATAATAATAATAATAATAATAATAATATATTTGTGTTGTTTGTGTTGACTTCTCTAAAGTTGATCTTTTCATTTTAACCACATTGCTGGAGTTGTCCACATCAGCCAAACTTTCTATTACTTGTCCTTGATGACTAACGACTTTGGAAAGGGCAAGTCTGGATTTGAACCTCCCACATGAAAGGCTGATGCTTTACTGAGCCAAACACCTGTTAGAGATTTAGTGAGGAGAAGGGGGAAGTAGTGTGATACTGCAGCCTATGATTGACAGACTGACAGTGCTAATCACTTTTTGTAGTGCTCTCCTTTAACGAATAAAACAATAGTAAAAGTCACAGGAGGCAGAAAACTGCTGCTGCACTGCTGTCGGTGGGTTGAAACGTTTTGCACACCTCAATCAATGATGCCTATCAGGTATTTTGCAAATGACAGATGATGTCAAACACCTGCTTTGAGTTTTCTATACTCTGATTTAGTGTTGATTTACTTTTCATGAAACTTTTACTTCAAGATGGTCACGGTTTATCGGGGACTTGAACTCATTACCTTGTGGTCCACAGAACTGAGCTTTACCACTCTGCTAACTTTCACTTTGGTGTGTGTCACAATGGGCAAACAAAACAAAGGGATAAGTGATAGGTCACAGGTGCTATCCAACCCATATTGAAAGCCTCAGAACGAACATTATGGGCTCTATCGTTGCATCGGCCTATGAACTGCGCTCAACGCCAGACGCAGCCCAGAGTAGTGGGCATGGACCAGCGCACTTGATATTTTGGTATCGGCGCTACACGCAGCCTTAAGCATTACAACCATGCCTTTTAAGCGTAAAATTATGCACTATCTGCTCATTGGGTAAGTGCAGTAAACGAATCACATGCTTCACTTTTCAGCTCCAATTCCACGGAGCGATCCCGTCCGGCTTCAGAAAAGCAGAGGGCTCTGATCTCCCCCCTCCCTTTTATCCCCTCTGTCTGTCTCCATATATAGGCTATTATTCCATATTGTTCTCAAACCAATCTAACTGCAGTTTAAATACTGCAAGCATGTAAATACGCTACACTATAGCAAGATCAAAGTGAAAAGAATGTTCTAAACGCATCAGCTAGAAAAATATAGCCTATCCCTATGATGAGATTAATTAGATTGGTGAAAGTTTGTCCAGAATTATATCATTTTGCTACCTTTTCTTCTCCCCTGCTGCACAGGTAGAATGAGGAACATATATGTTTCACATAGGGTGGTGTTTTCATTTCGGTTTTATTTGCTCCAATATTGAAATGTTCTACAATTGCAGGTTGTGTTACCATTACACATTATTTAGATCTACCTTTATATCTATTTCGGCTAATTTGGTTGCTATTTATTAGCGAAATGGATTAGCCCAATGCATGCTGGGAGATTTCACATTTGTGCCTTTGGAAGCCAGGCAGTGAACATTTGTTGTTTGGCCAGAATTATCTCGTTTTCTCTCGCCTTTTCTTGTCCCCCACTGCACAGGTAGCATGATGCAACAGGCTCTGAATGTCACAGGCTCAAAACTGTCATGTTATAAAAAACTGTCATGTTGTTATACTATGTACGGTACAACACCTTCTTTTTTCTATCGGACTTGTGCGTCCCTGTCTGAACGAGGGAGTGAGAGAGAGAGAGAGAGATCAGCAGAGCAGAGGCACAGACCAAGAGCAGACCAAAAGCAATAAACTGACTGTTTTAGAACACACTTGACAACATTACAGCTCAGAGAAAAACTCCCTCACACATTGAGATGCTGGGGCTGCATTCTGGTTTCCATGTCCTCCTCCCAAGATACTCATTATTTACATGCTCCAGCCTAAACAAGACAATCTTCAATCTCGCTTTGGACTATGACTGCACATAGTAGCTACTACAGTAGCCTCCTCGTACCGTAGCTATGTGTGAACTTGGCCCAGCTAAGCGCTGTACTGCGTTGATAATGTGACATCTCCCACTCGGTAGCATTGGCAAACGAAACAAATGTTGCAGGATGAATGATCTGATTTGTCCCATGGTGTAATCACACTTAACCTTCTTACCACTGAGATGATCAAGCAGGCGAAGGAAGAGGAAGACTCAAGCCGTTTTCCCACATGCGCTTTTTACCGCTAAATGACCGGAACGCAGTCTAATGCCTGCATGTGTGAAAGTTGTTTTCCGGTATAAGCGTGACCCCGTCATCGCGGACATTTCACCAGTTTCGAGCCAGTCAGAAGAGCGGTATGCGCTATAAGGGACACAAGTGTGAAACGGGTCCAGTCATTTCCCGCTATCAGTGGGCGATGTCCTTCAGTCCTCCTCCTTCAGTCAGCAGCCCGACAGGGACACAGACAGCTCTGAGAGTCTTGCAAGCCGCCCAACGCTTGTTGAGAAAGCAAATGCACGAAGCGAAATGTGGAAGTATTTTGCTTACGTTGCTGACAGCGAAGGCAAGCCCGGACACATCAAATGAAGCCAGTCTGTAAAAAGTGCTTCAATGCAACGCAGGTGAACGGATAAACATCGAACCAGCCAGGCTATTTCTCTCAACTTCTTCAAAGATTTCACTTCAAAGACTGGTTAGCGAATGTGAATGATACAACATACATGCCCTCTTAAGACAAACGAGTGTGATTTATTGTGTGACAAGCAAACTTATTTCACCATCGGAGTTTTGCCGACCCCCAAAATAAGGAGGATTCCACATCCAAGTGCACACGTCACTCCCCACCCGCTCTGCAGTGCCGCCCCGCCCCCCAACATACAGGCAATTTCGCTGCTATATTCCCACATGCGAGCGCTCAGGTGTGAAGGGAAATTCCGGGAAATGTCCGATATTGACTTACAGGTAATTTTCCGGTACGCATGTGGGAAAACGGCTATACAGTAAACATGAGCACAGCTGCCTGGGACTCAGTCTATGGACACCGGGAAAACACAGCCGGATGGATGCAGACACAAACACTTACAGAGGTCGTTCCCTGAGGTGAGATACTGTAGACACCGCTGGGACAGACAGAGATGCAGATTTCCAACTGGCCGCAGCCAGAAATCGACAAGCAAGAAGGTTGTCCTCCTGGCCAAAGGTTTTAAGCTAGCAGAGCATGGTTGGGACTCTCGAGGGAAAGATTAATACAGATTGTTGTTGGTGGTACGTCACAGTCACAGAACATTATGTCTTCCAAAACATCACTTATAATAGCCAACTCATGTACCAGTAATATATATCATTGACTACATTTACATGCACACAATATTCCACTATTATTCGGAAAATGACAATATTCTGAATCTGATAAGGGTCATGTAAACAGCATATTCCAGTCGGATTTTCCAAATTTGCCCTTTTTCCGAATTTAGCATTTTCCAATTAACCCTTGTACCCTGCTAACCCGCTAACCCTTAAACGTCTGCTGGTCCATGTACATGCACCTTGATATTAATTTTTATTTTTGATAGTCTTAATTAATTATTTTTTTATTTTTTATTGATTCTTATCCATTGGTAACTTCATCTCTCATACCTCATATCAACATTTCATGCTCACTGAATTTTAACCCCTCAAATGCCAGTTTACTGTATTTTCTGTACAATAAAATTTTCAGTAGAAAACACAAAATATTATTTTTTTCCCTTCCCATGAATGCCACCTGGTGGCGCTGTGGTGGGATTATCATAGCTATGGATTGATGACATTTTTGGCGGAGGAATTACTTTATCCCAGCTTCCATCTTTTGAGAATTGCAAATTTGCATTTTTTTAACTTTCATGGATCTTGATATTAGTACTTGTTTTTTATATTTATAAGTAAGTATTTTCTTATTTTTTATCGATCCATATCCGTTCCTGATTCCATTCCTCCCACCTCATATGCGTAGTTGAACATCCTGCTCAAAACACACGCTTGAGCGACACCATTTAGGCCATGAGTGAGGGAGCACAGAACTGGCCTCCATGGATGACGCTCTGACCGCCTCCGCCGCCCAAGGCGCTCCTTCGTGGGCATCGGATGTTACTGTGGCCCGCTGCGCCTCGCAGCTTTTGCCGGTCTCAACGCGGAAGTCATTGAAACCTCTTAGAACGGCAATGATCGCGACAAGATTACACATCTAGAGTCACTTTTTGATGCCGATTCCGAAAATGCTCGTCATGAGTCTCTACAACGAACGGGCGCGGAGATACGATGTAGTTTCAACTAAGGTAAGTTTTACAAAAAAAAACATGAAACTGCCCATTTTCGACTTCGAGCTAGTTTTCACAAGAAACGCAAATGAGCTTCATCCTATGGAATCAAATAAGGGCCAAGCTTCAAATAATTAGTTTGCACCGGAAAATCCGCGTTCGCAGGTCATATGACCATTTTTCCATGATTGATAACTGCAGGGTACTTTTCATGTAAATCTCCATGTAATTGGTTGCTGTGCTGTGCTGTGTGATGTGCTGGGGAAATAGCGGGGGGGGGCAAACACAATAGAAACTACAAATTTGATGTCTTGAGTCGAACTGAGAGGTGTAAGATCAGAAAAATAATTATTTTTGGGGAAAGTGGCTGGGAGTCGATTTTTTTTGTTTGTTTTTTTGCAAAATTAACATTGAAGTCAATGGGAAAACTATGCAATGGATGTTGAAGCCTTGTAACTCAACCAAATGTTCAATCAACCCCAAGGTTAGATATTAAGGTCAAATTTCAAGGTATTTGGTACAGGATGCCCGCTGAAAAAAATTAAATACATTAATTTTGTAAAAATTTCCTGGAGGTCTCAAAAAGGCGGTTTTAATGGGAGTCAATGGGCGTGCCGGTGGACCCCAGCAGACGTTTAAGGAGTATTTGAGTTTCTGGGTGCCAGGACGATGTTTTTCTATTTTTTTCAACGTGAATTACCATAATAAACCATAAAAACAACCTGTGCTTAATCTTACACTTTTCGCTCCAGGATTTTCCAAATTACACTTACGCGATTATTGCTTCGCACCAGCTGGGTGGACCAGCAGGGTACAAGGGTTTAAGACATGTGGGTTATTCCAGTATTATTCGGGTTTTAGGAGGATTCTTTGATCATGTATACAGCGCATTCGGAATATATGCGTCTCAATCAGGGTTTTTACCCGGATTTTTTTTTTTACCCTTTCATTTAGTCTGAATATTGTCTTTTTCCGAATATGGGCAAAAACCGGAATATTGTGTGCATGTAAACGTAATCACTGTGAAAGCACTACCTGACTTTGTGTAAGACAATGAGTTCTGTTTGAGTTTGAACAAGTGTGTTGGAGCTTGCATGGACCTGCCTTGGAAACCTCCGGAAGTCCTTCAGTGAGGCTGTAATCCAAGCCTGTCATGGGTTAGGGAATAGACTGTAGCCGTCCAGAAAGAGCGCTGGGGATAGCAGTGTCAATTGTTAAGGAGCAGTCAGGGGGTTAAAAGGGCCATACTTGCACACTAGAACTAAAACCCCGAGGTGCTGAAGTGCAGCTGTCGATCTACATTTTCAAAGGAGAAGAGCAGGAAGAAAATGGGAGAAGGAGACTCTTTTCCATCACACAGTAAATACATGGAGCTAGCTATGTGGCGTGTAGAGACAAGGCACATATTCAAACGGCATGAAACAACTAATTCACGATGGAACGGCCTGATTCATCATGCAGCACTCATTGGTTTTGTTTCCACAGAAACATATCTTTTTCCTTTCCCCCGTTGGCCCAGTTGAGCTCTTTGTACTGATGAAGCCACATGTCCCCTGAGCGCCATTTGCATTGTTGTCACTAAAGGTCACCAGGTTTAATGTCAGATGGAGTTACATAAAAGTTCCCTAGCTGTTCAAAAACAAATGCAGTCCAGTTGAGATTGTTACTGTAATCAGTATTTCCCTCTTCACTGAGGAACACCAGACACTTGGACTGTTTCTTCTCAAACAATCAAACAAAACACAGCGTCTGAAATGTGCCAAAAATGGAAATTGTGGCCCATTACAGATTTTAGTCATGCCACTATTCAGATTCAGATTCAGATTCATTTATTTAAAGAATGGGACTTTACACATTGATGAACAGTACAGCCGTACAGTAAATATGTCAGGTTGTAGCCCAAGGGCTAGTTTCCACCTGTAGTCCCATGGCAGGTTGGTGTAATCATGAAAGCGAAAGAAAAATTAATAATACAACAAAGATTAAAAGTACAGAAAGTTAGTAAAACCAAAAATGATTAAAACACACAGTTAATAATACCAACAACAAAAAAAATTAGTAGTATAAAAGGTTAGTAAAACCTAAAATAAATAAAATAAGTAAAACACACAGAGCATGCTGCAAAACATGGCAAATGTTAATTGTGATCACATTGTTGGTTTGATCTGAGCCATATTTTCAGCTGGCCTTTGAAGGTGGCGAGACTCGGGCATTCTCTGATCGAGGGAGGTAGATTATTCCAGAGAGTGCTTCCCATGAAGGATAGGGTCCTCTGACTAAAGGAAGTTTTTCTAAAGGGGACCTCACAGACCTTGTTCGTAATGGCCCGGGTGACACGGGTCGAATTGGCGGTCGCACGATATTTGATAAAGTCAGCCAGAGGAGGCGGCGCCAGTCCATGTAGAACTTTGTATATTAGACAGGCAGAGGTGAAATTTCTAAAGTTCTCAAAACTTAGCATGCCATATTTACGTATGATATGGCAGTGGTGATGAGAAAAGGGTTTTTTATCTAGTATTTTCAGGGCTTTTTTATAGAGTAGTTCGGCTGGTTTGAGGATGGTTACTCCTGTCAGCGACCAGCTAGTTATACAATAGTTCAGATGCGAAAGGATCATTGAGTGTAAAAATAAAAACGCAGCGTCTGTGGACAGACAGCTCCTTATTTGTCTGAAATTATACAGGTGGAATTTAATTTTTTTGGAGATCATTTTAATGTGATTGCTGAACGTTAAATTGGAGTCCAGCATCACGCCTAAGTATTTAAACTCGTTAACTACTGATAATTCCTCTGACCCCAGGAAAACATTGGAGCACGAAGGTGCAATGTTTTTTTTAGAAAAGAACATACAAACGGTTTTTTTTGCATTCAGCACGAGACAAGATTTAGTTAGCCATGCCTGAATATGAGAGAGAGCTGAAGATAGGACACGTGCCGCCTCCACTGGGTTTTTAGCCCTTGTGAAAATAACTGTGTCGTCAGCATAAAGCTGGACATCTACATTAAAACAGTAATCTGGAAGATCATTAATATACAGGGAAAAGAAAATTGGGCCCAAAATTGACCCTTGGGGGACCCCTACTGGACAGCTCAGGTAAGGGGAGCTGACACCGCCAACCACAGTGCACTGCTCCCGGTGAGACAGATATGATTCAACCCACTTAATGGCCTCAGCAGAAAAATTGAAGCTGGACAATTTAGAGAGGAGCACACTGTGGTTGACGGTGTCGAATGCCCTCTTAAGATCGAGGAACACAGCTCCCACACAACCATCCCTGTCCAAGGAGCCTTTTATTTTCTCCAAGAGTAGGACCAAAGCAGAGTCAGTTGAGTGGTGTGGACGAAAACCAAACTGCATGGGGTGCAAGGGGGTCTGGCTCGTCTCAAGAAATTCTATAAGTTGTTTAGCGACCCATTTTTCAATGATTTTAGAGATTATCGGTAAAATACTGATGGGTCTGAAGTTGTTCATGTCAGATTTATCACCAGCTTTGTAGATTGGGGTAACTGAGGCCAGTTTCCATGCCTTTGGGACAGTTGAGTACTTAATGGATAAATTAACTAGATGCATAATAGGTGGCGCTAATGTCTCTTTATTTAATTTCAAGAAGCTGGTGTTAAGACCATAAACATCTTTAGCCTTAGAGCTGTTCAAAGCACTAATTATGTCAATGACCTCAGGTACAGAGATTTCCTGGATGGTAAAAATAGGTGCTCCATTGACTGTAGGGTTATTCACCATATTTACAGAACATGTGGATACGCCAAACTGTTTCGAGATGTCATCAATAGATTTTATGAAGAAGGTGTTGAGTTTTTCAGCCAAGGTGACAGGGTTGCTCACCAGCCGGTTGTCGACATTTAATTCCATAGCTTTGGTGTCCTGTTTCATTTGTTTACCTGTCAATTTGCTAATATTTTGCCAGATCTTCTATAAAGGTTGCTGTTATGTACTGTATGTCCTTGCAGTGGTGTCGCTACACAATTAGCACAGGGCGTTAGTGCAATTGGAGGCGTGCCCAAGTCGTCGTGTTATTTTCCGCTGCGCGCACCTGCCCCCTTTGCATGGATGCAACGAAATGGACTTGATTAATTGGAGAGAGAGAGGGAGGGAGAGAGAGAGAGAGAGAGAGAGAGAGAGGGAGAGAGAGAGAGAGAGAGAGAGAGAGGGAGGGAGAGAGAGAGAGGGAGGGAGAGAGAGAGAGAGAGAGAGAGAGAGAGAGAGAGAGAGAGTGAGAGAGAGAGAGAGAGAGAGAGAGAGAACATACCTGCATTGGAAGAGTTGTAAGAATGGAAGAGCATGCAGCAATCCAAGAAAAATGTAATGATTAGGTCTGATTCTAATGACCAGCCCTTGTGCTACAAGTAGTACACTACCTTTTTGTGCTACAATGAGATGAGATGATCTACAACTCCACAACATATTATGTATGAATTAAGAATGAAAGATATATGAATTATAGATCATATGCAGGGTGTGCAAAATAATAGAAGTAGAGCATACTGAGACAAAGTCTATGAAAAAATGCATGATATATAGGATATGCCTATATATACTGTATATATAGGATAGGCCTATATATATATATATATATATATATATATATATAAAGAGAAAACATCGCATGGATGCAACTGGGACGTATCCTCAGTGATGTACCCTGGGGTCATAGGATGTTTCGGGTCTCGCAACATCATACACCCTCGCCCAGGTGACCCAGCCGGGGCTGGCCAATCCCCAACCTACGTCCCAGTAGCTACCCACGGTCAGCCCTCTAGGAAGGGTCGAAGGTGGTCACGTGGTCAGGGCCACTCAATCCGCTGCTCCGGAACTACTCTGCCGGGACCGGGGGGGAGAAGGGCTCTGGTACGTAGAGGGACCGGGCTCTGTGGGTTGCCACCCGGCCGGGCTCCTCCCTCGTCTCATCAAGTCTAGGACCTGTGCGCTGGACCAGACTCCCCCGCTCCAAACATCTCATTCCGATGTGATGGTATCTTGGTGGATACCATGCAGTACCAGTAATTGGTGGCACTGCAGACTCCACTTGCGGCTTGAATGGCCCTCCTAAAAGGCCTCTCATGGATTGTTGGGCTTCTTCCTCATGGAAGACGCAGGCTGGGGCGCTAACCCATACTGCTCCCGGGTGCCGTCCCTGTTCCGGCTGTCAACTGTCTCTCCAGTGGTCACTAGTCTATTCCTGGTTGTCAACGTAGTCTATTCCTATGAGTCTGGCTAAGCCAGGCTAACTTATAAAGAGAAAACATTGCATGGATATATATATATATATATATATATATATATATATATATATATATATATATATATATATATATATATATATATATACATACATATATATATATATATATATATATATACATATATATATATATATATATATATATATATATATATATATATATATATATATATATATACCGGTATATACTGTGTATATATATACATAAATCATATGTATAATTGTATTTACATTGAACTAATTTGAACAAAATAATACATCATTCAATAGTCCATGTCTGTAAATAATAGCAAAAAATAAATAAATACATACAATAAAAAAGACACCGACTATTTAAATGTATACCTACTTTTGAAACACCCAGTATTAAGTAGAAATTCAAAAAGTCAGGAGACTGTAGCAGCAGAAATTATGGGGACAAAACGACAGTGAGATTTGTGAATTATGAAAAAAGTGGAGAACGAAATCTTAGTAGAGATTTCATGCCCTTTTTTATTACCGGTAACTGCATTCCCAGAAGCTGAGTGATGAGGTGATGGCAAGAGTGTGGAGCCATTAGCAGCTCAGTGGACTGGTTCTCTGGGCTCTGAGGACCCGGCATCACAGTCCAGCTGAGGACTCCAGTCCAGACCAGTCCAAATACCCAAACCCCCAGTATTGGACCTGGGAGTCCAAACTTCAGTTTGATTTATGAAGTTTGATTTACTTCAAATTTCTCTCTCCTCCTCTTTTCCTCTTCAAACTCAGCCCTCAGGAGGCCTAGCCGTGATCAATCCTGTTTGCCTGTTTGTGACATGATTCCACTATTGCCACAGAGAACTTTGTAGAACATTTTCATAGCACGACCTTTGGTGGCTTACCTACAAGATAGTGATGTACAGAGTAAATTAATTGCTTGCTAAAAAAATTAAATAAAGCAAAGCCACGGCGCCAGAGGAAATATCTCATTTCCTAATTATACATTGAAGTGTATAGGACACTTTTCTCACACTTTCCACAGTTTGACGTAAATTCTGGAAACCAGTATATTGTATATTGCACAATATGTTTTTAACTATGCTAACTTGCTGTAACAGGACTCGCAAGCTAAACGCTGAATTCTGTTACGTATAGGTGGTTTTGAAGCTGAGGCACAATTTCAAAATATATATGAGCAGGAAGAGACATGAATGGTCTGGACCTCGCTGTCCTCATATGGCTCATTATTCACTTCCCACTCAATTCACCCATTTTGTGTCTAAAAGGCAGTAAGTAACACAGGTGCAAGCAGAACATTAATGAGGGTTTTCAACTTTCAATCCATTTGGTGATCCAGTGCCGGGGCCCTCGTTACTGTTTTGCTTGGACCTGTTATTTCCTGCATTTTAGACACAAAATGGGTGAATTGGGTGGGATGTGAAAAAGGCAAATGGCCAGGCTTGGGAAGTAACTGATTACATGCAATCAGTTCAAAATCAAAAAAGGTAACTGTAATCCCTTACAGTTACAGAAAAAATATGTAATCAATTGATTACAGTGACATTTAGTATTTTTTTTTCGATTACTAGCAGGATTACAATTTAAAATAGATGTATTGTATATTCTATTAATTGTATATTTATGAAGTAAATATTGTGTATTGTAAATATTAACTCTTCTTATTTTGTACTTTATGTTTGACATCATATGGTGCAAATAAATAAAACCAAAAAAAAACTAAAGACACCTGAAAAACACACTTGGCTCTTAAAAAGGACCAGTGCACCCAAGAATAATAAACCAGATAACAGTGCACAGTGATCAGTGCACTGTCATCAAAAGATGTAATTATTGTTATTGTATTATTATTATTATTATTATTATTATTATTATTATTATTATTATTATTACCATTATTATTATTATTATTATTATTATTATTATTATTATTATTATTATTATTATTATTATTATTACCTTAATAATAATAATAATAATAATATAATGAGAAACTGGTGACACTACACAAATTGGCTGAACGCGTCGCCTGCTGTAATCAACACATAAAGTCTGAAATTAGTATTAGAGATTCTTTTTTTTTTTTATGTCCTCCTGAGGAGCATGCCCGCAGACTCCAGTAGTCAAATGCAGGACATTTGTTCAAAAGTAATCCAAAAGTAACAAAGTAATCAGTTACATTACTTTTATATTGTGATACTTGGATTAAGTTACTGATAAAACATTTTAACAGGTAATTAGTAATTGTATCAGATTACAATTTTTTAAGTAACCCTCCCAAGTAACCCTGCTCATGGCTATACATGCACAATCAGGCCCGTAGCCACCATTGTGGATACCGAGGTCATGACCTCGGTATTCTTTCCGACCAAAAATAACTTGATATTCGTGCGGCAAAGATATTACAATGCCAAAATTACGATGGAGTGACTCCTCTTCTCAATAGACGATCTTTGGTCGACGCGGTGCATAATTTGTGGGACGGCCAGTACTAATGCTTGCTTCGGGTGATGGAGTGAGTGGTCAAGTCATCATAGACGATCTTCGGCAGTATTTTGTCAGCAGTGACTGCAGCAGCCAGCGTGTGTGAGGAGGAAGGAATATACAGCGACCTGAGGTAACATAATAGTGTGGGCTGCTTGCTTGCTTCTTGTAACTGTGTCTTAGAATTAGTAATAGGCATTGCCTGTGCATGATGAAAGTAACGTTAAAATGAATGAATAAAGCCTAGCAGTGTGCGGTGGGCGGGAGGGCGGCTACTAGGCCTACTGCTAACGCTAGTTAATTCAAACATTCATTTCAATGGTAGACCGTCGTTCATTCATTTTAACGTTACTTTCAAGTTTCATGCAAGCACAGCCTGTGCTTGCATGAAAGTAACAGGCAGCCTGTGCTTGCATGAAAGTAACGTTAAAATGAATGAATGAAGCCTTAGCCTAGCAGTGCGGTGGGCGGGAGGGCAGCTACTACTGCTAACTAACGCTAGTTAATTCAAACATTCATTTCAATAGTAGACCGTCAATGACATGTTTCACTTTCAATTCAGTGTGTGTGAATGGTTGAAATTCATCTTGAAATGAGGTCCCCTCTTTTTTCATTGCTAGATTATCCTAGCAGAGGCTGGTATTCCCACATGAATATCAATTGACCGTGGATGTGTTTGCTTTCTTCACTAACACAGATAGACCATGAAAATATTCCATCAAACATGAGAGGCTATCTGGACTTGCAATGATACATGTGCATAGAAGAAGAGCTCTGGATCCTGAAAAAGTTCTCAAGCGCTGGGATGCCTCTGGACACAGAAGAATAGCATTGGCGTTCAATGAAAAGGCAGGTTGCATCTATGCTGGATAATCTTTAAAACATTAAGGCCATTCATGTGTTTATAATGGATGGTGTGTTAACAATCAACATTCATGTAGGCTAATTAATGTAATTTCAGTGATTCTACATGAACATGGACTGCCCTCTCTTCAGATGATCTCCACTGCTCTCAGGGGGTTCCTCAACCACCAGTTGCAATAAAAAGGTAAGTAGCATCTATGCTAGAGAATCTTTGAAACATTACTTATTTGAGGCCATTCATGTTTGTAATAGATGGTGTGTTCTCAACAATCAACATTCATTTAGGCCAATTCATGTAATTTCAGTGATTCTACATGAACATGGACTGCCCTCTCTTCAGATGATCTCGATCTCGATCTCGACTGCTCTCAGAGGTTCCTCAAGCGCCAGTTGTCAGCAGCTACAGTAAATAGCCGCCTACTTTTGTTTATGCCCAATGCTACAAAGCAAATGTTACTTTGTACTTGCGTTCTCCCCAGCTGTAAGTGATGTTGGTGTAGATGTGCCATCGTATTTAATCCAGCAGTATTCTACAAACTACCATATGTGACCTGTATGCAGAATATATGTGGGGAGAGATTTATTTTTAATGGTATATAAAAATATACCATACCACCATAATGTGTAATGGTAAAGCAATAGCACAGTAAAGATGATATTAATCTAATATGA
>NC_139623.1:1623754-1758754 GCF_964638095.1 Poromitra crassiceps
TACCGTAAATTCCGGACTATAAGCCGCGGCTTTTTCCCCGTTTTTTGGCCTTTTTTGGCCCCTGCGGCTTATATAACGGTGCGGCTTATCTATGGATTTTTTCAGCAAACGGCCACTCGGGAACCTCCAAAATCTATGGATGTTGGTATGAGGCAGAACGAGAGCAAGACAGACATTACGAGAGCGAGACCCTGATTGGATGATGTTGCAAAAAATGTGCCTCGCGACCTGATTGGAGCACTGTGCCACTACTCTCTCTCAGCCACTACGGTAAAACACCCTCCCTCCTCCCTCGCTCCGGGGGGAAAATGGCAGGGATTGAGCCTGAAAGACAGTCTGAATGAAATTGAATGTAACATTCCCAATTCTATGTATTACATTCTAAAAAACTAACGGCAACATTTTGGAAGGCTAAGCCACACAACTAGCTCGTTGTAATCTAACATCATGCTTCAAAAGATGGCTGTGTTACGGCTGTGTTACGACGATGGCGGCGAGAAGAAGAAGGAAAGAAGGAAATCGGCATCAGGGTGTTGACACAGAGAGCAGACGGCCGAGGTGCCGTTCAGATCCGACTGAAGGCTCAAGTTTGCCAGTGGATCCTGACAGCGTGGAGGAGTGTCAAAACATCCACGATCACCAACGGGTTCCGAAAGGCTGGACTGCTGCGTGATGAAGAGGAGGACGCCGCCACAGCTGAGGGCCTTCAGAGGCTGTTCGATTCCGACAGTGACGAAGAGGAGTTCGTTGGTTTTGAGAGCGACAACGAAGGAGAGAGGAGAGTGGCTGACGAAGCCACCCTGAGCCTGTTCGTTTCCGACACTGAAGATGAGGACTTTGGTGGTTTTAGTACGCAGGAAGAAGACGAAGATGAGGATTAATGACTTGACTTTTCTGGTTACAGCCGTGTACTTCACCTTAGCCTAAAAGATGAAGACGAGGATTAATGACTTTTCTGGTAGGCTGATTACCGTATATTTTAAGCAGCGGTGTTACTGCAACTTTAGGCTTACGCGCTTACTGTCGTGTTACAGGCACTTTATTTTGCACTTAAAAAAAACACATTTAATTTAGCCATTGATATTGCCTCGTCAAGCGCTGTAGGCTTTGTTTTTTGTTATGGTACTACTGTAGGCTATAATGTAGATCAGTGGTTTTCAACCTTTTTCATGCCAAGGACCCCTAAATTTACACAGCACAGTACATGTTCTGTAGCTACTATTGCACTAAATGGTAACACTTGAATACGTTATGCAAATATGCAACTTGTTTTGTTGAAATGTTAATAAATGGGAGCTTCCCCAAACAGCCATCTCTTTCCCGACAATCCCCTCTGTGCACGAAACCTTACATATGGTAATTAAACATCAAAACACCCGCGGCTTATAGTCCGGTGCGGCTTATATAAGAAAAAAATAGTCAACTTTGAAGGTGCGGCTTATACACCGGTGCGCCTTATAGTCCGGAATTTACGGTAATATATCATTTTAAATCAACATTAGGATTATACTGTTGTGATGTCATTATTCAGTATATTCTCTTTCATGTCACCACCTGCTCAGCTCTCCTGTCAACATAATTGTAACTAACAAACACAAACTGTTTTAGCCAAATTCATATCAAAATGACACCTACAAACACAGGTACACAACCCAAGCCGTACACAACACACAAAGTCATCATCGATAATAAAAAAAACATACAGAGGGACATTTATTTATTCCTGATAGGAACGATTGAAAAATAAAATAAAATATATTATGTTGTTTTTAACTTTACACCACCTCTTTTTGTTACTTATTGGGTCATGAAACTGAAACCATGCATATAGCCACCTGCATACCTGACTTCGGGAGCTTGGCAATTGGCATCATGCATGATTAGCCAGTAGCATCCCAACGTGTCACACAGGTAACATTACTTAAGAGACAGACTAGACACTTACTTTCTTGGTTGTTGCTAAAAAATCTGTCAAGTGTCACTCACTGTCTGTCGTTCACTCGCTCACTGTCTCGCAGGTCGCTCACCTTCAATTATCTCGCCAGGCAGACAGACAGTCATCACTCACCACCATGCTGCTGCTCTCTCGGAATCAAGTTACCGCGGACGCGGCGTCAGATGACTTCCTGCCTGACCTGCCTTTCGTTTCAAAATAAAAACGATCCCGTGTTTTTCATGCTTTTCCATGCAGATTGTTTTATAAAAAAAAAAAAAAAAAAAAAAAAAAAATTCTCTGAAATATTAGGGGAGGTCCGGACCTCCCCTTCCTCATAGCTAGCTACGGCCCTGTCTGCTTGCCAGGTTGGATTATTCCAAGCTCTTAATCTATGAATATTTTTATTTACTTGAAAAGGTTCTGAAACTGCTGCAGGAGACAGAACGACTTAGTGACTGCTCTGTAAATAAAACACAAGATTTCAGATTGCAGGCATGAACATCTTAATCCTTTTCAGATTTTGTTGGATGTTATGTAAGAGAGATGGTGGAGACAGTTCAAGCGCACCCTTCTTTGTTTACTGGCTTTCCAAGAGACATGGGAACCAGATGAGTAGCCATGTTGCTGCCATTCGATCCCCATCATCTGTGTGGCATCCGTGCCCTCGGAGTCACCCCCGCTCACTGCTGTATATCACCACTCACTGCTGTATATCACCACTCACTGCTGTATATCACCACTCACTGCTGTATATCACCACTCACTGCTGTATATCGCCACTCACAGCTGTATATCACCACTCACTGCTGTATATCACCACTCACTGCTGTATATCACCACTCACTGCTGTATATCACCACTCACTGCTGTATATCACCACTCACTGTTGTATATCACCACTCACTGCTGTATATCGCCACTCACAGCTGTATATCACCACTCACTGCTGTATATCACCACTCACTGCTGTATATCACCACTCACTGCTGTATATCACCACTCACTGCTGTATATCACCACTCACTGCTGTATATCACCACTCACTGTTGTATATCACCACTCACTGCTGTATATCACCACTCACTGTTGTATATCACCACTCACTGCTGTATATCACCACTCACTGCTGTACATCACCACTCACTGCTGTATATCACCACTCACTGCTGTATATCACCACTCACTGCTGTATATCACCACTCACTGCTGTATATCACCACTCACTGTTGTATATCACCACTCACTCACTGCTGTATATCACCACTCACTGCTGTATATCACCACTCACTCACTGCTGTATATCACCACTCACTGCTGTATATCACCACTCACTGCTGTATATCACCACTCACTGCTGTATATCACCACTCACTGCTGTACATCACCACTCACTGCTGTACATCACCACTCACTGCTGTATATCACCACTCACTCACTGCTGTATATCACCGCTCACTGCTGTACATCACCACTCACTCACTGCTGTATATCACCACTCACTGCTGTATATCACCACTCACTCACTGCTGTATATCACCACTCACTGCTGTATATCACCACTCACTCACTGCTGTATATCACCACTCACTCACTGCTGTATATCACCACTCACTGCTGTATATCACCACTCACTCACTGCTGTATATCACCACTCACTGCTGTATATCACCACTCACTGCTGTACATCACCACTCACTGCTGTACATCACCACTCACTGCTGTATATCACCACTCACTCACTGCTGTATATCACCACTCACTGCTGTATATCACCACTCACTGCTGTACATCACCACTCACTGCTGTATATCCCCACTCACTGCTGTATATCACCACTCACTGCTGTATATCACCACTCACTGCTGTATATCACCACTCACTCACTGCTGTATATCACAGCTCACTGCTGTATATCACCACTCACTGCTGTATATCACCACTCACTCACTGCTGTATATCACCACTCACTGCTGTATATCACCACTCACTCACTGCTGTATATCACCACTCACTGTTGTATATCACCGCTCACTGCTGTATATCACCGCTCACTGCTGTACATCACCACTCACTCACTGCTGTATATCACCACTCACTGTTGTATATCACCACTCACTCACTGCTGTATATCACCACTCACTGCTGTATATCACCACTCACTCACTGCTGTATATCACCACTCACTGTTGTATATCACCGCTCACTGCTGTATATCACCGCTCACTGTTGTATATCACCACTCACTGCTGTATATCACCACTCACTGTTGTATATCACCACTCACTGCTGTATATCACCACTCACTGCTGTACATCACCACTCACTGCTGTATATCACCACTCACTGTTGTATATCACCACTCACTGCTGTATATCACCACTCACTGCTGTATATCACCACTCACTGCTGTATATCCCCACTCACTGCTGTATATCACCACTCACTGCTGTATATCCCCACTCACTGCTGTACATCACCACTCACTGCTGTACATCACCACTCACTGCTGTACATCACCACTCACTGCTGTACATCACCACTCACTGCTGTATATCACCACTCACTGTTGTATATCACCACTCACTGCTGTATATCACCACTCACTGCTGTATATCACCACTCACTGCTGTATATCACCACTCACTGCTGTATATCACCACTCACTCACTGCTGTATATCACCACTCACTGCTGTATATCACCACTCACTCACTGCTGTATATCACCACTCACTGCTGTATATCACCACTCACTGTTGTATATCACCACTCACTGCTGTATATCACCACTCACTCACTGCTGTATATCACCACTCACTGTTGTATATCACCACTCACTGCTGTATATCACCACTCACTCACTGCTGTATATCACCACTCACTGCTGTATATCACCACTCACTCACTGCTGTATATCACCACTCACTCACTGCTGTATATCACCGCTCACTGCTGTATATCACCGCTCACTGCTGTATATCACCGCTCACTGCTGTACATCACCACTCACTGCTGTATATCACCACTCACTGTTGTATATCACCACTCACTGTTGTATATCACCACTCACTGCTGTATATCACCACTCACTGTTGTATATCACCGCTCACTGCTGTACATCACCGCTCACTGCTGTATATCACCGCTCACTGCTGTACATCACCACTCACTGCTGTATATCACCGCTCACTGTTGTATATCACCACTCACTGCTGTATATCACCACTCACTGCTGTATATCACCGCTCACTGTTGTATATCACCACTCACTGCTGTATATCACCACTCACTGTTGTATATCACCGCTCACTGCTGTATATCACCGCTCACTGTTGTATATCACCACTCACTGCTGTATATCACCACTCACTGTTGTATATCACCACTCACTGCTGTACATCACCACTCACTCACTGCTGTATATCACCACTCACTGCTGTATATCACCACTCACTGTTGTATATCACCACTCACTGCTGTATATCACCACTCACTGCTGTATATCACCACTCACTCACTGCTGTATATCACCACTCACTGCTGTATATCACCACTCACTGTTGTATATCACCACTCACTGCTGTATATCACCACTCACTCACTGCTGTATATCACCACTCACTGTTGTATATCACCACTCACTGCTGTATATCACCACTCACTCACTGCTGTATATCACCACTCACTGCTGTATATCACCACTCACTCACTGCTGTATATCACCACTCACTCACTGCTGTATATCACCGCTCACTGCTGTATATCACCGCTCACTGCTGTATATCACCGCTCACTGCTGTACATCACCACTCACTGCTGTATATCACCACTCACTGCTGTATATCACCACTCACTGCTGTATATCACCGCTCACTGCTGTATATCACCACTCACTGTTGTATATCACCGCTCACTGCTGTATATCACCGCTCACTGTTGTATATCACCACTCACTGCTGTATATCACCACTCACTGTTGTATATCACCACTCACTGCTGTATATCACCACTCACTGCTGTATATCACCACTCACTGCTGTATATCCCCACTCACTGCTGTATATCACCACTCACTGCTGTATATCACCACTCACTCACTGCTGTATATCACCGCTCACTGCTGTATATCACCACTCACTGTTGTATATCACCACTCACTGCTGTACATCACCACTCACTGCTGTACATCACCACTCACTGCTGTATATCACCACTCACTGCTGTATATCACCACTCACTGCTGTATATCACCACTCACTGCTGTACATCACCACTCACTGCTGTACATCACCACTCACTCACTGCTGTATATCACCACTCACTGCTGTACATCACCACTCACTGCTGTATATCACCACTCACTGCTGTACATCACCACTCACTCACTGCTGTATATCACCACTCACTGCTGTACATCACCACTCACTGCTGTATATCACCACTCACTGTTGTATATCACCACTCACTGACGTACCACAAAACTCCAAGAAATATAAGGTGCTGCACATTTAGGCTGTAAATCAGTCATTAGGTGCATATTGTAGTATAGGGTCTAACCAAAAGCCCGCCCGTAGCTGCCTCATAGGATGCTGATTGGTGCGAACCGGTGGTTCGGATTCAAACAATTAGATGGATTTGTGTTGTGTGATCGTGATCTCGTGATCATGTGTGGAGGGATGTGAGGACAGCTGGATGTGAGGACATGTGTGGAGGGATGTGAGGACATGTGTGGAGGGATGTGAGGACATGTGTGGAGGGATGTGAGGACGTGTGTGGAGGGATGTGGGGACATGTGTGGAGGGATGTGAGGACATGTGTGGAGGGATGTGGGGACATGTGTGGAGGGATGTGAGGACATGTGTGGAGGGATGTGGGGACAGCTGGATGTGAGGACATGTGTGGAGGGATGTGAGGACGTGTGTGGAGGGATGTGGGGACAGCTGGATGTGAGGACATGTGTGGAGGGATGTGAGGACGTGTGTGGAGGGATGTGAGGACAGCTGGATGTGAGGACGTGTGTGGAGGGATGTTGGGACATGTGTGGAGGGATGTGAGGACATGTGTGGAGGGATGTGAGGACATGTGTGGAGGGATGTGAGGACATGTGTGGAGGGATGTGAGGACATGTGTGGAGGGATGTGAGGACATGTGTGGAGGGATGTGAGGACATGTGTGGAGGGATGTGAGGACATGTGTGGAGGGATGTGAGGACATGTGTGGAGGGATGTGAGGACAGCTGGATGTGAGGACATGTGTGGAGGGATGTGAGGACATGTGTGGAGGGATGTGAGGACATGTGTGGAGGGATGTGACGACATGTGTGGAGGGATGTGAGGACATGTGTGGAGGGATGTGAGGACGTGTGTGGAGGGATGTGGGGACATGTGTGGAGGGATGTGAGGACATGTGTGGAGGGATGTGGGGACATGTGTGGAGGGATGTGAGGACATGTGTGGAGGGATGTGAGGACATGTGTGGAGGGATGTG
Organism: Poromitra crassiceps; assembly: GCF_964638095.1. Taxonomy (NCBI): domain Eukaryota; kingdom Metazoa; phylum Chordata; class Actinopteri; order Beryciformes; family Melamphaidae; genus Poromitra; species Poromitra crassiceps. The sequence goes on from NC_139623.1 coordinate 1,631,176, forward strand.
GGGACAGCTGGATGTTAGGACATGTGTGGAGGGATGTGAGGACGTGTGTGGAGGGATGTGGGGACAGCTGGATGTGAGGACATGTGTGGAGGGATGTGAGGACGTGTGTGGAGGGATGTGGGGACAGCTGGATGTGAGGACATGTGTGGAGGGATGTGAGGACAGCTGGATGTGAGGACATGTGTGGAGGGATGTGATGACGTGTGTGGAGGGATGTGAGGACATGTGTGGAGGGATGTGAGGACATGTGTGGAGGGATGTGAGGACATGTGTGGAGGGATGTGAGGACGTGTGTGGAGGGATGTGATGACATGTGTGGAGGGATGTGAGGACATGTGTGGAGGGATGTGAGGACGTGTGTGGAGGGATGTGATGTGAGGACATGTGTGGAGGGATGTGAGGACATGTGTGGAGGGATGTGAGGACAGCTGGATGTGAGGACATGTGTGGAGGGATGTGAGGACAGCTGGATGTGAGGACATGTGTGGAGGGATGTGATGACGTGTGTGGAGGGATGTGAGGACATGTGTGGAGGGATGTGAGGACATGTGTGGAGGGATGTGAGGACATGTGTGGAGGGATGTGGGGACGTGTGTGGAGGGATGTGATGACATGTGTGGAGGGATGTGAGGACATGTGTGGAGGGATGTGAGGACGTGTGTGGAGGGATGTGAGGACATGTGTGGAGGGATGTGAGGACATGTGTGGAGGGATGTGAGGACAGCTGGATGTGAGGACATGTGTGGAGGGATGTGAGGACATGTGTGGAGGGATGTGAGGACAGCTGGATGTGAGGACATGTGTGGAGGGATGTGAGGACAGCTGGATGTGAGGACAGCTGGATGTGAGGACATGTGTGGAGGGATGTGAGGACAGCTGGATGTGAGGACAGCTGGATGTGAGGACAGCTGGATGTGAGGACATGTCTGGAGGGATGTGAGGACAGCTGGATGTGAGGACAGCTGGATGTGAGGACAGCTGGATGTGAGGACAGCTGGATGTGAGGACATGTGTGGAGGGATGTGAGGACAGCTGGATGTGAGGACATGTCTGGAGGGATGTGAGGACAGCTGGATGTGAGGACAGCTGGATGTGAGGACATGTGTGGAGGGATGTGAGGACAGCTGGATGTGAGGACATGTGTGGAGGGATGTGGGGACAGCTGGATGTTAGGACATGTGTGGAGGGATGTGAGGACGTGTGTGGAGGGATGTGGGGACAGCTGGATGTGAGGACATGTGTGGAGGGATGTGAGGACGTGTGTGGAGGGATGTGGGGACAGCTGGATGTGAGGACATGTGTGGAGGGATGTGAGGACAGCTGGATGTGAGGACATGTGTGGAGGGATGTGATGACGTGTGTGGAGGGATGTGAGGACATGTGTGGAGGGATGTGAGGACATGTGTGGAGGGATGTGAGGACATGTGTGGAGGGATGTGAGGACGTGTGTGGAGGGATGTGATGACATGTGTGGAGGGATGTGAGGACATGTGTGGAGGGATGTGAGGACGTGTGTGGAGGGATGTGATGTGAGGACATGTGTGGAGGGATGTGAGGACATGTGTGGAGGGATGTGAGGACAGCTGGATGTGAGGACATGTGTGGAGGGATGTGAGGACAGCTGGATGTGAGGACATGTGTGGAGGGATGTGATGACGTGTGTGGAGGGATGTGAGGACATGTGTGGAGGGATGTGAGGACATGTGTGGAGGGATGTGAGGACATGTGTGGAGGGATGTGAGGACGTGTGTGGAGGGATGTGAGGACATGTGTGGAGGGATGTGAGGACATGTGTGGAGGGATGTGAGGACGTGTGTGGAGGGATGTGAGGACATGTGTGGAGGGATGTGAGGACATGTGTGGAGGGATGTGAGGACAGCTGGATGTGAGGACATGTGTGGAGGGATGTGAGGACATGTGTGGAGGGATGTGAGGACAGCTGGATGTGAGGACATGTGTGGAGGGATGTGAGGACAGCTGGATGTGAGGACAGCTGGATGTGAGGACATGTGTGGAGGGATGTGAGGACAGCTGGATGTGAGGACAGCTGGATGTGAGGACAGCTGGATGTGAGGACATGTCTGGAGGGATGTGAGGACAGCTGGATGTGAGGACAGCTGGATGTGAGGACAGCTGGATGTGAGGACAGCTGGATGTGAGGACAGCTGGATGTGAGGACATGTGTGGAGGGATGTGAGGACAGCTGGATGTGAGGACATGTCTGGAGGGATGTGAGGACAGCTGGATGTGAGGACAGCTGGATGTGAGGACATGTGTGGAGGGATGTGAGGACAGCTGGATGTGAGGACATGTGTGGAGGGATGTGAGGACAGCTGGATGTGAGGACATGTCTGGAGGGATGTGAGGACAGCTGGATGTGAGGACAGCTGGATGTGAGGACAGCTGGATGTGAGGACATGTCTGGAGGGATGTGAGGACCGCTGGATGTGAGGACAGCTGGATGTGAGGACATGTCTGGAGGGATGTGAGGACAGCTGGATGTGAGGACAGCTGGATGTGAGGACAGAGTGGCGTCCTTTGTGCCAGAGAAGTAGTGAAGGTGACAGCGCAGCGTGCCGACATTGGAGAGCTTTCATCAAATAGCAGCAGTTGACCATCAACTCATCTTTTGTCAGTATCAGATGATTAAAGAAACACAAAAAAGTTGATTTGTGAATTTCCCTGGCAAACTTTGGGCTTAATCCGACTGCCTGGTAGTTTCAGGGCGTACAGGGCAGGGGAATATCTGCCTGGTAGTTTCAGAATGTACAGGGGAGGGGGATATCTGCCTGGTAGTTTCAGGGTGTACAGGGGAGGGGGATATCTGCCTGGTAGTTTCAGGGTGTACAGGGGAGGGGGATATCTGCCTGGTAGTTTCAGGATGTACGGGAGGGTGATATCTGCCTGGTAGTTTCAGGGCGTACAGGGCAGGGGGATATCTGCCTGGTAGTTTCAGGACGTACAGGGCAGGGGGATATCTGCCTGGTAGTTTCAGGACGTACAGGGCAGGGGGATATCTGCCTGGTAGTTTCAGGGTTAGAGGATGGGGATATCTGCCTGGTAGTTTCAGGGCATACAGGGGAGGGGGATATCTGCCTGGTAGTTTCAGGATGTACAGGGGAGGGGGATATCTGCCTGGTAGTTTCAGGGCATACAGGGCAAGGGGATATCTGCCTAGTAGTTTCAGGATGTACAGGGCAGGGGGATATCTGCCTGGTAGTTTCAGGGCATACAGGGCAAGGGGATATCTGCCTGGTAGTTTCAGGGCGTACAGGGCAGGGGGATATCTGCCTGGTAGTTTCAGGGCATACAGGGCAAGGGGATATCTGCCTGGTAGTTTCAGGGCGTACAGGGCAGGGGGATATCTGCCTGGTAGTTTCAGGATGTACAGGGCAGGGGGATATCTGCCTGGTAGTTTCAGGACGTACAGGGCAGGGGAATATCTGCCTGGTAGTTTCAGGGCGTACAGGGCAGCAGGATATCTGCCTGGTAGTTTCAGGATGTACAGGGGAGGGGGATATCTGCCTGGTAGTTTCAGGATGTACAGGGGAGGGGGATATCTGTCTGGTAGTTTCAGGGCGTACAGGGCAGGGGGATATCTGCCTGGTAGTTTCAGGACGTACAGGGGAGGGGGATATCTGTCTGGTAGTTTCAGGGCGTACAGGGCAGGGGGATATCTGCCTGGTAGTTTCAGGATGTACAGGGGAGGGGGATATCTGTCTGGTAGTTTCAGGGCGTACAGGGCAGGGGGATATCTGCCTGGTAGTTTCAGGACGTACAGGGCAGGGGGATATCTGCCTGGTAGTTTCAGGACGTACAGGGCAGGGGGATATCTGCCTTGTAGTTTCAGGGCTAGAGGAGGGGGGGATCTGCCTGGTAGTTTCAGGACGTACAGGGCAGGGGGTATCTGCCTGGTAGTTTCAGGATGTACAGGACAGGGGGATATCTGCCTGGTAGTTTCAGGGCTAGAGGAGGGGGATATCTGCCTGGTAGTTTCAGGATGTACAGGGCAGGGGGATATCTGCCTGGTAGTTTCAGGACGTACAGGGCAGGGGAATATCTGCCTGGTAGTTTCAGGGCGTACAGGGCAGCAGGATATCTGCCTGGTAGTTTCAGGATGTACAGGGGAGGGGGATATCTGCCTGGTAGTTTCAGGATGTACAGGGGAGGGGGATATCTGTCTGGTAGTTTCAGGGCGTACAGGGCAGGGGGATATCTGCCTGGTAGTTTCAGGACGTACAGGGGAGGGGGATATCTGTCTGGTAGTTTCAGGGCGTACAGGGCAGGGGGATATCTGCCTGGTAGTTTCAGGATGTACAGGGGAGGGGGATATCTGTCTGGTAGTTTCAGGGCGTACAGGGCAGGGGGATATCTGCCTGGTAGTTTCAGGACGTACAGGGCAGGGGGATATCTGCCTGGTAGTTTCAGGACGTACAGGGCAGGGGGATATCTGCCTTGTAGTTTCAGGGCTAGAGGAGGGGGGGATCTGCCTGGTAGTTTCAGGACGTACAGGGCAGGGGGTATCTGCCTGGTAGTTTCAGGATGTACAGGACAGGGGGATATCTGCCTGGTAGTTTCAGGGCTAGAGGAGGGGGGGATCTGCCTGGTAGTTTCAGGATGTACAGGACAGGGGGATATCTGCCTGGTAGTTTCAGGGCTAGAGGAGGGGGGGATCTGCCTGGTAGTTTCAGGACGTACAGGGCAGGGGGTATCTGCCTGGTAGTTTCAGGATGTACAGGACAGGGGGATATCTGCCTGGTAGTTTCAGGGCTAGAGGAGGGGGGGATCTGCCTGGTAGTTTCAGGACGTACAGGGCAGGGGGTATCTGCCTGGTAGTTTCAGGATGTACAGGACAGGGGGATATCTGCCTGGTAGTTTCAGGGCTAGAGGAGGGGGGATCTGCCTGGTAGTTTCAGGATGTACAGGACAGGGGGATATCTGCCTGGTAGTTTCAGGGCTAGAGGAGGGGGGGATCTGCCTGGTAGTTTCAGGACGTACAGGGCAGGGGGTATCTGCCTGGTAGTTTCAGGATGTACAGGACAGGGGGATATCTGCCTGGTAGTTTCAGGGCTAGAGGAGGGGGGGATCTGCCTGGTAGTTTCAGGACGTACAGGGCAGGGGGTATCTGCCTGGTAGTTTCAGGACGTACAGGGCAGGGGGTATCTGCCTGGTAGTTTCAGGACGTACAGGGCAGGGGAATATCTGCCTGGTAGTTTCAGGGCGTACAGGGCAGGGGGATCTGCCTGGTAGTTTCAGGATGTACAGGGCAGGGGGATATCTGCCTGGTAGTTTCAGGATGTACAGGGCAGCAGGATATCTGCCTGGTAGTTTCAGGACGTACAGGGCAGGGGGATATCTGCCTGGTAGTTTCAGGACGTACAGGGCAGGGGGATATCTGCCTGGTAGTTTCAGGACGTACAGGGCAGGGGGATATCTGCCTGGTAGTTTCAGGACGTACAGGGCAGGGGGATATCTGCCTGGTAGTTTCAGGGCTAGAGGAGGGGGGGATCTGCCTGGTAGTTTCAGGATGTACAGGGGAGGGGGTATCTGCCTGGTAGTTTCAGGGCGTACAGGGCAGGGGGATATCTGCCTGGTAGTTTCAGGATGTACAGGGCAGGGGGATATCTGCCTGGTAGTTTCAGGGCGTACAGGGCAGGGGGATATCTGTCTGGTAGTTTCAGGGCGTACAGGGCAGGGGGATATCTGCCTGGTAGTTTCAGGACGTACAGGGCAGGGGAATATCTGCCTGGTAGTTTCAGGACGTACAGGGCAGGGGGATATCTGCCTGGTAGTTTCAGGACGTACAGGGCAGGGGGATATCTGCCTGGTAGTTTCAGGATGTACAGGGCAGGGGGATATCTGCCTGGTAGTTTCAGGACGTACAGGGCAGGGGGATATCTGCCTGGTAGTTTCAGGGCTAGAGGAGGGGGGGATCTGCCTGGTAGTTTCAGGATGTACAGGGGAGGGGGTATCTGCCTGGTAGTTTCAGGGCGTACAGGGCAGGGGGATATCTGCCTGGTAGTTTCAGGACGTACAGGGGAGGGGGATATCTGCCTGGTAGTTTCAGGATGTACAGGGCAGGGGGATATCTGCCTGGTAGTTTCAGGATGTACAGGGCAGGGGGATATCTGCCTGGTAGTTTCAGGACGTACAGGGCAGGGGGATATCTGCCTGGTAGTTTCAGGATGTACAGGGGAGGGGGATATCTGCCTGGTAGTTTCAGGACGTACAGGGCAGGGGGATATCTGCCTGGTAGTTTCAGGATGTACAGGGCAGGGGGATATCTGCCTGGTAGTTTCAGGGCGTACAGGGCAGGGGGATATCTGCCTGGTAGTTTCAGGATGTACAGGGCAGGGGGATATCTGCCTGGTAGTTTCAGGGCGTACAGGGCAGGGGGATATCTGCCTGGTAGTTTCAGGGTGTACAGGGCAGGGGGATATCTGCCTGGTAGTTTCAGGGTGTACAGGGGAGGGGGATATCTGCCTGGTAGTTTCAGGATGTACAGGGCAGGGGGATATCTGTCTGGTAGTTTCAGGGCGTACAGGGCAGGGGGATATCTGCCTGGTAGTTTCAGGATGTACAGGGCAGGGGGATATCTGCCTGGTAGTTTCAGGGCGTACAGGGCAGGGGGATATCTGCCTGGTAGTTTCAGGGTGTACAGGGCAGGGGGATATCTGCCTGGTAGTTTCAGGACGTACAGGGCAGGGGAATATCTGCCTGGTAGTTTCAGGATGTACAGGGCAGGGGGATATCTGCCTGGTAGTTTCAGGATGTACAGGGCAGGGGAATATCTGCCTGGTAGTTTCAGGATGTACAGGGCAGCAGGATATCTGCTTGGTAGTTTCAGGATGTACAGGGCAGCAGGATATCTGCCTGGTAGTTTCAGGATGTACAGGGCAGGGGAATATCTGCCTGGTAGTTTCAGGATGTACAGGGCAGGGGGATATCTGCCTGGTAGTTTCAGGATGTACAGGGCAGCAGGATATCTGCCTGGTAGTTTCAGGGCGTACAGGGCAGCGGGATATCTTTCACTACAGCGTTTGGATTGAGGAGAAAGCTTCTATGGCCAAAATGTGGCTGTAAATCATCTTGGATGTAGTTTGGACTCAGTCAAACCGGCCTTTGAAGCGCAGCTGTGGATTTTCTTGAGAGGGAGGAGAGGAGGGAGGAAGGCTCGCCCTAAACTATGAGGTCCATCTTGGGGAACCACACTTACTTTACAGGAAACATCCACAGCCAGGTCCTATGTTTACCCTATCACGGCTTCAACATGCTTGGTGAATATCATTCTGGGCCATTTGGCCAAACATACCACCCCCAACCCCACTAGCGCAGGTGCGTGCACACAGTGCACACTCAAACACACACTCAGTGACAAACTAACATTTTCCCCTGTAGCAGAAACAGTGGGCTGTCTGTGTTTAGGCACGGGCCAACAGATTGCTCCTTGTGGGATGTGCACATCAAACATTCCCGTAAAGGCAGAATCTGGGGAATGCTCAGTGGAACATGGATGTTTCCACGTCTGTTTCGGGCCGTCCTACAAGCTGTGTGGTGACAGGATGCCAGCTTAGTAGGACTGGCTCTAGGCGGAGGTCGTCTACAGTAAGGTTTGTGTGTGTTGTGTGTGTGTGTGTGTGTGTGTGTGTGTGTGTGTGTGTGTGTGTGTGTGTGTGTGTGTTGGAAGGTATGGGACACTAATATGTACCTTTGCTGACAGTAAATGTTTTAGAGGCATCTTGTGAAGCAGGCTGAAAGCGTCTCTAACATAATTACACAGGCTGTCAAAGCTAAAGAGGAGGTTCCCTAAGAGAGGGGAGGTGGCAGGTCGTTGTGAAGAGTGGAAACCACACTGCCAAAAAGGGGAAATTGTTGACCAAACACCTGTGTGTGTGTGTGTGTGTGTGTGTGTGTGTGTGTGTGTGTGTGTCAGTGTGTGTGTGTGTGTGTGTGTGTGTGTGTGTGTGTGTGTGTGTCAGTGTGTGTGTGTGTGTGTGTGTGTGTGTGTGTGTGTGTGTGTGTGTCAGTGTGTGTGTGTGTGTGTGTGTGTGTGTGTGTGTGTGTGTGTGTGTGTCAGTGTGTGTGTGTGTGTGTGTGTGTGTGTGTGTGTGTGTGTGTGTGTGTGTGTGTGTGTGTGTGTGTGTGTGTCAGTGTGTGTGTGTGTGTGTGTGTGTGTGTGTGTGTGTGTGTGTGTGTGTGTGTGTGTGTGTGTGTGTGTGTGTGTGTGTGTGTGTGTGTGTTGAAGTGTTTTCTATATTAAGCATGTTCTGCGGTTAATGAGCGAGGGTATAATAACTCGTATAATAATAATACGTTGGAGCTGCAGATGGAATCCAAGTTGAAAGGTTTTAACTGAGCTAGTTTGGCATCACAGAACTGCACTTCAGGCAGCTTTCACTGCTTGATGTGTGCTTCTTAGTTTGTGCTTTCTGTCTTTGTTGTTCCATTATACTAGATTAAGAAGAAAAAGAAAATCTGTGTTTCTGTAGAATGATCCTCAGACATAAGGTCACATTCTCTCAGCTGTATGTTGTCATTTTGGTGTTTGCCAAGAAATGACATCTCTTTATTAGTTTACAGTCTGCTGCTCTGTCAGATCAATGTGGACAAATACATCACATGTGGCCTATTTTGAACATGGCACCATATCCTCATCAGCTCTGGTCCCTTTGGTAAAGCAACAACCCTGAAAAACATAAGCCCTAAGTCAAAATACCAATTCTATACTATACTACTGTACTGTTGTACTACTACTACTACTACTACTACTACTACTACTACTACTACTACTACTACTACTGTAGTACTACAACTGCACTATTACTACTATACTACTACTACTACTACTACTACTACTGTACTACTACTACTACTGTACTACTACTACTACTACTACTACTACTACTACTACTGTACTACTCTTACTACTACTACTACTACTACTACTACTGTACTACTACTAGTGTACTACTATGATTTATAAAATGCATCTCTTGGATGCTCCTGAACACAGTGTTTAAAGAAGAAGCAAGATGTATGAAATCTTTTTTTTAATGACTTCCATTCCTTCTGTCTCATTAACAATAAAGCAACCAATCAGGGTTATTTAGAACATACCTAGACAATCACAGCATACAAACTGCTGAATACTGGACAGGGATTGGCTCCAGTATTTGTGATGTCACAGATCCTGCTTGTTGAAAATGGCCTTTTCAGTGAGCTCAGAGAAACTTTCCACTTTCAGCAGACGATTGTGAAAACAGCTTCTAGTGTCAAACTCTGCACAGACATTCTGCACAGTGAAGCTCTGTTGTTGTTGTTGTTGTTGTTGTTGTTGTTGTTGTTGTTGTTGTTGTTGTTGTTGTTGTTGTTGTTGTTGTTGTTGTTGTTGTTGTTGTTGTTGTTGTTGTTGTTGTTGATTTACGTTAGGGGGTCTTTAAACAAAATAAAAAAGTTAAAGTCTAATAGCTCTCAAAAGTGTTCATCGTATTAATAATAGCACCATTATTATTTTTATTACCATTAGTAGTTGTATTAATGACAATTATAGTATTATTGTTTTTGACCATTCATCACATTAATGTTGAATTTGCCAGTCATAATGCTTTGGGCTGTTATTTTATAGCTTCCATAAGACAAGTGAAGTGTCAGACTCAGTGCACACCTTTAGTGGACTGCCCATGGGGACAGGGAGGGGGAGTAAATCATTTTAAATCCCACATGATATTGTGTGAGCTTGGGTAACAGTTCATGAGTTGATCACCACAGGCCATGTTTAATGAAGTGTCTGCTGATTGAAGACACGAGGCTACGTTCACACAGCAAACCTTAGTGCTCGAATCAGATTTTTTGTGTGGCTGTCCACACAGACTTTTTAAAAGTGGCCCATATCAGACTCCAGTGTGAACAGGTCATGGCCCTGAAGTGACCCGCATGCGCAGAAGAACAACAACAACGTCACAGGCAGCACACTGCTGTTCTACGTAAACCCGGAAGAAGACAGCAGTAAACATGGCGGTAGCTGACGATGTTGTTTCATCTGTTGTTTACGGTTTGATTTACAAGTTATTGTGGGGTGGAAGCCAGCGAGTACGGGAGCAGGTGATAGCGAGGAGGAGGAGGAGGAGGAGCAGAAAGAGAATTTTAATGATGGCTTTCTGTGGAGCAATGGCTGCTACTTCTTGTTAATACTTATAAGGTCTAAAACCTCACTGTCCCTCCACTGATTAGCTCCCTCGCAGCTGTCCTCCATGTTTGTAATCACAATCTGCCCGCTTGATTCTCCCTCCTCCCGCCAGCGCAGAATAGTGACGAATGTCGCTCTGGAATGATGTAAAAGTCACATTGAAGTCTGATATGGGCCAGATGTCTGTTCACACCGAAGGTCACATTCCAAAACATCAGATTCGAATCTGATGTTTTTCCACATTTGAAAGTAGCCCAGGTCGTCTTTAAAAAAGTCACTTTCAATGTGACTTGTACTGTTCGCACAGTCATGAAAAAGACTGACCTGAGTCACAAGATCAGATTTGAGCACTAAGGTTTGCTGTGTGAACGTAGATGATCCTGTGGTTCAATATGGTCGAGCATGGTACTGAACCTGCCAGAGTCCAATTATCACAGGAGTGACCAACTTTCAAACACTGCTCATCTGGTGGAATCAAAGTCTCGAAGTCCCGAGATACCAAGTTGACTTGAAAATACGTCATTTACACCCTGTTTTTAGTTGAAATCTTCACTTTAGCCGTGAGCTTTGTGAAAAGTTCAAGTGAAAACCGGTCAGAACTGGTCCATCTATGTGCGTGTGATTAACAGGCAGGTAGGGGTGGGGCGCCTTTTTCATACATGTAATTGTCAGGATGTAAAGAGAACTCTCCACATATGATCAAAATAGTTCAATTTTAACATATCCCAACTTGAAATGGAAAATATTAAGAAGTTCATATTTTGTATGTCGTTGAAAGCTAACTTCAAACACAAAGGAACAAAAGAAATGTCAATTTACCAGCACATTCCAATGTATTCCAATATCGTGCACAATTCGTTAGGCTCCCCTCAAAGGCCTGACATGTCATGTTTTCTGATGAAATTACGACTTTCATGTAAGAATCTTGTCAATAGACAAGTACATCAGAACCAGTAGGATGCCATTGAGCGAGCTCCATCATAAATATCCCTTTATATGCAATGCCAAATCAACAGGCAACTAGATACAAATTGTCTATTCCTTTTAGTAAAATCTCCACTACATTGTTGTGATTAAAAATGTGTTTACAAATTTGCGGTTTCATGCTCCGTTTGCGTGTTCTTGATTGGGGTTTCATGGCGCATAACGATATGGGAAACAGCATCCATGTCTTTTTTTCCCCTCAACCGCAGCTTTGTGAGCCAAGCCTTGGCACCAGTCATGACAGATAGTGTGTAAACATGTTTCATATGAGGCTGATCATATGCCCATAGGCCCTCACATTTGGCTGGCTGTTTTACATGCTGTTTTCTCATGTTTCTTTCCTGTAGGCCTATCTGTTATCATCCACCTTTGATATGATGGATATGATACAGTTTGATTGATACCCGTTTTTGATGTGGGAAAGTGCTTAATCTGAATTCATTCTTATGTAGTCTCGTGTGGCAGACAGACAGACCATCTCCGTTCCGCGCTGTACCAGCGTAGGGAAGTCTGGTTCCTCTTACTCTTTTATTCTCAAATACACTACTGCCGCATGCGCTGGGACGCGTCATCAGTGATGTTATCTGGGGTCGTAAGGTGTTTCGGGTCTGTCAACATCATACACCCTCGCCCATGTAGACCCAGCCGAGGCCAATTAAGACCCCGACTCGCATCCCAGAAGCAGCCGCTCACGGATCAGCCTTACTACTCTGTCTGCAACGTTGCCCGCGGGAGGGGTAAGCGAGAACGCCCAATCCGCTGCAATAGAGCTAGTGCTACGCCGCAGTATTGGCCCTTCGGTGCATGGAGGATCTAAGCTCTGTGGGTTACTCCCGGCCGTGCTCCTCCTTCGTCTCACCAGACCCTCCCGTGGCAAAGGCAATCCAGAGGCTGAGAGGATGCCTCAAGGACGCCTCAAGAGGGCCTGTGCGCTGCACGTCATTTACCTGCATCGAGCACCTCGCTCTAGCCTGGAGGACCCCAGGCCGCGCCGATCTTTGCGCACTCTCACTTTGGACTAGCGGGGGAAAAGGCTCTCTTAACCATCCACCAAAACTACCAAGCAAGCCTGCTTTATTGCGCAATCCAAATCTTCATCAAAACTTGTCATTTTTGTAGGTTGCTACCTTGCTAGCTAGCGTTGTTGTTGTTTAAGAGATAAGATAAGATAATCCTTTATTTGTCCCACAAGGGGAAATGACAGTGCTTCACAGTGACAGAGGCATTTGAGAGAGACATGCAGGGAGTGGAAAGGAATTTCCCTTCTGCTCTGACTGAAATGGTCGGGACCAATGGTAGAGTTTATCCCCGGCCTGCTTCCAGTAATTCTAATGAGACATTTTGATCAGATTCCACACAATCCATGAATGTGTTTATGGGTAAAATTCAGAAAGAAACACAATACATGGCAGCTTTTTGAAATTTTTGCATGGAAATTGTCAAAATTACAAATATTGATGGTGTATCAGCCTACAAAACCCCCCATCAGCCAAACCATTGATAAGGGGGGGGGGGGGGGCAGAGGTACAGTGTGTGTGTGTGTGTGTGTGTGTGTGTGTGTGTGTGTGTGTGTGTGTGTGTGTGTGTGTGTGTGTGTGTGTGTGGTGGGGATGCTTTTTACTCAGGTGAGCGGAGGAGATGTAATCAATGGAGGAGCGTTTAGCATGCTGACAGAGAGGCTAGAACATTGTAATTATCCAGATACAGCTGACTCTACCACCAGACCCTGCCTGATGCAGCTCTTCTAGCCTGCTCTACACACACACACACACACACACACACACACACACACACACACACACACACACACACACACACACACACACACACACACACACACACACACACACACACACAGTTATGACTGTGTCATTTATTTTCTTCTTCTTATATTTCTTCCAATATTTTATTTTTGCAATTTGTAATATTCAGAAGACCAACACACAAAAATGAACAAACTCAAACTCAGAAAAAAAACATACATACACACTCCAATATTACAACGTGGTGCCACCAGCCGCATAAAGTGCTTATGTGCTTGTAAAAAAAAAAGCAATGCATGGGATCCTACACAAGGGGGTCCATGGGAGACCAGCCGGGTGAATCACCCGTCGCCCCTAACCTCGCTAGCATTGGTAAACCAGCCCATCACGTGAACTCACATTTCATTTGGTTCTGCATGATGGTCTGGTCCCAAGGCCTGGGAGGGTGTTAAGCAGAAGCTGCAAAGCGGAAGAGCCAATCAGCGACTGCGCTCAGTGCCCTGTGATTGACAGCGCAAGTTGGCCAATCAGGAACGCCTAGCAGTGCACTAATGGCCCCGCTCCACTCGACTCGATAAATGGTCTCATTCCACTGGTAAAAACGGTCCCAGCCCGGGTTGTATTGGGGTTGAGTCGTGCTACTTTTCGTACCTGCCTCGTCGGGGTTCTATTCTGTGAACCCGGTACCATACGGTGACGTGAAAGCATTGTTGACGACTGATTGGTCAGGCAGAATCGTGTTTACTCTGTCTATCTACTGACTGTCAATGCAATGCTGCATACCAGTTTAGTGGGCTTACCTTCTCTTCTGTTATGTATATTTCCATCAGTCTTTTGTGTTGCTGCCTTCGCCTCTGGTGAAATAAAATCGTGGCGGTGGTTTCAATTGTCTGAGAGAGAAAAAAGTCCGCTGCTCAGGAAGCTCCTTTAGTAGAGTGCAGCGCTCCGCTAGGCCGCAGGCGGGTCTTTGGTGAAGCCGCGGTCTTGCCTGGTGAGAGGCCGCCGGGGTACAGGCTTCACTTAGTTGCGCCTCTCCCGTCCGCGCGCAGCGCATGCCTGTGAGTTTGACTAACTAAAAAGTGATATCCATTCTCCTGGCCGATTGTCATATTTGCCCATGTACACTGTAGGTCATTTAGAGGCACCAGTATTTCATAAACAGTTTAAAAGTTCTGTGGATGGATTTAATTGTAACGTTATGTTATAGCCTACTTCGGCTATTAGGCGGAGGACAGATATGCGGTCGCTATGACGACCAGCTGTGGGCGGGGTTAGATGATCGGCGGTCAAAGCAGAACATGCATCGGGCCGAAACGAGTAGAGCCGACTGGTGACGAGCTGTGCAGGGCAGTAAAATGTGGTGGAAATGAGCCATAACAAAACAGTAATGGCCGCCTCCTTCCCTGTCCGCCTCGAGGAGTAATGTCAGCGTTTGTCTAGTTTAAACAGCCTAAAGTGCAGTTATTGCAGAAATAGACTCAATAACAACAATTAAACAAGTACAGGAGTATCGCCGCAACCGCAGAGTTTCTTGGCGGAAAATATGTTTTTGCCATTCTCCCGAGTGGATTTTGGTTTGACTGGATCCAACGCTGATTGGCTGAAGGAGTTGTCTGTCAAGGCAAGTACACCCGCCCACTGCGATACACCCATGGTAGGCCAGAAACGGGTCCCAAATCATTAGAAATGTCTTAAGTGAGTTGGTCCTCAGGAAACCTGAGTCTCTCCATCCGTATACTAGAGATCATGTCTTCCAACCAGAGCTGAAAAGAGGGTGGAGAGGGGGACTTCCATTCCTGCAGAATGAGTTTCTTTGTCAATGATTTTGACAAACTGGAAGTCGCCTGCACCCCCCTGTTTTCAGAAATGGCTTAACGAAATTATCGTAATTATACAGATGGAGAGAATACGTTATCCAAAGGGCCAAATAAATTCTTGAAAATATGGGGTCCATTTGTTGATTATCTGAAAAGATAAATAACCACCTTGTTATGTCACAACTCATGTAACCACCCTACCTTCGTTCTGTATACCTGAGATTATAACATTCTGAAACATACCACAAATTCAATTAGTAATATGTCTGGTAACTTTTTATTTTATTTCTTGTCTTGTTTTTTGTTTTTTTCTTGTCTTTGTTATTGCTGTTGTGGCTGTCATGTTATTGTTGTTTAAGTTTTATGGTTGTTTGTCTTAAGTATTAATATAAAACTGAAAATAAAATATATAAAAAAAAGAATGAGTTTCTTGGCAACGATTGTCCCCTGTGTCAGAGATTGTTGCACAGCTGTAGGGAAGTCAAGAGAGGACTCCGAGCAGCCGAAGATGGCGAGTTCTGCCTCCGGCTGAAGGGTTATTTTGTAGGCCTTAGAGTACCAGTCAAATACTTTGGCCCAGAATACGGTCAGTGAAGGGCAGAACCAGAAGGCATGTGCCCTCCCACACCTGACACCTGTCACACAGTGGTGAGACAGACAAGTAAATCTTGTGCAACTTATGTTTAGAATAGTGAAGACGGTGAGTGACTTTAAATTTGAATCAGTTGGTGTCTATTAACTGAGCAGAGCTGTATCACAGACAGACTCCTATCCCATATAATGTCAGATAAGTCAATGCCAAGTTCCCCCTGCCATGCTTCTCTAATCCTTTCAGTAGAGGCCGTGGTGCAGTTGTCAAACAGACAAACAAATCTAAAATGAGATGCTTGGAGTGAGGAGGGCTCAGCAATACATCAAATAAGCATGTTCATTTGGGAGCACTTCAAAGGTGTGAATCTTGGATCAAACATAATTTCTGACATGCAGGAATCTGAACCAGTTCGTGCTGGGCAACTCAAACTTCCTCTTCAGTAGATCAATGATGCAAAATTACCATCTATGTATAAGTCTTTGATGGAAACTAGCCCCTTCTCACTCCAGGCATGGTAGTTTCTGTCTGACCATGGAGACAGAAAAGAGTGATTGAAACAAATTGGCGTATATGGACAGACTGAATGATATATTTTTATTAGTGTGTCATGCAGTTTACAGTACACTCATGGGCTCTCATGCACTCATGGGCTGGGTAGTGTTGCACGGTTTACAGGTTCCTACCATCTACCCCAGTGCCTAAACACCACGGTGCCTACTATACCAGCTGCTTTAAACAACGCTACTACCGTGGGATAGAGAGTTGCAAACCCGAGGGTACCCTCGCGGGCCCCTCGGGCCTGGCCAATACAGGCTTTTTTCCCTTTTTCTTAATTAATAGGTCCGGGCCGGGCCGGGGTCGGGCCCGTTTCAATAATTAAATTAAATAACGTTGTATTACTCGCCTAATTTTACACAGCAGAGCAGTCAGACAAAGAGGAGGAGTGCACAGACACTCCCCCAGCCACACAGTGTCAGTCACACACAGACCCTCACGCGACGTTAGTCTGCCATTCATCATGACATGTAGCTTTCCGCTCAGTCAGCGACAGACAGCGTGCTGTGTCAGTGTGTAAAAAACAACAAAACAAGCCGTGTGTGCCGTGTCCGTCCGTATACAGTGGACAGCTCCCGAACAGAGAGAGAGAGAGAGAGAGAGAGAATCAAATAGCGAGACAGGCAGAGCAGGACGGCCGCGCCGCAGCACACAGCTGAGGAACAGAGAGAGAGGGAGAGATGTGTCATTATATGGTAATATTGGCTTCGGGCCTCGCAGCGGGCTCGGGCCAATTAATTTCATAACTCATCCGGGCCGGGGAGGGCTCGGGCCGAGATTTCAGGCCCGCGCAGCTCTCTACCGTGGGACACAATTCTACTAGTGGGGCTCAAATAATGCACTTTCAATTTAAATTTGTTCGCTTCCGGAAAGAAGCGCCAAAATTGGCACAAATACTCCTTGTGGATTGTTATTTTGATAAAAGCCATTAGCCACGCAAAAATCATGATTTTTCCAAGATGGCCACCATTTCCCGCCCCGAAAACACTATTTTGGGGCCACGTTTGGGTAGAATTGTCCAATACGAATGATCTTGTTATCAAACCATACATTTATGACCACAGAGAAGCCAGATTTATTCCATGTAAATTTGCCATTTCAGCTATTTTTACGATAGTATTTCACTGTCCAGGGCGATTTTGATGATTCTGGTGTCAAATGACAGGTTTTTAACTATGGAAATTTCAAAATTATACATCAGAAATCATTTGTATATTTCCTTTTGCCATTTACTCTGCATATATTTTGAAAGTAATGTGAAAATATACATAAACAACAGTATTTTAACACAACTTTAGCAAACGTTTTGTTATTGGTGTACTGCTATAGGCTTGGGGAGGGGGGGTTGTTTACGAAATAACCCCCCCCCCCCTTTAAATCTGTCACTGCACTGCCTGCTGTCATTATTATTATTATTATATCCGCCATGTTTTCGGCGGCGTCTGTCTGTGCGTCTGTTTGTGTGTTCCTTCTCTCCTCTAGCTTGGCCTTCGCGTATCTCGAGAACCGTTGGTCGGATCGACTTCAAACTTTGGGAGTGTGCTAAGGAGTATGTGATGGAGTGCAGTGACCTGTTTTCGTGCAATTCGGCATAGCGCCACCTACTGGCAACAATTCTTTTTTTTATCTCAACAACTTATCTCAACAACCTGCATAAAATAATATTTTACCTGGGCACTTCACACAGACTACCCGAAGTAAAGACACCTACTCTGAGGAAGACAGACTTGTCTGTCGAAACGTCAGTCAGCCCCTTCTATTAAAACGTGCAGACGGAAAAGAGTGCTCCGGTGTCTTTACTTCGGGTAGTCTGTGTGAAGTGCCCAGGTAAAATATTATTTTATGCATATTGTCCTCCACTGTTGAGCACCAGGACCCTTTTTATTCCAAACCTGGCTGAAGCGCGCTGGACTCTATTACTACTTTATCTCAACAACCGTTCGTCCAATTGACTTCAAATTTGGGGAGTGCGCTTCTCGGACCCGGATGGAGTGCGGTGCCGCATTTCATGCAATTTGGACTTATGTATAGTCATAGTGCCACCTACTGGCAACACAAAAAGCGGTTTACTGTATCTCGAGAACCATTCATCCGATCGTCTTCAAACTTGACGGGTGTGTTGCTGGGAACCCCAGAAATTTCAGTGGTAAACTTTGTGCAATTCAACCTATAACATCACAGCTTTCACGTACCTTCAGGACTGTCTGTCTGATCGACTTCTGTATGACTGTCCTTTGCGGATCTCGAGAACCGTTTGGTGGATCGACTTCGAACTTGGGGAGTGCGCTTAGGGGCGACCTGGCAGAGTGCAGTGTGTGTGTGCGTGTGTGTGGGGGGGTGGAGTGCCCATGGGGTTGTGCTTTGGGGGGAACGGGCACTGCACTAGTAATACATAAATACAGACTGGTTATTTGGCCCAGTTTTATGAAAACATATACACAGTCATACACTCAGTCAGACTCCCCTTGAGAAACGCCAATCCCACTCGTGTAACCGCATCCCCTAATCAAAAAAATTAAACAATTATTCTAAAACAAACGCACAATAAAAAACTTGACAAAAACACATAAATACGTGGGTTACAACACATACAATAAACCCATCATAAATACATAAACAAAACACAAAAATAAAAGCAGACAATAACGATAACAATATATATTCAATCATTAAATAATTCAAATCATATTATGATTTACAATAGCAATATACAATATCTCAGTATGACAACACTCACTAACACATTGCATTCAGGCAATGTCTCGTCACACACATGGTCTATGGGTCAGCCAAACGCGGTGCGCTTTTCTAGTTTGGTGTATGAGTTTGGTTTGCCAACTTTTTCAAGTCTATCTAATCTTCTAAGAAGATTCCTAAACTACATTCTGTGTCTGTAAGTAATAATTAACATTTATTTTACACATTTACCTTCATGTGATTCTCATCTTTGATACTGTATACTTGAAAACCTGAAATATTTCTAGTTTCTTCTTTGACTGTAGAAACGCTAGCTAGTACCATAACGGTTACAGTGCACAAGCTAACCACATTATGTTGTATATACTCTATTTGTAACCTACTTGTTTTTGCCTCATTATCAGAATCAGAATCAGAATCAGAATCAGAATCACTTTTATTGCCACAGTATGCAAGTTACATACGAGGAATTTGCAGCATAGCGGTCACATCAATATACAGAGATAAGAAGTAGGAAGATAACTAAAAACAATCACAAAGTTGCAAGTGCAATCAGATCGAGTAAATATATACAATATGTTCATGAGTGGTGAAGTGTTTTTTACATGAGATTTACAGACTGAGTTAAAATGACGTTAAATAGGCAGTGGATTTACATGGACGGCACGGTGGCTCAGTGGTTAACACTGTTGCCTCACAGCAAGAAGGTCCCGGGTTCGAACCCCGGTCCGTCCCAGGTCCTTTCTGTGTGGAGTTTGCATGTTCTCCCCGTGTCCGTGTGGGTTTTCTCCGGGTGCTCCGGTTTCCTCCCACCATCAAGAAAAACATGTATGTTAGGGTTAATACTCCTGTCCGTGCCCCTGACCAAGGTACTGGCAAAAGAACTGGAGTTGGTCCCCGGGCGCTGCACAGTGGCTGCCCACTGCTCCTAGTTCTAGGAAGGTTCCTAGTAGAGGATGGGTCAAATGCAGAGGATGAATTTCCCCAAGGGGATAAATAAAGGATAACTTAACTTAACTTAACATGCATTTACAGTCAGAGTTAAATAGAGTTTACATTGAATGTACATGAAATGTACAGGCTAAGTTAAATAGGCATTAAATGTGCAGGGAATTTACATGAATTTACAGTCCCAGTTAAACAGGCATTAAATTAGATATGAGTTACAGTTTTATGGGGGGGGGGGGGGGTTCAGTTGAGTTTTGGAGGAGGTAGTGAGTTTGTGTGTGTGTGTGTGTGGGGGGGGGGGGGGGTTGTTGGTGAGGTCCTTGGCGGAAGGGGTTTCCGGGCCTTGTTGGTGAGGCTGATGGCGGTTGGGAAGAAGCTGGTCTTGTGGCGGGTGGTTCTGGTCTTGGCAGACCTCAGTCTCTTGCCGTGGGGGAGTGTCTTAAAGAGTTTGTGGCCAGGGTGGGAGGGGTCGGCCATGATCTTGCGAGACCGCTTCAGTGTCCTGGCTGCATGCAGGTCCTGGAGGGATGGCAGGTTGCATCCGATTATCTTCTCAGTGCAGCGGATGATGCGCTGAAGTCGGTTAGTGTCTTTGAGAGTGGCAGCAGCATACCAGACGGTGATGGAGGAGGTGAGGATGGACTCAACGATGGAGGTGTAGAAGTGCACCATCGTGGCCTTTGGCACTTTGAATTTCTTCAGCTGCCGCACAAAGTACAACCTTCTTGGTGAGAGCTCTGATGTTCAGCTCCCATTTTGGGTCCTGGCTGATGATGGTCCCCAGGAAGTGGAAGGACTCCACAGTGTTGACTGGGGAGTCACCCAGGGTGATGGGGGAAGGTGGGGCTTTGTTCCTCCTGTAATCCACAATCATCTCCATTGTTTTTTTAGCATTTAACACCAGGTTGTTTTGACTGCACCAAGTCACCAGATGGTCAACTTCCTGTCTGTATTCCGACTCATCTCCGTCTGTGATGAGCCCTATGAGGGTGGTATCGTCTGCAAACTGACTGACTGGAGGTGCAGCTGTTGGTGTACAGACCATAGAAGTAGGGAGAGAGGACACCGCCCTGTCCAGCGCCGGTGATGATGGACCGAAATTCAGTGATGTGCTTACCCAGCCTCACGTGCTGCTTCCTGTCAGTCAGGAAGTCTGTGGCTATTTAAATGCAAAGAAGTTATACACATTGAGACACACTGTAACTTATTTATTTGTATTTCAGTTTTACAGTGCTTTTCACAGTTAAACATCCTAAAACTTTCCTGCTGCCTCTTGGATGTTTATTGAAAAAACCTGTTTAGCTATCTGCCAAGCTAACTTAGCCAGCAATGAGGGCAATGTGTGTGTGTGTGTGTGCATGTGCGTGTGCGTGTGCGTGTGTGTGTGCGTGTGTGTGTGTGTGTGCGTGTGCGTGTGCGTTTGCGCCCCCACCCCACCCATTGATTTCCTGTCCCCACCTTGATTCTCATTCTTTCAAAGCTATTTACTGTTTTAGCAAAATGTATGTAATTACTTTGCAGGATAAATGGGTATTTATGAGATCAAAAATACTTTATTTATTTATTCATAGCTTATGTGTATTCAATCGTAACTAAATAATCGCTCCCTAATCGCTCCCTGACATAAAATGTCAATTTTCTATCCATTTCTAATAAAAGTTGTGCTAAAATACTGTTGTTTATGCATATTTTCACATTACTTTAAAACAAATGATTTCTGATGTATAATTTTGAAATGTCCATAGTTAAAACCTATTATTTGACACCAGAATCATCAAAATCGCCCTGGACAGTGAGATTCTATGGTAAAAATTCAAAACACAGGTTTTAGCAGGGAGCGACCAACCTACCTACAGACATTGCCTTGTGTAGGCTGGTCGTTCTGTCCAGCAAAAATCATAAAACAAACAAACAAAAAATCTTTACAGACGACTAATGCAACTTCAGTACCATGGACAAGGCCCTACATACCACCAAATAAAGCAAGCTCAATGTGACTGTAGCAATCAGTCACTTCAGGTGAGGTAACAGTGGGAACTACAAGGTGAAAGGAGTAGCACATTCAGAGATGGACCATCACACCACAATCAGCCGGACACCTCCTTGCCGGTGATTTCACAACACAACCTGTCAGTTCCGTGGCTCAGATTAAATTGTGCCTGTCATTTGATGTGAGTTTGCTTAATGTGGCCCAGCTTCCTGATTGGGTGGAGTTTGCGTTTTTAAGCACTGTGATTGGCCCAAAGGTCCAAACATGTACCAACCAGCAAACTTGGTGTTAAAACTAACCAAATCAGTTGTTTAAGCGACTAAAATTTGTAGGCCTATAACCACCGGTATTGTTCCGTATTTTCAGAACTGGAACGTGCGGTCAGTCATCAGATTACGGTTCCAGTGCATTCTGGTCCCATGACACCCTCAAAAGTGTCTACCAAATGGGAAATTGAAAATTGTAGGAGCAGAACAGCTTTAGATTACGGGTTCTTGAGTCTGATTCAAATCATATGCGATCCATATGGAGGTCTGTTTTGACTTAAAGTCACATGCGTGAGTCATCGCCACTGAGGAAAAAAGAAGTATGAAAGTCTGGGACTGAGACAGTACTAATGCACGCTGTCCGTATCTCTGTCAGATCATAAAATCACTGTCACTGATCTACTGTCAGTGAACGGTGCCAAAAAATGTGCTCAATAGAACAACAAATAAATCGGTTGGGTCTTTGTCATGGTGCACGGCTGGTTTTGTTTCATGCCGTTCGGTGCTTTGTCCATACTCGCTATTATACTCTCTCCACTTGCTTTTGGTATCTTACGAGTGTCATCGCTGCTCCTCTGAGTTTGATTAACACCTCGGAGATGAGAGACAGAGCAGAGAGGATAAGCCGATATACTGTATGTCATATTGTCAATGAGGTGACCCCGCTGCGTTTGGCTCAGTGACTCTCTGGGGCTCTGGCTTCAATAAGGACGCACACCGGTCTGCATCTAACCAGAACAAGCTGTTTTCCACCACCTCTGGCCGGGCCAATGCATTTTGTTTGGACGCTCGCCCTGTCACATGTGTGTCACGCTGTCTGGATGCTTGGCCTCTACTCCAGCTCTTTGTTCCTAATTGGTTGAGCACTTTCTTCCACTGCGGCTTCATTAAAGGAATTGATAATATACATTAATACTGTCTTTTCTGTGATCACAATCCAGTGTGCACGAGCAGGGGTGCGGCCAGGGATTTTGGGCCCCATGAAAGGATACGTAGGTGGGCGGCGGCGGAAGATTTTGTGCCATTTGAAGCCCGATTTGGAGGAATATCTCATTTTAAATTAATATTCAGATTAGACTATTGTAATGTCATTATTTGCCCATTCTTACCTCCATATCATCTATACCAGCTCTCCTTGCCCTGTTGAATCATCATGCTCTCTCTCTCTCTCTCTCTCTCTCTCTCTCTCTCTCTCTCTCTCTCGCCCTCTTTGCTCTGAATACCCCAGAGTGAACAAAGAAATACTATCAGTAAACTAATGAATTAGAAAGAATATTGATACACATATGGAGTCCAACAGGAGTCTGTTATTATAGACTATTGTAGGCCAGGGACAATTGATTTAGTATGAATGGCTTGCAAAAATAAATAAATCCCTGCATCCCTGCAACACTCAGAATTTTCTGTGAAGTAACAGCCTATTTCACTATGGACTAACAGCTTAATTTCCAGTATGGATATACAAAAGTTGAATAACATTCACTAGGACAGTTCTATGGTTAGGACAAGACAAGAGTGTCACTATAAACTCTCAGACCCTGTAAGTCCACTGAGTAGGAAATTATTATGTAGGACTAGTATAGTATAGCCATCACAGGAAAAAATAAAAATAAAAGGATTCTTGGAGATTTGGACAATATCACAGCATCATGTTCGATTTAACATACATTATCTTTAATATCACAATCAAATTCATTCATATCCATAATTTTTATTACTCTTATGGAGCACAGGAAAGTTTTGGAGAGGAGATGGAGAACGGAGATGTCATGTCAGATCCAAAGAGATCTGACATCTCAGAGCAAACAGGTTTGTAACTAATTGAATTACTACTTATTTTTCATTCATATATTGCTTACTTGTAAAGTGGAAAGTCCTCCTTCTTATGAACAGAATAAGGTATCCACCTTATTTTTGAATACCCCACTGTAAAAAATAATTGTGGGAACAAGTTCCGGTTTAACGTGACTCATTGTTGCAGCTTGCCATTTCCTTTGTTATACTCGGCTCCAGACCCGAATTATAAACCGGAAGCTGGAGTCCGTTATAAAAGTTATAAATATAGTCACGTTATAAACAACTAACCAACGCTGCGGGTCCGTATGGAAACAGTGTTACTCGAAATGGTTAAAAGTTAAATCAATTTGGTCATTCAGTGGCGTTTTACTGCCATGTAATGTAACTATTATGCTAGCCGTTAGCATTAGCCACAGTAGCCAACTACCCACAATGCATTACGTTATCCCAGCACCCGAACGACACGGCTGTAGAGCAGAATGGCTCTGCTGTAAAATCCTCATAGACGTTTTTTTTGTCAAGTTAAAACACCGGAAGCGGAAGAAGCACCCATCAGGCATCATGGCAGCTAGAAATAAGGTGGATAGCACTCCATGGTTTTGTAGATATATGTGATTATCTAAACAGCTGTTCTAATCATTCTGATTGTGATTCCATAGCGCAAGCGTTACACGCGGGGAAACCGCATTAAACTATTTAGAAATACTCGGGCCTATCTAAAATACCTTAAATGTCAATGACAACTTTGACGATTTAATTTGTTGAATTGGCTCTCTTGCCTTATTTAGACATGATGCTGCTCTCACTCACTGTGCGTTTCTGATAGAAGCCAGGGCAGGCAACAACTCTCTGCGTGGTTTGGGGGAGGACTTGAGGCAGGACTGATTTGATGAAAATCGAAGGGGGAGGGGGTGGATGATTTTTTTGGGCCAAAATACTGTACAAAAAACAAAAAAACAAAACATTAGTTTTATTCGTACAATGTGAATAAAATATTCTATTACTCATGATAGGTTAATAATTTAATACTATAACCTTTATTTAAGTTATAACCTTTATTTAACCAGGTAAAACAAATTGAGATACGAAATCTCTTTTACAATTGCGACCTGGCCAAGAAGGCAGCAAGCTACAGATCAGATCATACACACATTTACATACAAGATACAAAAACTAATTAAAACAGAGCACAGACTACACCAACACTGCATCAGAAGTAATAGTAAGAAGCATACGAAATAAAATCGTATATTACGATTTACATCCTAAAATCATAGTCATAAAATGATGATAAAAGAGGCATAAAGTGCAGAGGCATATTGTGCACAGAGGAGTTTAAATATTGCTACAAGAGGCATAAAGTGCATAAAGAGACAAAGTGCACAGTGGAAGTTTAAATGTTGCCACAGGAGCAGCTCGAGACAAGAACCTCTGACAACTTGTGTTTAAAACTGGACAACGAAATCAAAGAAACCAACTTAAAACGTGTCTGCAGGTCGTTCCAGGACCAGGGACCAAAATAAGATAAGCTTCTTTTACCAGCCTCAGTCCGTACAGGAGGCACTTTAAGGCGCAACCAGTTGGATCTGAGATTATACGAGGTAGTTATGGACACAAATTTAGAGCATAAGTAAGAGGGTAACTTACCCAGAATGGTCTTATACATGAGAATATACCAATGCTGCATCCTACGCATAGTCAGGGAGGACCATCCGACTAGATTGTACAAGATACAGTGATGGGTCCTGTAGCCTGAGGTGGAAATATATCTCAAAGCAGCATGAAAAAGTGGATCAAGTTTGGCCAGGGTAGTAGGACACACGAATCTATAGATAGTGTCGCCATAGTCTAACTGAGACATGAACAGGCTTGCCACCAGGCGTTTACGAGAAGGCATAGAAAAACACGATTTCAATCTATACAAGGAGCCCAAGGTGAATTTGAGCTTCCTGGACAGAATTGCAATATGGTGTTTAAAATTTAGGTCCTTATCCAGCCAAAAGCCTAAGTATTTATAAGTATCCACATACTCAATGGCTGTCCCTTCAAGTGTGTGGATAGCAAGCGGAGGAGCCACAGTGCTGCTATGTGCAAATAACATTGTCTTAGTTTTGCTGGCATTTAAGAGCAGCTTAGCTTCGATAAGCTCGTGCTGCAAAGAGGTGAAATCAGATTGAAGATTGGCGATAGCAGCTTCACAGGAAGGAGCAGAGGAGTACAGAACAGTATCGTCCGCGTACATGTGGTACTGTGAGTATTTCAGACGGTCACAAATTTTGTTTACATATAGGAGGAAGAGAAGAGGCCCCAAGACGGAACCTTGGGGAACCCCTTTCTCCAAGACAACAGGAAACAAACAAATTCCACATCTTCAATTTTTTTTAGGGTGCCTGTCAGTCAAGGGCCCTTGGAATCGTTCACACTTTCCTATACAATACTGTGCCACTGTGCACGAGTCATGTGCAGTGCTGTCTGATGCAGGTGCAAGTGATATTTAGGGAGGGGAGAGGTAGAAAGAGGGTGTGTGTGTGTCTGTGTGTATGTGTGTGTGTGTGTGTGTGTGTGTGTGTGTGTGTGTGTGTGTGTGTGCGTGTGTGTGTGTGTGTGTGTGTGTGTGTGTGTGTGTGTGTGTGTGTGTGTGTGTGTGTGTATACACAGGTATATTGAGTTCTAGCCTTCATCAACCAGATGCCATGCTGGCTCAAACAGTGGGTCTGAACGGCGATTGTCACCCAACATCAGTTTAGAGAGTTTGAAACGTCCTAAATTCAATAACATCACACTGTGAGAGCGCTGCCATTTGCTTACCATGGAATATCAACATCAAAGAGTAGAAGAGAAAATATTGAAAAGACAATATTACCTTATTATAATATTACCTTATTATACCATTACAGTCAAATATCAACTCATCCGCCAAGAATCTTTGGCGGATGAGGTCATTTTTGACCAGCATTTAAGCTTCGACCAGCACATCACCACACTTGTTCAGTCCTGTTTCCTTCAACTAAGAAATATTACAAAAATCAGACAGATTCTATCCCCCTCAGACCTCGAACGCCTCATCCACACATTTATTTTCTCCAGCTTAGATTATTGCAACTCACTCTACTCATGTCTCAGTCAATCTGCACTAAACCGCTTACAACTGGTTCAGAATGCAGCCAGACTATTAACCAGAACCAGCCGTAGATCCCACATTACCTCCATTCTTGCTTCTCTCCACTGGCTTCCTGTCAAATTTAGAATACAGTTCGAGGAGGGTCCATATGGTATTGGTGGTATTTTTAAGAATACCATACGGAACCGATGGCACTGAGCATACATTAAAGGTGCCAGTGGGGCTAGTCACAGCCTTAGTCATTGGGTATGGCTGTATGGTACTGGTGGTGTAGTTATTAAGAATGTCATATGGAACCGACCCAGGGCCGGTTCCAGAACAAGATGACTAGGGGTGCATCCTAGATAGGAAGGGGTGCAGATGCCCGGCCGAAGGCCCGGCCCACTCGGGTGGCCGGCCAAAGGCCGAAGGCCAGCCGCCCGAAAAATTTGACATGTTATTTTACTAAAAATAATGCATTTGACCATCATTTCAAGTAGAATGATACCACCCAAGCAAGAATATTTCAAGTGTTTCAAGTGTTTTACTGAAATATTTGGACCATATAATGATAATACAATTATCTCAACCTTAAAAGGTTACATATAGGTGCCAAAAAGCCATAAAATCACATCAAAGAACAAAGAACAAAGAAAAACAACAACTATAATTCAAGTTTAAACAGTAAGTGTGCAGCTGTAGCATTTATTAATTTTTTTTTTTTTTTACTTTTCAACTGAGCATGCAGACAATTAAAATAAGGGTGCAATGCATGCTTTTGCACCCCCGTAGAACCGGGCCTGAACCGACCTGCGATGGCTAGGCTAATTCTAGGACTTAGACTTAAATTATTAGCTGCCAAACTTAATTCCACCTCTGCGCATATTCCTCCGCCCTCTTCTCTCTCTCCCCCTCAGGTGTCCTTCATTGGCCTGACGTACACCCCCGCCGCTGCAGCCCTAGGCCCGGTCGCCATCGTCCCAGCCACCTGTCATCACTCTAGGCCATCTACCCACTACTCCTTCGCCTGTCTGACACCCTGACACCCCGGGCTCATCATCACCACTGACCCCTATCCTCATCATCCTGGTCACCTGTCGTCACTCCGGCCCACTACTCCTTCACCTGCCTGCCCAGGGGAAGGGGGGAATGTCCTCCCCCCCTAGCCTCATCATCACCTCCGACCCCTATCCTCCCCTCCTCTCCTCTTAATCGATGTCACCAACGCGGACTCATGGATTCCTCAGATCATCCTCGTGGAACTCCCAATCTTTTTACCCCTTTTTTTCACCTAGCTAATTAGCTAGTATTCTCTGAACCTACGAACACTTAAAGACTATATTTTCTATTTCTTTTTGGTCTCTACTTTTTACATTTTCAACTCTCTTCCCTGATCTTAGGATCATTTAAAAACTACATTTTCGTATTCCTTTTGCTGGACTCCTTTTTACATTTTCAATGTTCTGTTCTTTTGTAAATTTAATTTCCATAATCTGAAACTCTGTCACTCCGGCCCACCTACCATAATCTGAAACTCTGTAAATGGTTTAGCCCGGCATCTCTCTGCCTGTCTCGGAGGGGAGTCCATAGCTGGACCCCTACAGTACATTGGCCTCACAAGGTTCCTCCTCAGCCAAGTCACTGAGGCAATCCATGTGGCAATCCATGTGGTGGATTGCCACCATATGGTGGAAAGGTTTTCTTGCGTTCACTGGGGGTGAGGGGGTACCGCTGTGTCCCGGCCTGGCCTTCTCTCCCACGCCCTATGTGTGTTGGGGCGGGGGCCGGGGCGGGGGGCATCGGTGCTCTCCATCACTGGTCGAGGGCTGCCGGTAGGTTAGAATAGCTTAGGTAGGCAATAGATTAGCTACAGCCTAACCATAGGCTGTAGACCTGTTATAGTGTTCAGGCTAAAATCAGACTAGAGCAGAATAGGACAGGCCAGACTAGGCTGTAGATTAGCTAGCTACCTATGTCCCAGTTAGCTCTGGTTAATGTCTAGAGTAGTCAGTTTGTCTGATCTTCTCCCCACCCCCCTCTCTTTCTCTTTCCCCCTTCCCCTGCCCCTTCCCCACCTCCCCCTTCCTGTTCTCTCCTCTCCCACATTTCCCATTCCCCCCTCACCTCCTCTCTTTCCATGCTCTTTCCTCCCCCACATCCCACCGCTCTCCCCCCTCCCTTCTCTTGCTCTCTCCTCTTTCTCCCCTCTTTCTCCCCTCCTCTGCTGCTTCTCTTTCCATGCTCTCTCCTCCCCCACATCCAACTGCTCTCCCCCCTCCCTTCTCCTGCTCTCTCCTCTTTCTCCCCTCCTCTGCTCCTTCCCCTTCTCTTCTCCCCATTTTTCCCCATTCCCTGCCACTTCCTGCTCTCTCCTCTCTCACATTCCCCCTGCTCTCCCTCCCCTGCACCCTCCCACCTCTCCTTCTCCGTTCTCTCCTCCCCCACATTTCCCATTTTCTCCCCACCTCCTCCCTCTCCCTGCCCTCTCCTCCCCCACATCCCCCCGCTCTCCCTCCCTCCTCCCCTCTCCTGCTCTCTCCTCTTCCCCCCTTCCCCCACTACTCTAAAGCATAGTACCCATTCTACTCCAAAGCATGGCACCCATTCTATCCCCTCCCACTATTCCGCCACTATTTAAAGCATGGCACCCATTCTACCCTAAAGCGAGGCACCCATAAGCTCTATATGTGAACATGTGTTTATTTGGCAAAGGGACTCACTACTAAAGGCTTGCAGCCAATTAAATTAAGCATATGGTTGCTAAGAAATCGACATATGTCCGTTTGCAAAATGTGTGTCTATATTTCTCTAACATACAATTGTTCGATGTGTTATTATTACTACTGTAATTTGTTACTGTTGTGTCAGCTAGCCCTCCTTTCCCTGTTCTCTCCATATAGTCTCCCATACTCTCTCTATACTCCCATACTCTTCCATACGCTCTCTCCTCTCCCACATTTCCCATTCTCTCCCCACCT
The DNA here is from genome assembly GCF_964638095.1 of Poromitra crassiceps. NCBI lineage: Eukaryota > Metazoa > Chordata > Actinopteri > Beryciformes > Melamphaidae > Poromitra > Poromitra crassiceps. The sequence goes on from NC_139623.1 coordinate 1,660,849, forward strand.
CCTCCCTCCCCCTGCTCTCTTCTCCCCCACACCCCCCCCCCCCTTCCCCTCTCCTGCTCTCTCCTCTTGCTCCTTCCCCACCTCCTATACTCTCCAACATTTACCCTGCTCTCCTCCCTTCTCCTGCTCTTTCCTCTGCTCTCTCCTATATTTCTATATTTTCTATATTTCTCTATCAATTGTTCAAAGTGTTATCTTTATTCTGTAATTTGCTACTGGTGTGTCAGCTATTTAGCTAGACATATTCTCTATGAAGCCCTCTGAGACATGCTTGTGAATTAGGGCTATATAAATAAACTTGACTTGAAACTTGACTTGAGTTCAAAATCCTTCTGTTTGCCTAAAGGCCCAACATGACCTTGCCCCTAGTTACATCTCAGAACTCATTGTCTCTTACTCCTCTTCACGTCCACTCCGCTCCTCAAACTCTGCTCTTTTATCCATCCCCTCCTCCAACTATAGGACAAAAGGTGACCGTGCTTTTACCGTTTTAGCCCCTCCCCTTTGGAACCAACTCCCCCTTTCTGTTAGGTCTGCTGTTTCTTTGAGCTGTTTTAAACCTTCCCTAAAAACCCACCTCTACAGGCTTGCCTTCTCATAGATTTTTCTCTCCTGTTTTATCCATTTCTTTCTGGCTTGTTTCTTTATTCATTGTCGCTTTTATCTCTGTATTGTATTATGTTGTTTTTATAATGTTACTTGGTTCATATGTGAAGCACTTTGTAACCTTGTGTTTTAAAAGGTGCTATATAAATAAAGCCTTACTTACTCACTTACTTACCTTCGAGGCAAAGGGAGATGCTGCTTTGCGCCAGACAAACTTTCTGTACCACGGGGCAGAGCGGAGAGGTTACAACAGTGAGGCGTAAAGATTAGAGGACTGTTTTATGCAGCGTACAGTATGAGATCCATGTGGTTGAAACCAAGACCATGTGAAAGGATATGGAACAAGATAAGGACACAGTAAAACACTGCAATAGAAAATGTTGTTTCCTAAATCAAACAATGGCTCATATAATACTCTTATCGTCATTGTTGAATTTCAGAATCATGCCTTGCACATAATATTATTACTGACGCACAAACTATAGGTAAATACACATTACAGGAGATAGATGAAAGGAGAATGTAGAGGCAAATCTGATTAAATATATAGGCTACTATCAGTCTATTTTTTGATCTGATTGAAAGGATCAGTCTTGCCATGCATTTTAAATAATTCATTAAATATGAATAATCTGCGGATATTGCTTTTACCAGTCATATCAGATTATCTCTGAGAATGCTGAATAACACCAGAGTGACGCACAAGCCTTTGTATGTCACCAGGCGGTACATGTCCCCGTCCCTGACTCACAGCCTCTCTTAACAAATTCATGACGTTGAATATTTCAGTAAACCCTCTCTCGCTGCCAGTGACAGAAGACGTCACTGAGGGGAGTCAAGGGTCAGTGGTCAGGGGTTAAGAAGCCAACATCACCCAGAGATCACTCGTCATGACGTCTGTGTATGTGCATGAATCACAGCCAGTTGCATATCATATGGGAGAACTTCACGATATCGATGCACTCTGGAGACTGAAAACCTCTTGAACTCTGGGAACATGAGGAAAATAACATATCAGTCAAATCCTTGTTTGTGTGTGAGCCCCTAATCTGTTGCAAAGTAGCCTAGGTAAACCCAGCCCCCACGTGACCTGCTCTCTCAGTTCCCAGTCACCCTTGTGACTGTAAGCAGGGTGAGCCTGAGAGCAGGTCACTGGGGGCTGGGTTTACCCAGGCTAGTTGCAAAGCACCCGGGCCTGAATCCTTTACACAGCACTCACTTGCTGCTGTTCAGGAGACGGTTTTGCTCTCCGGTCTTTGGCCAGCGGAGCAGCTGCATTGAAGTAAGTGGCCGGGTAACTGATCCGACTGATTCAGACACAGAATAGAAAAGCACCTGGTGGGCGCCGGGTGATGGAGCAGTCTTATTGCCTTGCCTACCAACACGAGGGCTGCAGGTTCAAGCCCCTGTTGTTGCACTGGCTTCCCTACAGAGACAATTGGCCGTGTCTGTGGGTGGGAAGCCGGACAATGGCATGTGTCCTGGTCACTGCACTAGCGTCTCCTCTGGTCAGTCGGGGTGCCTGTTCAGTGGGAGGGGAACTGGGGGGGAAGTTCTTCTGCACATGCTACGTACTCCTGGTGAACCTTGTCACTGTGAATTTGTCTTTGTGCAGTAGGCCTATGCAGCGCAGCGTTCACAGCAATAGCAAAACAAAGATGGAGCAGACAGACAATCTTCAAATGATAAAGTGCAAAGTAAAAAGCCTTTAAAGTAGAGGGCACACTATCTCATGCCTTCTGGTTCTGCCATTCACTAACGGGGCCAAACTATTTGATTGGTACTCTAAGGCCTACAAAATAACCCTGAAACTGGAGGCGTAACTCGCTATCTTCGGATGCTCGGAGTCCTCTCTGAACTTCCCTACAGCTTTGCAACAATCTCTGACACTCGGGACAACTGTCGCCAAAAAACTAATTCTGAAAGAATGGAAGTCCTCCTCTTCACCTTCTTTTCACGTGTGGCTGATGGACATGATCTCTGTTATACAGATGGAGAGACTCAGGTCCCTGAGAACCAACTCGCTTAGAAGGTTCTCAACTATCTGGGACGTGTTTTTGGCCTACTTTGATGAGGTTAAGAATGACAAGTGACTGAGGTTAGAGGTGATGGATGGCTCGCCCACCTGGTATTTCATGGACCCCTTGTGTGGGATCCCACGCGCAATATCTTTTACAAGCACAAGCACCTTATGTGACTGGTACAGTAGCACCATGTTGTAATGTTGAATTTTAATGATGTATGTACAGTATTTTTGTTTGTGTGTTTTGTTTTTCTTTTCTTTCCTGTGTCTGAGTTTGTTTTTCTTGTTTGTGTATTATTCTATAAAAACTGAAAATAAAATATCGAAAAAAATCCTATAAAGTGACATATAGTGGAGTCCATGTAAATGTCCATGAAATAAGTCCAAAATGTCCAGTAAGTCTTTAAGTGATGTATAATGGTATAATTCATGCTATGCTGGACTTCACAGACACCTGAAGTCATTAATAACAATGGAAGTTGTTATAGCACACACACAAATCCTCTGGAATGAAGGTCTCTTGCCACTAATTCTGATAGACAACTTGGAGTTCATGTATTCAACATGAAATGTAAACTTTGCAAATTCAATAGACCACACAAGCTCCATCTTTGTTTGAATTCCATGACTTCTGACTTTGTTCTATGGGCAGGAGATTGCATCGAGGATGACACTGAAACAATGGAGAACGATGTGAATGCAGCATTAGCCTGACAATATGGATGTAGCTTTACATTAATGTTGTCTATTGCAACGTTACGACGATAATGAATACAAACTAGAAATAACCGCATCGCAGTTGTATGGCCCCGCCAACAAGTTAAGTTGCAGTCTACATCCATGTCTGTCCAGCCTCATACAGTCTACATCCATGTCTGTCCAGACTCATACAGTCTACATCCATGTCTGTCCAGCCTCATACTGTATGCGAGAGAGCCGCAGGCAGCCAGCTGCTTTTGTGTGGAGCAGAGTGGAGAGTGCAGCCTGTCGGCCTGGAATCTGCGAGGGGCCAGGGTCTGAATTCGGCCTGAACTACGTTAACTAACGTGGAATGCGATTTTAATGAGCCAGTTAAATTTGCATTCTTAAACATTACCATTTGCTTTATTTTGTATGTTACATACAATTGGCCAAGTTATTAGTTTATGGGTTAGAAATTCTGCCAGATTACAGACACTAGGTGCCATTTTCTCCTTCATTTGGAGGAGAAAATTCTCCTGAAATAAAGATTGACAGCTGTCATGTCGTGATCGGTCGTGATAGGATTGATGAAATGGGGTAGAAATTTGATAGTACTATGTGACTGTCAGCAAACTGTAGATTACGGTTATGAATGAAATCTTGGAAATCTTGGAAAGTGAACTTTTGATGTCAAAAAGTGTGAACTAAAGAAATTTTATTTTTGTGATTTTTTTGCATACATTAATAAATAGGTGCACTGAATACCCAGGTATTTGAACTCAAATTAAAAAAACATTTTTGGGTTCAGCATTAAGATTTCTTTACAGCAGTGGTCTTCAACAGGGGGTCTGTCAATGTTTGTCATAGTAGCCTAGTTTGTGAAAATTTTAAAAGATGTACTATATAGGGGTCCTTGGGCTGAAAAGCAGTGGTTTACAGCAGTGATTTACAGCAATGGTTGTCAACGCAGGAGGCAGAGTTCAGCTGGTTTTCTATTTTATTTGACCTGGTATATGATTCCATTTGTCACACTATGAGTAGGGCTGGGTTCAAAAAATCGATTCTCCGATTTTTAATCGATTTTTATTTTAATCCTCGATTCATATGTCCAGAGATCGATTTTTTTTTATATATATTTTTTTTTATAAAACAGGCTAAAATATTATGCTGTGTGTGGTAGTTGAAACAGTTTCAAGTTGACGTTTATTTATGTTTGTAGTTGAAACAAAAACATAAATAATGTAGGCTACATGAATGGAAATGTTTGATCAATAATATCTACTTTTAGAAATTATATAGGCTGAAATCAAATCACTGCATAATTGTGAAAGTGTCTTTATTGACAGATGAAAAGGTTGTTATTTACCCTTTGTCACCACCTGGTGAGTAAATATATGTGTAACTAAAACCATTAAAATGGACAACAGGTCTGCAACTTTTTCTCCCCATGTATCTACTTGGCTGGTTGGGAACCCCTATGTTACATAACTGGACATGTAATTCAGGGTACAGCTCAAAAAACATTTTGAAACATATTGAAATTGATCGAATCGGAATTAATCGATTCGCAACCTTGTGAATCGGAATCGAATCGATTCTTGAAATTTGAACCAATACCCAGCTCTAACTATGAGAGTGTAATAAATGGTTAAAAGGGTTCTAAGACCGGACCAGTTGGGAGCCACACCAAGCTAAAAACCAAACACACACAAATGTATGAATTGTTAAAAATGTCTCTTGGTTCTGCTGGGGGGCCAGGACTGGCAGCTGCACCCCTCTAGTCCACAGGCTCTACAGGAGGATGAGAAGACCGATTAAGAACGGGTCCAAGGGGAGACGTTTGATAAAAACAAGCAGGTTAAAAACGGGTCCGTTACCCTGGCTCATCTGTCAGGCTCTCCTGGGTTTGGGACTTTCTATTGGTCCAGGGGGATCTACTCCGTCCAGTCTCAGTCCAATTGAGTAGGGAGAAATCCAAACTCAGGCAGATCTGGTCTCTATTAGTCCATTTGTCCCATGCACTGTTGAGGCAGTAGGTGAGGGAGGGGGAGAGCTCACAAGCATAGAAAATAATTCACTTTCCTTTGTTGAGCTCCAATTGTCCGTCCATTTGTTCAGGCCTGGTTTCCATGAAGGCGTGCGTTATCTCAGTACAGCAGTATGCTTCCGGGTCCCGCAGCAGTCTGCCAGTCAGCTCTGCAACACAGCTTTATATACACCACTTCACACCAATCAACAATGCCTTTCAGCTGGGCCACCACAATCCACCTTCACACTAATTAATGCTTTTCACCTTTGCCACCACCCATGCATTCGGGTACACTGCAAAACTCATTCAAAACTCACGCTGACTGGTGCTGCTTCCCACTGTCCACTGTCCACTTCATGACACATTCACCTAATGTCCTAGGTCTCACTCAGCCCCTGATTACACCAGGGGAATGAAATTAACAACCAAGTAGAGTAGAAACCTAGCAGGACTCATGAGGACCAAGATTCACAACCACTGCTTCAGAGGATTGGAATACTTTTGTGGAGACAATTTTTTTTGAATGGCCATCCGCATACATCTGTGCAGACTGCAGTGCAACATTTTGGTGGGAACCCATGAAAAAACATCAATTGTAATTAGGGGTTACATCAGCATGTGAAAGATGTTTTTTCGCCCTCAGCATGGGGACCAATTGATGGGAGAACTCTTTGAGGTTTAAATCACAGGGAAAGTGAGAGCGTTGCTGTCAGACTCATTCAAACAGGACGACATGGAGGCAGCAAGGAACACACAGGGTGGTATGGCCTCCCGTTTTCCTGAGCTTTTCTTACTGCGTTGAGTCGTGCTGCTGCATATTTCATCAACCCCTTGAGGTGGGGTGGACAAGTTCAAGTTCAATCTTCAACACTGCCAGTGGGGACACGGAGTGGGGTGGTTGCTGAGCTAAGTACAGTTCAGTTCAGGGCAGATTCAGATGAAATGTGGATAATGTTATAAATTGTGTTGACTTGCATGTCCCAAAACATGCACAACACACAGCACATGGTTATTACATGGAGATGGAGTTCAACACAAAATACTTTCCAAGAAAGAGCACTATATACAGTTTTATATGATATAATGGGACCAGGCTCTTGGGAACAGGATTAAATGATAGGGTGTACTTCTCCACGGAGGGAAGACGACACCAAAACCTTGTAAAGTTCCGACTCAAATGACCATGGCATCCAACTTGGAGAGCAAAGACTAGAGACAGAATTATCTTTATATCTCTGGACTCAGCAGGAAGGTGGTGCAGGACAGTTACCTCTATAGGCCACTGTCAGAGTTGGGGTCCGTTACTCAAAAAAGTAATGTATTACACATTACACATTACTTTAAAAAAAAAAGTAATGTCTTACTCTACTTGATTACTCCCTGGAGAAATTAATTCGTTACACTACTCGTTACATTAGTTTTGCGTTACTCCGTAACATCGCCTGAGATGCATTGTCACATAATTTGCCAGTTAACAATACAACATTAAACCTTACATGCCCATATATTAGCACAAATCTCTATCGTAATAAGGTAGGTTGCAAAACTTTTCCTGTCTGATGGTGGCTGTGCGTTCCCTGCCATCTGTATTTTGCTCAATATGTTTCTGAAAAATGGCGATTTCATTCTACTATTGAAACTGGCAACATTTCCTCTACCACCATGAGGAGGCAACAAGCCTGTCCATCTCTGATTTTGATGTTACCTTGTGAAAAGCAAGCTTTTGCTGCTTGCTTGGGGTCGAGGCAGGCGACTCAGCTTGGCTCTGCAACCAGCTTTGTGTTAGCATGTTTCCACTGCAGATGCTTTGAGAGGTTTGATGTCATACAGTAGCTAGCTGCTTCTGTCCAGGGCAATGTTTGCAGTGTCACATTCTTGTCCGCCCAGCGCTTTTTGGCAGATTGCAATCCAGGCAGATTGCAATCCAATTATTATGGAGCATACCGCACTGCGCCCACTACACTATAACGTTGTATTTGCGAGGGGTATTTACAGACCCCATCGCTGTATGTGGGTTTCTCTTATGGTTTACATTTCATTTCATTTTATTTTTGTCCAATATTCAGATAGGCTATTCCAGAATTGCATGTTGTGTTAAAATAAATATTATTATTTCTATCTAACATGTTTTAGCCTGATTTAATTGTAAAACAGAGTGCAAAAAGTTATGCAAAGCCTTCTGGGAAATTTTACCTGTGGAAGAGGAAAGTGGACAGAGTTCCCAGCATGCCCTGGGGGTACTGTGTTTTTGTGTCAATTGTTTGTTTGTCAATGTGTTTTGGAGGTTAAAATGATTTCTTGTTCTATACTGTATGCATGATGTTAGTTTTCTGCAAAGTTATATGTCGACTAATACTGCTGTTCTGCATGCTAATACAAAGTTGAAATATTGGCACCATGGGTGATTCTGCTGTGCAGTTAAGTGACCCATCCCCATCTGAGGGGACAAGATCTGCTATTAAAACGGAGATCTTTTCTCTCTATACTTATCTTGCTAGTACGCAAGATTAGTAACTGTAATGTGATTACTGAACTTAGGGACAGTAGTGCCTTACACTACTCGTTACCGACAAAAGTAATGTGATTACAGTAACGCATTACCCCCAACACTGGCCAAGCTCGGGGTGATACTGAAAGCTGTAGTTCTTCGAATGGCAACTTGAGGATGGCTCCAAAAGGGAGTTGTTGCTTGTTTTTAGGATTAAGCATATTTACAGCCTGGCTCAAAACACGGTTTTAGCTTATATAGCTAATTTTACCAGGGGAAGGGGGCTGCATTTTTATATAACTCAGGCGGTCGCCTGTCCAGCGATCGCGCAGCTTGCCGACCACGGACCAATAGCAGGCGGAGCTACGGCCCTGGGAAAAGCGGCACGCCTGGCCTTGTGCCGTCTCGTGCGAGCTGCGCAAGAATCCCAAGATGGCGGCGGCCACACTAGGCTTCAAAATGGCGGGAGTCCAAAAACCAATGGGTGACGTCATGCTGACTTCATCCCAGTGACACAGTGATTATGTCTGACCCGAGTAAATGTTTTACATGGCAAAAGGGGGATTCGACAACAAGAACGGAAGGATCATGAACCCCGAGAGACCTGTAATTATATCGGTGCCATGCCATTTGAAGCCATATGGCCCGGTACTGCTGAAGTCACATTAGGATGTGTAGTCTTACACCATGATACTGTAGCGTTCCTGGTATTTGTTGGAATCAAGAGGCTTCTTGTTGGTACAGGGCTTTTATTCACAGTTATTATCTTACAACTCTTGGCGGTTGCTACGCTCTTAGCTAGCTAGCTGCTTCCTTGTTTTCCTGTTCATGGAGACTGACTCCAGGCATGCGCTGTCAGACAGGAAGTTCCCCATGCATAGCATTCCCCCCCAGGAACACTCCCACACATCAGTTCCTAGCTGCAACTGAGACACTCCCATTGCACACCAAAACCCCGGATCGCTACATACTCCCCGCCCGACAAAAAGCCAGCTCCCACGCTGGCACCACAACCCACACATATCCTCCTGTACCAAAACACACCCATAACATTTCCATACCCCACATAGTCTCTTCTTTTTTTCAGCACACTTCTTAATTTTTCAACACATCCCATTACACACATTTCCCCAGCCTTTGTAACTTTTTCCAACATTATTTCATCCCCCAACAATACCTCATGCCATGTACATTATCTTTTCTTTTCTTTACAACCATTTCAAAACCACCACCATCCTCTCTCTTTTTTTTTCTTTTTTTCTTTTAGTACAGCTCAAAGTCCCCCAAATGTCCTGGAGCCCGTTGCTCTCTGTGCGGCCGTGTTACTCTCTGTGATTCTGCCTGTGGGACCAACCCCGCCTGCAGTGTTTCTGAGACAGCAAGTCCCTGGGTGGTGGCCGTCCGGTCACGGCCGGACGCCCCTCTCTGTGGAAAAGGATTCCTTCTCCCAGCGGGTCTGGGTGAGACCGCTGGGCGGCTGAGATCTGGAGGGAGGATGCATCCCCCCCAGTACGGGGCCAACCTGTCCCGGTGGAGTACCTTCCTGCCACCAAGTGGCATCTGCACTCGGTACAGCACCTCCCCCATTCTCTCCAGGACCTTGCACGGCCCTGTCCAGTGACAGTCCAGTTTAGGGCATCGCCCTTTCTTCCTCCGGGGTGTGTACACCCAGACCGGCTCCCCCACCCGGAAATGGTTCCCCCTCGCCCTCACATCGTAGTTCCTTTTTTGTCTCATGCCCGCCTTTTCCAGCTGGTCTCGAGCGAAGTTATGAGCGGACTCTAACCGGTCTTGCAGCCTCCTGGTGTACTCTCGCCCCGGGGGCGCATCTGGTGCGTCCGGTGGTTTGCCGAACGCCATCTCCGCTGGTGTCCGCAGTTCCCGGCCTAACATGAGCAGAGCGGGTGTGCAGGAGGTGGACTCTTGGGCCGCAGATCTGTAGGCCATGAGGATGAGGGGAAGGTGCGTATCCCAGTCCTCTGGTGTTCCTCGGTGAGGATGGCCAACTGCTTCCCCAGCGTCCGATTGAATCTCTCCACAAGGCCATCGCTCTGGGGGTGCAGTGCCATGGTCCGCGTCTTCTTGATGTTCAGTCGCTCGCACATGGTGGCGAACACCCGTGACTCAAAGTTCCTCCCTTGGTCACTATGGAGGGTTCCCGCCTCCTGGTTGGGCAGCGCGTATGCCTCTGGCCATTTTGTGAAATAGTCCATGGCGGCCAGGACATATCGATTTCCCTTCTCCGTGCGCGGGAACGGTCCCATTACGTCCACCGCCACCCTTTCCATGGGAGCTCCCGCTGCTAGTTGTTGGAGCGGGGCGCGAGACTGGTCTAGCGGACCCTTGTACGCTGCGCAGAGGTCGCAACGGCGGCAAAAGTCTTCGATGTCTCTCCTCACCCTCCCCCAGTAAAAACCATGCCTAAGGCGACGGAGGGTTTTATTGACTCCAAAATGTCCAGCCCCTGTGGTTCCATGGCAGCTCCTGCACACCCCCTCTCTCAACGTCCTCGGCACTACTTTCCGCCACTTGCTTTCTCCCGTCGCTGGCTCCTTCCAGGACTTCAGCAGCACCCCATTGCTCAAACTCAGGGTTTCAAACTCTGACCACAGTCCCTTGGTTGCGTCAGTGGCCCCGGCCACCTCTTCCCAGGGCGGCTTCTGGCCGTCCTCTACCCACTGCAGGACTGGCCACAACTCCATGTCGACGATGTCGTGCTCTTGATGGGCCCTCCAATCCGCCGCTTCTGCCACCTGCAGCCCCCTGCACACCGGTCCATCCCCAGTACGGTTAGGGCATATCCTCGCTTCCTCTTGGAGCTCTCTCTCTCTCACTTCTCTCTTCTCGCAGTACACACACCCCCTCTCGGCGCAGGGCCGTCGTGACAGGGCGTTTGCGTTGACTGGCGCGCTCCTGCCCTGTGCTCTATGGTGAAGTTGTAGTCCGCCATCCTTTCTAACCAGCGGCACACCTGCCCCTCCGGCTCCCGGAAGGACCACAGCCACTGCAACGCTGAGTGATCGGTCCTGATGGTGAATCGAGGCTGCCCCAGGAGGTAGTATCTGAAGTCCCGTAATGCTGAAGTACGCCACCACCCTCTCTCCGTCCGACCCCGTCTGGGACAGCACGGCCCCCATACCCCCATTGCTGGCATCAGTGTCCAGTAGAAACGGCAGGGTGGGGTCTGGTGCTCTGAGCACCGGAGACTCTGTCAGCGCTTTCTTGAGGGATTCGAACGCTATGTGGCATTCTGACGTCCAGTGGAAGTCTGTGTTCTTTTCCTTCAGCCGGAACAGTGGCTCTGCGATTTTAGAAAACCCCTTCATGAATTTCCTATAGTATGAGGCGAGCCCCACGAAGCTCTCGAGTTCTCCCTTGTCCCTGGGGGTGGGCCACTCCACTAGCGCCCGTGTCTTCTCTTCCAGGGTGCGGATGCCCCCCGCGCCGATGCCATGCCCTAAGAACTCCACTTCCCTCTTCATGAAGTGGCACTTGTCTGGGTGTAACTTCAGACCCGCCTCGGCTATCTTCTTCAGGACCTTTCGTAACGCCCCCACTGCTGCCTGGAACGAGCCACCGTGTGTCAAGATGTCATCCAGATACACGACGCATTAATTTTGGGGAATGTCCGCCAGCAGCTTCTCCATTAGTCTCTCGAACGTTGCTGGTGCGTTGCACAGTCCGAAACTGAGTACTCAAAACTGCCACAGCCTCCTCTCGGTGCGGAAGGCGGTCTTTGGCTTGGCATCGTCGCAGAGGGGCACCTGCCAGTACCCGCTGCGGAGGTCTAGGGATGAGAACCAGGATGACTCCCCCACCGCATCTAACAGCTCTTCGATGATGGGCATCGGGTACGCATCTTTCTTAGTCACTTTGTTCAGCCCCCTATAATCTACGCAGAATCTCATCTTCAAGCTATTTTTCTTTTTTACCAACACCACCCCCGACGCCCACGGGCTCTCGGACGGCTCGATGATCCCCGCACGCAGCATGTTCTCCACGGCTTCATTCGCTATTTCCCTCCGCGCCGCTGGGACTCGACGGGGATGCGACCTGGCGGGCCGCGCCCCCTCGGTGTCTATCTGATGCTGCACCAGGTGGGTACAGCCCAGCTCATCATCTGACATCGCGAAAATGTCTTTATATTCCTCTATTACTCGCCACAGTTCTTCGCTCTGTTGGGGTTCTAAACCCTCACTCTGGCGTTGATGCAAGCTTCTCAGCACCGCCAACCTTGGTTTGGGGGAGGGGTTTGGTGCGGGGCAGGGGTCTGGGTTGGGGGAGGGGCTTGGTGCGGGGCAGGGGCTTGGTTTGGGTGAGGGGCCGGGGGTTGCTGGGTGGGGCCCATGCTCAATCGTGACGCGGTAGACGGTGATGCTATTGACATTTGGTTGCTCTCCCGGAGCGGTGTGAGGGTGGACCATCTGGACTACTGGCCCCCCTGCGAACGTAAGTGTCCTCTTTCCCAGGTCTACTGTGCATTGGTTTAGCGTCAAATAATCTTCCCCCAAGATACAGGGCCCCGCCATCTCCACTACCCATACTGGAAAGTTCACTGTCCATCCCCCCACAGTTATCATCACTGATCCCTTTCCCCTCATCGGCATCAACTCACCGGATACTGTCTTCAGCTGCTGTGCCGCTGGCTGCTCTAGAAGCGCTCCCTCTGGCATCATGTTGGAGTTCACCAGCGTTGCCGTACACCCCGTGTCCACCAGGGCGACACAGGACTTTCCTTGCAGGAAGACCAGAACATGGCAGCCGTTCATCTTGCGCGGCCCATTCTGCATGCTGACAGCGCCGGCGATGTCGTCTGCTTCGGGGGAAGGCAGAGCCCCCCCTCCCCGTCGATGTCGATGGGCTCCCTCCCGCGGTGACGTGGCCATGGGGGATATGACATCGGAGACCCGTCTCGCCCCTTCTAGACGGGCCCCGTGCCGTTTCCCTGGTTCCACGTTCTCCGGCGGCACTCTGCTTCCCGATGTCCGGGGCGCCCACAGCCCCAACAGATCATGCTCCCAGACCCTCTGGGTCGGTTATTGCTTCGTGGGGTGGGCTGCAGAGAGGGGGTGGGCTGCAGGGTCGCGCTTCGGAGCAGTTGTTCTTTTAACTGCCGCACCGATTCAGACAGCTCTCTCACCGTGCTGCCTTGCTCCGCCAACGCATTCTTCCATGCTGGCTCCTCCTGGAGCGGGCTCTCCGCTGCCATTCTCACCATGGGGGCGGCCTTCATCGTGCCGCTGTTCACGCCCCAACCCTCCACTGTCTCTCTTTCCAGCGCCAACTCCAGCGCTTCCTCTAGTGTCTTTGGTCGCCTCAGCATTATTTGATTGCTTAGACTCCGCGGTACGATTGCCTGGATAAAGTAGTTTCTGGCCAACTCATCCAGCGACTCTGGCGGCAGCTGGCTGTATGCGCGCCGGCTGAGAATCTCAATGTCTGTTGCCAGTGCCCGCAGCGACTCCCCCGGCCGTCTAAGCCTGTTACACAGTTCCGCAACCATGATGCCTTTATCTTCGCATCGGCCGAAGCGCCTCCGTAGGGCCGCTACCACCACATCCAAGTCCTTGTATCGGCCATTGCTGCCACGCACGTTATAGCATCGCCCTCGAGGGACATCACAAGATGGTTGGCTCTCTCCTCCCTCGACCAGCCATTTATGTCTGCCGCCATGTTAAACATCTTGCAGTATGACTCCCACTCGCCTTTACCGTTGTATTTCGGGGGATTCACTTCCCTCTTGCTTCGGTGGGCGCCGTCCCACGCCACCTCGGTCCGCGCCATAGCCCCGTCACTGGGCCGTGGGATAGCTTCTGTGGCTACGGCAGCTCCGTCGTCTGGCTCGAGCTTCACCCTCACCAACACCCGGCTTTCCACTGCCTGCTCCGCTTGGGTCTCCGCAGGAGCGGCTATGTCTGCCTGGCCGTGCTCCTCTCCGGCCGCCTGCCTGTCCACCCGGGCTTTCTCCCTTCCCGCCTCTCGTTTGATTCCTCTCCGCTCCCTCTTCCGAAGCTTATTTACCATCTTTGCCGACACTAAGGCAATATTCCCTGCTTAACTTCTGACACCAATGTAGCATTCCTGGTATTTGTTGGAATCAAGAGGCTTCTTGTTGGTACAGGGCTTTTATTCACAGTTATTATCTTACAACTCTTGCCGGTTGCTACGCTCTTAGCTAGCTAGCTGCTTCCTTGTTTTCCTGTTCATGGAGACTGACTCCAGGCATGCGCTGTCAGACAGGAAGTTCCCCATGCATAGCATTCCCCCCCAGGAACACTCCCACACATCAGTTCCTAGCTGCAACTGAGACACTCCCATTGCACACCAAAACCCCGGATCGCTACAATACTATTTCAGGTTGCAGTAACAGTAATTTGACAATAGGAATATCAACCAGGAGTCCACCGGCAAACACTGTGTGTGTGGTAGTAATGGCTGGATGTTCATCTCCTAGCATCTGTGAAATCTTCACATCTCTGAACAACCACAGGCTATATCGCAACGTTCAGTAAAAATAATAACAAAATGAAATACTGTGTTCATATCTTTTTTCAATTGATCTCAGGGCAAAACCACTTCCACGGGACCCTGAGAGGAACGTGGGCAGAAGAAAGAGATGCTCTCTCTCACAGGCCGTCTGGTGAGTAATAGGAATGAGTGATGGGAGAGTGAGTTGAGATACCTGTTGCAACTGTAATTGCCTACTGTGCTATCTCAATGTCAATTCCCAAAACTTGTTTTCTGGGTTCAAAAAATGGTTAATTTAAAAAAGATGGCTTGTATAAGATACTGCAAGATAGTGTTCCTGGGACACAGAGATTGATTAGATACAAAGGATTTGTTGATGATATTAGGATTTATAATAACGAATAATAGGATTTGGCCTATTGGCGCAACAGAGTCGGTGTTACTTAGATCAGTGATTCCCAAACTGTGTGGGCCGCGGCCCACTAGTGGGCCGTGGAGGTACTGCAGGTGGGCTGTGGAGGTACTGCAGGTGGGCCACGAGTGGTCTGCCAACACTCCCGATTTTCGCGGGCAATCAAATGGCTGTAGCAGGGTCATTTTTTTAGCTACAGTGGAGATCCTGTTAGCAGAATAAACTAGAAGACCTAAGGGCCTGTGTCCACCTAGCGTCTTTTTCCGACTGTTAAACGCTGGGAGTGCGCTGGGGAGCGCTGATCCCAGCGCACAATATACAAGGAAGCACTCTGAAACTAACGTTAGTTCAGTGCGGTAGTAGCTTGATAGCTGACAGCTAGCAAGCTAACAACACAGGTAGGCTACATTATTAAAAGCAGTAAGCACAACACACAATTTAGCCTTTCTGTCTCTGTTGCGATAGTTTCTCCATATGATTAGTTGCCAGAAAAGGAGCACCCGACACCAGCGTCTTTCTGAAAAGTTAAATTATTCTCAGCTGGAAGCGCTGGGAGCTGGCGCACAAAAACGGCGGAGCGCTCTGAAAATATACGCTGGGTGCAGCGCACTTTCTCTACACGTCCGTGTGCGCCGGCATACGCTCTCCCCCCATTGGAAACAACTGAAAAAAGACGCTGTACCTGAGGAAAAGACGCTAGGTGGACACAGGCCCTAAGGCATCCATAGGTACCATACCGTAATATGCTAGCTTGTCAGCAGGGGGGCTAAATAACGCTCCAAACATAGGTTACATTTTGCTGAGGGAAAACTATTTCAAAGGGGCCCCTTGACCTTTCAGTTCAATTTATCTGAATGTACCCACGAGTCTCCCCTTTACAGATAAGGTAGCATTTTTCACAGCCTAGCATTAATAACTTGTGGATTGATTTCTTCTGTTTTTGCTCATCACATTTTGTCTCAACAAATGTGTTATGCATACAAATACTTCTGATGAGTAAGGGGGGAGAAAATGTTGGCAGTCTGCTTTTGGGTATTTTGCCTAAATGTTTTTATATGTGGATGGATTATTAATTTCCCTTATGCCCCAGTTCACATGCTCTGTTAATGAAATAAAAAATATATAATCTAAAAAATATGAAAATATGATGAAATACATAATTTTTGTCTTGTGTGTTAATCAGAGTTGTGATTAAAGGGTTGGGTGGGCCCCCGGAAGATTTTCAGATTTCAAAGTGGGCCGCGGCATTCTTAAGTTTGGGAACCCCTCCGTTAGGGTTTTGCCTGTGATTTTCCTCTGTTGCTGCCTTTAATCTGAGCTCACAGGTTACTCATATTGCCAACATGTTCCTTCAAGTTCCAGTCAGTCTCAAGGCCTTTCAATGTTGTTGCTCTAACGATACTCTACGGTGCTTCAGCTCTCTTATACCCAGCTAGATGGAGTTGCAGATAGAAATGTCAGCTTCAAATTCTCACAACCCTACAGCACTATAGCATCAATATTTCCTGGAACTTACCTACACTCTTCATCAGATCGGCTGCTGTGTTCGCTTTATGTGCTGCAATGTGAAGCAATTAAGGGAAACTTGGAGAGTTTTCTGCATTTACCATTACTGATGAGGCCATCACACGCAAACCTATGGGAAAGCATCTGAAGTTATTAGGGAAAACACATAAAACTAAATCATATGCTCATTTTTATTTTATGTTATCGTATCAGCTGGTGGGAAAGATTGAGTTCTGGCTGTTAGGAAGCTGTATTTTTCTTTCCCTTCTTCTATGAATAAAGTACTTTAGTATATTCTTTAGATTCCATAAAAAGACTAGGAATGCACAGATATAGCCACAAAATACTCTCTGCAGCTATCAATCGCGCATGCATAAAAAAGCACATTTTGAGTATGTGTGGTCCATGTATTTGTGTATAAATGCGTGTGTGTGTGTGTGTGTGTGTGTGTGTGTGTGTAGTGCACTGTGAAAGGCAGAGAAAAAATTGACAAAGTAAAAAGTGTGCCTCCATGTAAATAATAGTGTAAATCATGGTTCAAAGAACAAATGGCTCTCCAAGTCTGCAGCCTTGAATGCATAAACTGCGTCCACACAAACCTGGCAACACTATTTTGCCAATCTTATCCCATTCCATGCATTTTTCTCTCCCCAAAAATGTCTTGCACTTTAATGTCAGCCCCGCTAAATGAGATGCAATCTGAAAAGGCTTGAAGGCAAGCAAAGGATAATATGTGCAAATAAATCGAGAGAGAGCAGGTTAGACAAAGCAGCGAGTTAAGAACGCAGAGTGGCTCAGCTGTATTTAGCCATGTGTCAAACAGGGTACGTGGAGATGAGAAACAGCCTTCAAAGCTAGTAACATTGGTGAGTGGGTGGATAAACACTCGCATACAAAGACAAACAGATGAATACATTGAGAGGCTGACAGAAGAGACGCAGGACAAACGAAAAGAAAGACAATCAATGAGTGGAGGAAACAAAGTGCTAATCTGCAAGATCCTGTTTTTTGTTGTTTTATGTTATTTGGTTGGCATCTTTTGCACTAAGCACTCATTGCTGTGGGGTTTATGCACTGCTCTTCCCACAGATCAGCTGTCTATCAAACAGTGTGTCCAGACATCTTTCTCCTTGGCTTTTCTGTTGATAAAGTTTGACTTTGTGTTGGTGGCTGTTCAGTCATGGTGGCTATCGCTGCTCATGCTAACTACCAGGGTCTTCTTCTATTTAGTCCAAGCAAACCAGAAAAGGAAAATGCATCACTTCCAGTGCACCATCACTTCCAGTGCACCATCACTTCCAGCAAAGATTATTGTTGTTGACATTATTTATTAGGAATAGCCCCTTGAGATGAACCATCTCGTTTTCAAGAGAGCGTTTAAAGACAGAGCGTCTGAGATGTTTGTGCGAGGAGTCACAGTAAAACTCCTCCCTAACACAGAATTAACATAATGTTATTGCTATGAGTTCATACAGTTCAGTCAACATTTGTCAACACAATAGCTTCTCTCCAGAAGCTGGAAACCGGAGAGCCCAAGAATCTGTGATGCCATGACAAGACAAACTGACTTTGCAGACCCACGTATGTTTATTTGAGCTTTTACATTTTCAAATGAGCTGAGCCCCATTCACTTTCAACAGGAATTTGTCTCTTAGTGACGCGATGAAGAGTTTTGTCTGGCTCCTTTCAGCTTCAGGGAAAACATAACTGTGGTGCTTACAAGGAAATAAAAGTGTATTATAAACACATTAGTACATTATTATAATCAGAGTCTGATATAATAAGCACAATGTGCAATTGCTCCATGGGACAATGGTATGCTGCATGGCATTTAAATGCACTTTTCTGACATTTATCTGATGATTATATTCTTTTTCTTACACTTTTATTTTTAATTTTTTGTGCGGACATGAAACAGGTGGAGTCTAGGACCTTACAATTCACTCATCAAAGAAAAAAACAGAATAGAAAGTTAAAAATTAAAGTGCAGGAGCGGTTCACAATAATAACAAAGTTCTAATAGACAGAGACAAGACCAAGACAAAGGTTGGCTGTTAACTTATTAGACATATAGGTTGTAGTAATAGTCCCATTTTTCCCAAGATCTATCCCCTTCTCTTTTTGAAGTCGGAGAGAGGTCATCTTTTCCAGTGAGCGGATAGAGCTTAACTGTATTGATAAAGAGGGCAATGGTGGGGGGATTCTTCTGTAGCCAGCATTTGGTAATTGATTTCTTGCTTGCGGCTATAAGTATCTTCAAAAGATATGTGTCACTTCTGCCGAGTCCATCAGGGAGGATTCCGAGATATAGAGATGCAAAAGAAAAGTCCAACTTCAGGGCCAGCATCTCAGAGATGAATTGGTTCACTTCTTTCCAAAACGGTTGAATACATGGACACAACCAAAAGATATGTGCATGATCAGCCGACGTGGAGCCACACTCCCTGCAGCAAGAATACTGAGACCCACTGAATTTAGACTTCTGGTTGGGTGTAATAAAGAAACGTATAAGTGTCTTCCAACAAAAATCTAAAAAAAAAAAGAATTTGTGGAGGTGGATCGAGTTTCCCACGCTTGAAGCCATATTTCCTCTTCTATTACCCTATTGGTTTCTTTTTCCCAGTGTTGCCTAATGTAATTAGTTGAATTTAGATTAATTGAGGTAAAACCCTTATATAATTTACCTATTATACCTTTGTTGTTTTTAGCGTCATATGCATTAATAAATACCTGGGTTATTTCCGAGGGTACAACGGGGTCAGGCCCCCCCACCTCTTTTAAGAAGAAGTGATGGACCTGTAAATACCGATAGAAGTCCTCTTCGGAAACAGAATCAGTATCAGAAAGACTTTAATGATCCCCGGGGGGAAATTGGGACAAGTTACAGCAGCTCGCACTCAGAACACACATAGCACAACACAGTATCACACAGTATCTCCCTAAACTTAAACAGTCAGTACAATAAGTAAAATGCAGTAAAATCCCGCGAGACTTTCCTGCCGGCTGGCCTGTGGACCATACAGTCTATGCTGTGGACTGACTTGACGAGAGTTGGTGACACTGACCTGAAATGAGGAAATGGGATCCTTGTAAATATGCTGGAAATAGCCCGGGGGAGATTGGCAGTCTGATGTTTCTTTATATATATATATAATGACGATATGGGTCGAAAACGGCAATTAAACTGTCTATTTAAATGGAGGAACAGCACACTGCCATGTGGCCCCGACGGAGCTCAATTCTAGGACTGCAAAAAAAAGATCTCCAAACAACGCGTAGGAGGCACAAAAACGCTGCGGAGAACACTGGGTGAGTCGTCAGATAATAATTAATGTGAGGAGAGGGCTCCAGGTTAAAAAAAAACTAAATTCTCCGTTAAGTCAGCTTGCCAATTACATGTGGCTCGGCTAAGGCACAGTTAACCTATCGGCTGACTCAGTCTCAGGGAGACTGAGTGTCTCCGAGGTGCTCTTCTTCTTAGTGAGGCGTTAAAGAGTCCAATGGCCACAGGCAGGAATGATTTCCTGTGCCTCTCTGTGTTGCATCTAGGTGGGATCAGCCTATCACTGAACGTGCTCCTGTGTTTGACTAGCACGCCGTGGAGTGGGTGAGAGTCATTGCTCATGATGGAGCGTAGCCTGGACAGCGTTCTCTTCTCCGACACCGCTGTCAGAGAGCCCAGCTCCAGCCCCACAATGTCCCTGGCCTTATGGATCAGTTTGTTGAGTCTGTTGGCGTCCGCTGCCTTCAGCCTGCTGCCCCAGCACACAATAGCATACAGGAAGGCACTAGCCACCACCGACTCATAGAACATCCTCAGCATGGTCCGGCAGACGTTGAAGGACCTCAGCCGTCTCAGGAAGTAGAGACGGCTTTGCCCCTTCTTGTAGAGTGCATCAGAGTTCTTAGCCCAGTCTAGTTTATTGTCAATGTACACTCCAAGGTACTTGTAATCCTCCACTATGCCCAGCCCAGCCCATAAGAGTGGCCTACGTCTTTGAAGCTGTTAAAGTTTCCCTGTGTCACTATTCGGCATAGTGAAGTGATGCCTCGTTTAGCCCATAATCTATAGCTGTGGTCCTGTGATGCTGGGAGGAAGTGTGGGTCGTACGCCGGCCAACTTAACAACTTGATCTTTCTGTGAAGTTGCAATCTCTTTACCACCTGCAGCCATATTTTCACTGAGAAGGCCACCAATTGATTTTGAAGCAGAATGACCTCATTGACTCTGCTGGGACATCCTAGTACAGATTGAATTGGTGTGTCCATTAACTTTGGGTGCCATGGATGCCATATGGCGTCTTTTTCTTAATCTCGCTTGGGTGCCATAGACGCCATTTGGCGTCTTTTTTTCGAAATTGCTTTTATTCCATTTTTAGATAGTTTAGGACCTTGGGCAAGTATTCAACATGAATCTCTACAAGAATCGGATGCGTAAATCAGCGCAATCTTGACGCGATGGAGTGCTGCCCCCTCCCTTTCTGCTTCAGGGCGCAGCCTTTCTTCTTGAGAGCGCGACAAAGGCCATTTCCCTCCATTCCCTTCCATTCCTCTTGTCCGAACAGTCCGATCCATTTCCTCTATAGCATATCGATAGCCTACATTAGCATAGCGAGTATTTAGCATAGTCATTAGCGATAGATTAGATTTAGATCAGTTTGTGAGATTGTGTGGTGAGTAGATTTGAGTGTTTGGCATATTGGTGAGTGGTTTGTGTGTGTGTGTGTGTGTGTGTGTGTGTGTGTGTGTGTGGGAGATCGCGTGTGTTAGTTAGCGTTAGCAGTAGATTAGCTTGAGTAGTGTGTAGCAGTGTGATTGTGAAGAAAAACAAAACAAAAAAACAAACAAAAAAAATAAGTGTCTGTGTGTCTCTGTCTGTCTGTCTGTCTGTGTGTGTGTGTGTGTGTGTGTGTGTGTGTGTGTGTGTGTGTGTGTGTGTAGTTGTCTCTGTGTGTCTGTGTGTCTGTGTTAGTTAGTTTATAGCCAGGTGTAGCTATAGATTAGCATGCCAAGGCGCAGACGGCCTAGGCCCGGAGCTGGCCAGCTCACACTAGAGCAGGCACTCTGCTGTGCCGTCAGGAAGAGAGATCTTCCAGAGACGGACTCAGAGGACCCCTCTTCTGATCCTTCCTCGGATCCTGCCGAATCCGACACAAGGGACGATGACTGGCATCCACCACCTCGTCATGCCCACCTGGATTCCAGCGAAGGTGAGATGAATCGATTTTCAAAAAATCATCTGATATTGAAAACACATATCATGTATCATATTTTTTATAAACTCTCACTTTGACTACAGACTCTGACGAGTTTGATGAGGAGGAGGAGACTGATCTGGCGCCTCAGAGAGGCTCAGAGGAGGGGGATGTGGCGATGGCGTCTTCTTCAAGAGGTGAGAACCTATACTTTGCAGGAAATTCATGTCACGTATACAGCCAGCTACATCTATAATAATAATAATAATTGATTGGATTTATATAGCGCCTTTCTAGACACACAAAGCGCTTCACATATCAGGGGAGGGAGGGGGAGGGAACTCAACTCATCCACCATGTATTTGTCAGGACAAACGGAACC
This sequence comes from Poromitra crassiceps, assembly GCF_964638095.1. Taxonomy (NCBI): domain Eukaryota; kingdom Metazoa; phylum Chordata; class Actinopteri; order Beryciformes; family Melamphaidae; genus Poromitra; species Poromitra crassiceps. Next base: position 1,682,639 of record NC_139623.1, read on the forward strand.
ATGAGAACAATCTAAACATGTGACTTACAGTACAGTATCTATATAGGAACAGGCATCACTGGCCAGCAAGTAAACAAACCATTGGAGGTAATAATGTAAAAAATAAAAAAAATAAACGCACACACTTTTATTATTCATCAATTTATTTTTGTCAACACAAAGCTTGGTAAGAATAACGATCCTGAATTAGCCTACTAATACCATGTAAAATATAAAATTTCAGAGTTGCAGCACAGCTCTGAGGAGGGGACTGACGATGAAGAGGCAGGTGCTCCCGCCAGCTTTCGTCGTGCCCGGTTGCAGTCCAGTGACGAAGGTGAGATATAAGCCATTTTAGAATTACAATTATTCATCTGATATTGAAAACATAAACTTTTTTCCCTCAAGAATGTATCATATTTTATAAACTCACTTTGACTACAGGGGAGGAGGAGGAGGAGGAGGTGGAGGAGGAGGAGGTGGTGAAGGAGGAGGTGGTGACTGAGCGCGTGCGGGCATCTGCAGTTGGGAAGAGAGGGTCTTCAAGAGGTGAGAATCTATAGATACTTTACAGGAAATTCATGTCACGTATGCAGCCAGCTCATCTATAATAATAATAATAATATCAATTATTATTATTATTATTATTATTATTATTATTATTATTATTATTTTTGTCAACACAAGGCTTCTAATTATTGGAAAAAAGACAGCTTTTTTACATATCACAATTGTCTGAAGAAAAACCTTTGTTTCAGCGGGCAAGTCTCGTCAGGAGGACTCTCCACGCTGGCGTACTATGCCAGACTGGAGCCCCACAGTCTTCCCCTTCACAGCAGTGCCAGGTCCCAGGAATGCGGCTGCATCACTCCAGTTGGACAAGCCGGCAGATTTTCTCGAGCTGTTCATCTGTGATGAGCTGCTGCAGATCATGGTTGAGCAGACCAACATCTATGCTCAACAGTGTATCGCCGTGCTGGATGAGCTGCACATGCCCTACACCCGGGTAAACGCCTGGCAACCGCTGTCTGTGGGAGAGCTGAAGCGTTTCCTGGGGCTACTCTTCCTGACTGGCCTTATCAAGAAGCCCAGGATTGCTGACTACTGGTCTCTTGATGTGGCGATGGAGACCCCATACTTCAGGAAGACAATGCCCCGCAACAGGTTCCAGCTGATTTGGCGCTTTCTCCATTTCTGTGACAATCAGAGGGTCGATGCCACCGACCGGCTCCACAAAGTGCGGCTCATCCTTGATTTGCTCCTCTCCAAATTCAAGGAAATGTATCAGCCCTCACAAAACATTAGTGTGGATGAAGGGATGCTCTTGTGGAGGGGGAGGCTACGTTTTAGGGTTTACAATCCAGCAAAACCGATAAAGTACGGCATAAAGAGCTACATTCTGTGTGATTCAGAAAACGGTTATTGCTATGCAATGAAACCATACTGTGGAATTCACAGCACACTTCTGGACACCGTGCAGTTCCTCATTGCCGGCCTTGAGGGTTATGGCTACCGTCTGTGGATGGACAATTTTTACAACAGCGGGACCGTGAGCCGACGTCTCCTCAGCCTCCAGATGCACTCAGCTGGGACACTCCGGGTGAAGAGGGGCGAACCTGCGTCCTCTTTGCGAGCAACAAGGCCCATATTATTTCGTTCTCTGAAACGTGGCTGGATAGCTCCATAAACGATTCAGAGATCGAAATTCAAAATTATACTATTATAAGGAAAGACAGAAACAGGAGAGGGGGGGGGGGGGTGTGCGGGTACATTCGATCGGACATTTGCTTTAATGTGAGGTCTGATCTAGAATGTGCCCATTTAGAGGCGGTTTGGCTGGACATTTTAATGCCTAAAACCAAGCCCCTTCTAGTCGGGATTTTATACCGCCCACCTTCCCAGTCAGCCTTTTACGAGTATCTGGAGGAGTCATTTTCCAACGCTATTGACCACGGTAAACGCGAAACAATTCTGATTGGAGATTTGAACACAGATATGCTCAAACATGACTCCTCTAGCTTCAAAGCCCTTAAGGCGTTTTGTAAACTTTTTAGTCTACATCAATTCATTTCCCAGTTTACTAGAGTATCCCCCACGTCAAATACCATTATTGATCTTGTGCTTACTTCTGACAAGTCCAATATTTCCAACAGTGGTGTAATCGAATATGGCATAAGTGATCATTCACTCATTTATTGTACACGCAAAACTCAGAGACCAGTAATAAACTGCCACCATACGGTCAAAATTAGATCCACGAGGAACTACAATAAGGAGTCCTTAGAACACGAGCTTGGAAAATCGGACTTGTCACAGGTGCTCAATATGTCAGCGGCAGAGGATGCATGGTGCCTGTTTAAGATTACATTTTTAGGGGTCATTAACCGGCTGGCCCCGGTCAAATCGGTCAGGTTTAAAACTAGAACTGAACCCTGGATAAATGCAGATATCATAGAAGCCATTAAGGTTAGAAATAACAGCCTGCAGAAATTTAAGATTACAAAAGATGAAGCCTCCTTCGGCCTATTTAAAAAACACCGAAATGAAGTAAATAGGCTAATCAAAAAGGCAAAATCAGAGTACTATAATGAGGTAATTGCAGAGAATAAGGATGATCCCAAAAAGCTCTGGAAATCCTTAAATCAATTGGGCTATAATAATAAACTTAAAACTAGATCTCTTAACGTGAACTTAAACTCGGAAGGCACCTTAACATCTGATAAATCCCTTGTCGCTGGCATCTTCAATCGTTTCTTTACGACCATTGCGAGCACCTTGGTTAGTAAATTACCCTCCCACTCTGGACGTTATGGTAAAGACCACATTGACAGTTTTTACTCTAACTTAGGAGTTCGGCCGGGCGACTTCCAGTTTCAGGAGGTGTCAGAGGAGGTGGTGCTGTTGAAGCTCAGGGCCCTCAAGCCGTCTAAAGCTACAGGTATTGACAACATCCCGAGCAGGTTCATCCGAGATGCAGCTGATTTGATTTCACCATATATTACTCATATAATCAATCTAAAGGTCATGTCCCCCATGATTTCAAACAAGCCAGGGTAATCCCCCTTCATAAAAAAGGAAGTAAACTGGAACCAGGAAACTATCGCCCAGTCTCAATCCTCTCCTCCATCTCCAAGCTAATGGAAAGAGTCATTTTTGAACAAATAGACAGTTATCTTGCATCTCGGGAGCTCCTGTTTAAATTTCAGTCAGGTTTTAGAAAATCTCATTCAACTGACACCTGTTTGCTATTTCTAACCGACCACATCAGAAAGGAAGTTGACGCTGGCAAATGCTGTGGTATGGTCATGCTGGACCTACAAAAGGCATTTGACACCGTTAACCATGATATTCTTCTGTGTAAGCTCGGGGCTCTGGGCTTCAGCAGCACTTCCCTCAACTGGGTTAGGTCCTACCTGGAGGGTAGGGAGCAGGTGGTGGACGTAAATGGAACGATGTCATGTCCCCTCCCACTGACGTGTGGGGTCCCCCAAGGAAGTATTTTAGGGCCTTTATTCTTTTTAATTTATATTAACGATATGCAATCGGCCTGTGATTGCAACCTGTTCCTTTTCGCGGACGACTCCGCCCTCTTGTTCTCGCACAAGGACAAGGGGGAGATCGAAAGGAAATTGAGCAGCGAGCTTCACAGTGTTAGTGAGTGGCTCTCAGATAACAAATTATCACTTCATCTGGGGAAAACGGAGGCCATTTTATTTGGGTCAAATTTTAATTTAAAAAGGTCCCCCGAGTTTAAAATCATGGTTGGTGACGTAGTTGTTAACACCAAGGAGGAGATTACATACCTTGGCTGCATTTTAGATAACAAACTTTCAGGAGAAAGCATGGCCGCAAAAGTGATTTCCAAAGTTAGTCAAAGAACCAAATTCCTAGCCAGAATTTCTTCTTTCATTGACAAGAGCGCCCTTGAAACCTTGGCAAATGCTCTGATTCAATGTCACTTTGACTATGCTTGCTCCTCTTGGTTCACGGGAATCACCACCAAACTCAAAAACAGGCTTCAGACCTCCCAGAATAAATTAATTCGGGTTATTCTGAAGCTTCATCCCAGAGTCCATCTCCTCCCCTCCCACTTCCATAGCCTCAGGTGGCTCAGAGTGGAGGAGAGGGTTTCCCAAATTAAATTATGCATGGTTTTTAGGATTATTAAACGGGAGGCTCCTCGTTACCTCACTGACTACTTTTGTAAAGTCAGTGAGGTACATGGCTACTCCACAAGAGGAAGCACCTCCAACATTGTTCCCCCCAAATTTAAAACCCTAAAGGGTAAATGCACCTTCTCCTACTCAGCAGCTATTTTATGGAACAAACTCCCTGAGAGTATTAAGACACTTAACTCCAGGTTCTCTTTTAAGCTTGCCCTGAAAAAATGGCTGGTGGGCTCACAAATGTGGTCTTAAACCTTTTACTTTCCTTTTTATTTTTTTCCTTTCTTAAACCTTTTATTTTCCTTTTCTAATGTCACCTGAATAGGCAGGGTTTTTAAATCCCTAGGTAGGTTCCTCTTTTTAGTATATGAGCTGGTCTCTATCTTATTATTTATTGATTGACGCATTTCTACTAGGTATCTAATTAACTTAAAGTTTTAGAATTTTGATTTGAGTGGTAAATGATATCATCTGTTTGTATATGTTTTTGTCCTGCGCACACACGCGCTCATACCTGCATACAGATTCACTACTCTTGTCCCACACACAAGGACCACAATGGAAACAAGCCCTCGGGCTTTATTGTGTTTTATTCCTTTTGAGCAATATGTTACTGTTGAGTTTGTCCTGTACTTACCTGCTATTATTGTTTCAATAAAGTTATCAATCAATCAATCATCCGGCAGGTGACCATGTCGGATCTGCGAGTAGGTGAACGACTCGCTCGTCATGATGATGGGGTGATGTTCCTGGCATGGCGGGACAAGCGCATCGTCAGGATGATCTCCACCCTCCACCAGGATGTGATGAAGACTGTGGCGGTCAAAGAGAAAGGGCAAAGTGAACGGGTCCTGCAGAGCAAGCCAGCATGTGTTGTAGAGTACAACCAATACATGAGTGGTGTAGATCGACTTGACCAGAAGATCTCCTACTATCCATTTGTGAGGAAGACTTCCAAATGGAGCTCTAAGTTTGTGGTCTACCTCATGCAGATTGCAATGAGCAACGCGTTCACTGTATACAGGAAATGCAATCCTACCTCCAGCTGCAAAGTGCTCAAAGACTTCACCCTGTCTGTGGTGAAATCGTGGACGGAGGCGACATCTGCTTGCCCCACCCCTCCTCCTCCGGCAGACGAGCCACCTCCTCTTCCTCCAGGAAAGACGCCAAGACACACACGCAAAAGGTCAGCTTCAGTGAGGCAGAATGTGGACTTTGCGGGACATGTGCCACAGCCGGTGAAAGTCCCGCCCACCACGAGCAAGGCATATCGCAAATGTGCACACTGCGCAGCCAAGGGACACCGAAGAGAGACCAAATTTGTCTGCCCGCAATGTGACCATGTACCTCTCTGCCTCTACCCCTGCTTTTTCGAGTATCACTCACAGTGATTGTTGAGCATTTTCACAACAAAAAGAGACTAGATAAGTGCCGAATGTGAAACACCAGGCAAAGCTGCTTTGTTTTCAGGATGCATTGTATTTCCAATTAGAACATGCATATCTCATGGTATATGAAAATATACAGTTCTTCAAAATAGCTGATTACATATTATATTATTAGGGGTCCAAGCACGAAGTGCGTGGATCCCTATTGTATCTGTTCCGTTTATTATTATTATTCTGCCCTAAAACAGCATGCACGTCAAAAACCGTAAGGGCTACAGTAGCCAGACCTTGCACATAGGTTGGAAATGTGCCCCACTGCTCAGAGACAAAAAATTAGCCATATTGGCCAGATGGTGGCGCTATAACAGACCCTTTTGCGTATTGACCCATAACTCACACCCATTTAAGCCTGCTAGATTTTCCAAAAAAAAAAACGAACTCGTCCTAGGCCATTTGCCCGAATGAGCCCAAACTTTTTCTGTGTCATCTCTGGACTTCCCTGATCTAAAGTTGTATAAAGAATTTGGATACGTGAAACCGTCTTGAAATGATAAATGTTTAAACTTTGACACTTTGAAACTTTGAAACTTTGAAACTTTGAAACTTTGAAACTTTGAAACTTTGAAACTTTCACCGGAAGCTTGGACCCCGCATCGCCGCTTGCGGCTATATTTATTATTATATTTGCTGAAAAGAGCCCACTTCGAGAGAGACGCACTCACGATCGCACCAGGAAGATGACTCGCCCCCACATCTCAAAGCAGCAGTTATAAAAGATCTGTATGTTTTGTGCTAACTCTGGTAAAGGTCTGTAAACATGGTGTGTGGACAGGGTGACACACGTATCATAACTGTCCTCAATGTCATAGGCTCGGATGATGTCATCAGTACAAGTGTCCAGTGATGTCAGCAGTGATGATGTCATCGACATCGACTTATACGACAGTGGCATATTCATGTGCAATGAATATGCCACTGTCGTATAAGCCACCGACTTGTCTTATTGCTTATTGATGCCTATTTCTTATTGCCTTATTGCTGTCTTATTGCTTATTGATGCCTATTTCTTATTGCCTATTACTCATTGCTTGTTGCCTATTTGTACTATGTCGTAAACGGAGTCCACTGCACAAGAATTTCACACGTGGTACTTGTACCATGGAGTGACAATAAAAAATCTTGAATCATCGCTCGTGACCTTTTTTTGGCTCCAATATACAGCATGTGTTCATTTCCAACTCCTGTGAAGGTTCTTTTCAAGAAAATAAAACAATGCAGGAAATTTTGTGTTTGAATATTTTTATAATGTTACACAAAAAATGAAAGCTTAGAATGTGTAGTTTCATCCAGAAAAAAAAAAAAGTTGATATCTTCTTTCTTTGTGGAAATATGGACTTCAATATCCAGCATGACCCCGTGAAAGTGAGCATTTTGATGTTAGACCAAGCTGTATACTAATATTTGTACAAAATAAACAAAACATTCTTTTGACATACTTTTCCCGCAGGTAAACTAGACATTCTAACCTTTCATTTCAGCTATAGCATTTTGTTCAACTCAAAGCAGAATTCATTCTGTCGCCTTTCTAACATAAAGATGTGATTATCTCAGAAACTAATTTCAGCATGCTCTTTTCGGTCGAAAACACTCTTTTTCAGAGGGGTGTATTTCCAAAATGGAACGGTTTATAAACACAGTTTTTTTTTTAAATGAAACAGAAGGGTTCAAAGTTTCATTGAGGCTATTGGTTGTCCATATAAGAGGAACACAAAAAATGATATGGCTATATTAAAATGCATTGCGGCCTATGTGGCACAGTACAGCAACCTTTTGCCCAAGGGCCGTGGCACCCAAAGTGTTAATGATAACTCAATGTCTTTCCACCTGGCCTCATAGGCTGGGTTGCACCAACATACAAGAGGCCTCAACTGGGCTGACAGATAGTAATCCCTAAGACAGGGTAGGGCCATGCCCCCCCTCTCCCCCGGCCGCTGCAATGTGGAATACCTCACTCTGGGTGTTTTGCTATTCCAAATAAATCTGGACAGGTGCCTATCCCATTCCCTGAACTGTTCAACTCATTGAGTGCCAATGACGACTTTAGTCGTCAATTGCTTTAGTGACGTAGAGTGCCAAAGACGACTAAAGTCGTCAATTGCGTTTTTTGACGGTGGGACGTGGATCTAAGCCTCTTACATCGCCTCTTACAATATGGGAGCTATTGAATGTGTGTAACCTATTTTACAGAACCCTTAGGTGGCGACAGTGCTCTCCAGATTACAGAAAGGCGATGAAAAAACAAAGAAGAAGTCGTTGGGGAAACGGAAATCGCATCGCATCCGTATGCATCCATATGCATGAAGCATACATAACGTTAGCTGTGCCTGCAGCAGCCAATCTGCTCCCACAATTGAGCTCCTCCGTGTCCGCTGCGACAGCCCATCCGCATGATCAGCCGTGGAGTTGTTATTATTCTCAACTGGAAGCATGCGAGCCGGTGACAAACACACGTGGAACGCTGTAAAAAAGCTGGATGTCGCGCACCCTTCACTGTGCACAGCAAACTCAGCAGAGAGCCACCAGAGACACTCCCATACGGAGGAGGAGTGTGCAGTTGAGGGGTGGGAGGGGGGGGGGGGGGGGCACGCAGAGCAGCACACAACACTGACCCAGACAGACCCAGACAGCAGGACAGGATTGGCAAACGCAAGCCAGAATATCCGATGCCCACCAGCAGCAAATCAAGACCAGCAAGAAGCTGCCACCAGCAGCGCACGCAGGGGCCAGCGCTGCTGGTTGCAGCTACAAAATATTATTCTGCCAAACAAAATTCCCTGGCCTTCAATGTTTTATTGAAGGAAATTACTTTTGAGGTGTGACTACATTAGAAAATATTAGCTTCAGAGTCAGTGATGTGCTTGAAATGTTTAATTTCACAAAAGGCTCATTATCTCAGCTTCTAGAAAAAAATGGCTGTTTTTGGTTAAATCAAGCTATCTTCTCCGGCTCATAACTAAAGAATGGAAAATGGGATCAATAAACTTTTTTTGGCAGATGATAGAAGAGAGTCTCATCGTTCTTTGTGCGTGTTCAGTGTTTACATAGTAATATCACACAATATTCTGTGGGCCTCGAGAAATCACTGAAAACGCTCTGAAACTCTGGCACTGGGAGCGTCCGTTCTCCAAAAGTGGCTGGCACTCAATGAGTTAAGAGGCACCTCAACTGGGAGCGCTGCAAACAGGTATAACAGTCTTGGGAGAATGTTCATTTTAATTGTCCTTATTCTGCTGCCAAGGTCAAGGGGGAGCATGTCCCACCTATTCAAATCATCATATCCTGTTAGTCTGCTTGTAGTTGACATCACAAAGTAGAGATAAATCCTTAGTTAAGTAAACCCCTAAGTACTTAATTTGTGACTGAAACCAATTAAGGTGATACCTGTCCATCAGCCCTTGTGAAGGAGCATAATTAAAGGTTAAAACTTGAGTTTTTTGGACATTGAGTACATAGCCCGAATAGCTCCCATACCTTCCCAGGATGTTCATTAGCAGTGGAACCCCAGATTCAGGGTTTTTAAGTGTTATCAACACGTCATCCGCATATAATCCGGGGCGGCTTTAGCTCAGGAGGTAGAGCGGGTCGGCCAATGACGCAAGGGTTGGCGGTTCGATCCCCGCTCCCTCCCAGCTGCTGTCGCTGTGTCCTTGGGCAAGACACTTAACCCTCCTTGCTCCCGATGGTGTGTAGGCACCCTGTGTGGCAGCCTGCCGCCATTGGTGTATGAATGGGTGAATGTAGACTATCTACTGATTGTAAAGCGCTTTGGATAAAAGCGCTATATAAATGCAGGCCATTTACCATTTATAAGCAGATTTTGTTTTCTGCCCTCCCTATACACATGCCCTCCAAGTTAGTCTCCTCTCTGATGGCTTGAGCTAACGGTTCAATAAAAAAACTTAAGAGATATGGGCTGAGAGGACATCCTTGTCTACAACCTCGTTGTAGTACTATTGAGTTTGAAAGACTCCCATTTATTTTGATCCTCGCTGTTGGGGAGGAGTAGAGTGATCTTATGCATTGTATGAATAATTTACAAAATCCAAATCTGTTCATAACTTGAAATAGAAATTCCCAGCCAACTGAAACGAACGCAGACTGCACTTGAATTATCCTTAGTGATATGTTCAATTATATGAAGGGATCTCCTTATGTTGTCGTGTGTTTGCCTATTCCTTGTAAATCCTGTCTGATCCTCGTCTATAAGGATGGGCATTATCGTGTCCATCCTTTTAGCCAATATGGCTGCGTATATTTTATAATCTGTGTTTAGGACACTAATCGCTCTGTAACTTTTACAATCCGTTTGATCTTTTCCCTCCTTTGGAATTACTGATATAAATGCCTGGCTCCATAATGGTGGGAGAATACCTTCTTCCAGGGTGTGATTGAAAGAATATTTTAATAAAGGGAGCAGCGGTTCTCTCATACCCTTATACCACTCTGGAGGGAATCCATCACAGCCTGGGGATTTATTAGCATTAAGACATGAGATTACGCTGTTTATTTCCACTATTGAAATTTCACATGTACGTTTTTTATTTTCCTCTTCCCCAATGGAGGGTAAGTCCAGTGAGTCCAAAAAGTTTTGGATTATTAAGCTATCTATCTTATCTGGCTGTGTATACTGTGCACTTTTCTGACATTTATCTGATGATTATATTAAAAAAAAAGTTTATCTCTGCTTCTAATGGCCATATAATCTGCTAACATAATGCTTCACAATGCACTTCAAGTGAAGTGTTGCTGGAGTTGCTGTAGCCCAGGAGGTCTAGCGGGTCATCCACTAATCGCTTTGGATAAAAGAGGTCGGTAGTTCGATCCCCACCTCCTCCAGTCTGTATGCCGAAGTGTCCTTGGGTAAGATACTGAACCCCAAATTGCTCCTGATGGCTGTGCTACTGCTAGCACCCTGCGTGGTAGCTTGCCGCCATCTGTGTGTGAATGTCTGTGTGAATGGGTGTATGTAGAGTAGTCATTGTGAAGCACTTTGGATAAAAGTGCTATATAAATGCAGGCCATTTACCATTTCATTCTCATTTACAAATACTAATCTGGCTCCGTTTTCTTTCTTTCAGCACCTAGAGGAGCCATGCCCCTCCTCGACATTTCTCCTCTTCCATACAGGCTGAAGAGTCTGTTCTCACTCAGTACGGTTACATGCACAGTTAAGTCGAGCTATGGTTATAGCTTGATTAGGCTATTTACTCGGACTATGTCCTTCTCCAAGTATACATGCACGGGTGGGAAATGGATTTTTTTGATGGAATCACGTTGCCTCCGCTACGATAGTAGGCGATATGCACTCTTTCCCCGCAGGCTCGGCCAATTCTACTCTTACAACTGGTAGCAACAAGTCTCTTAATAATGCAGCTATTTCATAAAAAAATATGATATAATTATACAAACGTTTCCCCTCAAAATGATCACTTCTGGCCCATATAATAGTGTGGCAGTGTGTTTATGTTGAGAGAAGTTTCGCCCTGTGTGTATTTTAGTGATGGGACATTGTTTTGCTGTGTTCTGTGTTTATGTGGTCGAGCGAGGTTGTGTTTATGTGGAGAGAGAGCGCCGATAAACCGTTCAAACGCAGTGATGGTCACATAACACAAAGCTGCCCCTTGTGAGCTTAATACAGTTGAACCTAAGATATTAAATTAAAAAAATCTTTTTTCTAGACACAGATTTAGCTCTACATCAACGAACTTCACATTTAGCTTTAGCTAATCGCTCCCTGGCCGCTAACGTAAGAGTATTACACGCTGTTCGACTTCCGGGTCAAAGAGCATTAGCGTATGCGCTGATCGCCTCATCTTGATACATGCATCTTGATACATGAGTAAATCAACTTCCAATCGCATTATCTGGCTGTGTTAGTTGGACTTTTATAACTTCGATTTCAGTCGAGCTAACATGTTTACATGCATTTCAAAAGTCCAGTTTTAGGCGGACTAACGCAATAATTCGATTTTTTTAAGTGCATGTAAACATATTGAAGTAGTATTAGTACCAGTCCAACTGGCAAGCATCTCCAGAGAAACAGAGGAAGAGATTTGGGTAACACAATGCGGGTACATTAATTAATGCTTAGTTAATGCTTAATAAACAATTAACCGTGTTGACCAAGTATTAAGCTGTACATTATTTAGTTAATAAGTAATAATAAGTAGTTATTAAGCAATATTAAGCATTAACTAACCATTAACAAATGTACCCTTATTGTAAAGTGTTACTGAGATTTGATGGTTGTCTGTGTTAGGAACACCATTCACAGCTGCATAGGGAAGCAAGCATCTTTCAAAGACTTGTTTCCCCACAGCTTCCTGAATTCCATGCAAAACTCTCCATGGAGAGGCAGTGGATGGGAGAGGTGTCCTTATGAAGACCAAAGTGAGGACATTTAGCCCTACTTCACTTCTTCAAAGGGGTTTGTGGTTACAGCTTGGGTTTAAGGTTGAGGTTAGAATAAGGCTTAGGTACTGTATATGTTAGGTTAATGCCAGTTGCAAGAGTCCAGTTCACTTCCATTCATTGTCTATGAGAGGCGGATAATTGCATGTGCATGGCACCACAGGATGGGTGGTGATGTGAACCAGGTCAGTGATGCAACAAGCAGCAGTTGAAAAAGTTCACATGGTGTGGTTGTGGCATGAGAACCAATCACACAAATCTGGTTCTCAAATTATCTTGGTCATTAGCCTAAATGTGTGTTCCTAGTTCCACTTTGCACCATGTCATTTCCCCCCTACAGACATATGATTATGGATTATATTCGGACAAAATGATATATCATAATGGCTACATAGTAATATTTCATTTTCATATAAATACATGTATATTTTGCTACTCTCCATCAACCACTGATATATGAATTGTGATTCAACCTATTCATGAAAGCACGTACCGTTTCTGTGTTCTCTGGAAGACAGAAAGTGATGCATTTGATGTTCCTGGCAGCAGCAGCAGCAGCAGCAGTTTGTTTGGAATAGAAGTAGAACTGGTAGATAGCTGAACTCAAGTGCTGGACACACATTGTTTGATTGACAGGTAATCTGTGCAAAGTGCAGTGCTTAAAGACAGCAGCAATGAGCGCTTAACCAAAGATGAGACAAAAAATAAGAACTCCGATTGTTTAGGGTGCATGGGTTTAGAGTTAAGGTTGGAATTAGGATTAGGTTAAGGCCAAGGTGAGGGAATGGATATAGTCAAAGGAAGGTCCTCACAATGATAGTAACGCAAATGTATGTGTGTGTGTGTGTGTGTGTGTGTGTGTGTGTGTGTGTGTGTGGGGGTAGGTGTGTGTGTGTGTGTGTGTGTGTGTGTGTGTGTGTGTGTGTGTGTGTGTGTTTGAAAAAGGAGGTTGCACTCCAACAAAGGGCTTCTCAGTGGACAAATACTAACTTACACTTATTTATTTGGCTCACATCACAATAGACAAAAGGCTTATGCATTTCGGCACAGAGCCTTCTTCAGAGCGTCTATGTGTATGTGATTGATTGATTGATTGATTGATTGATTGATTGATTGATTGATTTCTTTAGTAATGTGTCACACACCTATGGTGCCCAGCCCGTATGGGCGTATGAGACACGACAAAAAAGGATACAAAACTGAGGTTTATAATTCAGCTTCCATATTCCAGAATGCAAGATAACAAACAAAAGGATACAAAGTGTCATATAGAAAAATAGAACATATTCATTACAAACCTATACAAACAGCATATGTTTTCTTCTTTCCCAGGAATTACTAATAAATTGAGCTATATCAAAGACTCTTATTAAAGAAAAATTCTAGGCACATGCTGTAACCCAAAAGCTTCTGGGTGAACATCAAACACTTTTTCATACATTGTGTGTCTCAGGTCATCGTACAGAGGGCAATAAAACACAAAATGAATTTCATTTTCTATCTCCCCAAGGTCACAACATAAACACAACCTGTCCTCTTCTGGAACTGTGTTGAATCTACCAGTTTCTAAAGCCAAAGGGAGAGTGCCGGATCTGAGTTGTGCACAGACTGACCTTTTGGCTCTTGTGAGATTCAGATACACACAAGGCTCGGTGCAGAAATTTTCTTTAATGAGAACGAACGTGCGAAGTTTAGGTTTGAGCCAGATGTCGGCAGCCCATTTCTCTTTGTGTTTCTCTTTGTGTATATCATGGGGTCCAATGCTATTCCCCCAAATATTGACCTTGGGAGTGGGGCTGCTCAGTCTGTGTTGAGATCTGCTGAGAGTCGCTGATGTTTACACCGACACATGTGGGGGGCGCTGCCCAGCATGTTTACACCGACACATGTGGGAGCGCTGCCCAGCATGTTTACACCGACACATGTGGGGGCGCTGCCCAGCATGTTTACACCAACACATGTGGGGGGCGCTGCCCAGCATGTTTACACCGACACATGTGGGGGCGCTGCCCAGCATGTTTACACCGACACATGTGGGGGCGCTGCCCAGCATGTTTACACCGACACATGTGGGGGCGCTGCCCAGCATGTTTACACCAACACATGTGGGGGGCGCTGCCCAGCATGTTTACACCGACACATGTGGGGGGCGCTGTCCAGCATGTTTACACCGACACATGTGGGAGCGCTGCCCAGCATGTTTACACCGACACATGTGGGGGCGCTGCCCAGCATGTTTACACCGACACATGTGGGGGCGCTGCCCAGCATGTTTACACCGACACATGTGGGGGGCGCTGCCCAGCATGTTTACACCGACACATGTGGGGGCGCTGCCCAGCATGTTTACACCGACACATGTGGGGGGCGCTGCCCAGCATGTTTACACCGACACATGTGGGGGCGCTGCCCAGCATGTTTACACCGACACGTGGGGGGGGGCGCTGCCCAGCATGTTTACACCGACACATGTGGGGGGCGCTGCCCAGCATGTTTACACCGACACATGTGGAGGTGCTGCCCAGCATGTTTACACCGACACGTGTGGGGGCGCTGCCCAGCATGTTTACACCGACACGTGGGGGGGGCGCTGTCCAGCATGTTTACACCGACACATGTGGGGGGCGCTGCCCAGCATGTTTACACCGACACATGTGGGGGCGCTGCCCAGCATGTTTACACCGACACATGTGGGGGGCGCTGCCCAGCATGTTTACACCGACACATGTGGAGGGCGCTGCCCAGCATGTTTACACCGACACATGTGGGGGCGCTGCCCAGCATGTTTACACCGACACATGTGGGGGCGCTGCCCAGCATGTTTACACCGACACATGTGGGGGCGCTGCCCAGCATGTTTACACCGACACATGTGGGGGGCGCTGCCCAGCATGTTTACACCGACACATGGGGGGGGGCGCTGCCCAGCATGTTTACACCGACAAATGTGGGGGCGCTGCCCAGCATGTTTACACCGACACGTGGGGGGCAGCGCCCAGCATGTTTACACCGACACGTGGGGGGGCGCTGCCCAGCATGTTTACACCGACACATGTGGGGGCGCATGTGGGGGCGCTGCCCAGCATGTTTACACCGACACATGTGGGGGCGCTGCCCAGCATGTTTACACCGACACATGTGGGGGCGCTGCCCAGCATGTTTACACCGACACATGTGGGGGCGCTGCCCAGCATGTTTACACCAACACATGTGGGGGCGCTGCCCAGCGCTGAGTGACAGCTCACATGGGAAGTTTATCACGGGAACATGTCACCCGGGAGAAATTCATTCAGTCAGGGGGAAAATATGTGCGCCACCAAGAGCTGAGTGCTGTGTGTGTGTGTGTGTGTGTGTGTGTGTGTGTGTGTGTGTGTGTGTGTGGCAAACCAGCATTGGTGGTATAGTGGAGAAATGTCATTATTATTTTTTTGTCATTATCAGCCACTCTATATATCAAATGGAAGTTTAATATCATACAGAAACTATAATTATCCACATGTCTGATTTACAAGATGATATTTTAATGATCCTCATGTGGAAATTGGGACGTTAACAGTAATGGGATACAGCATGGAAGAAAAATAGTGGAGAGAAGATCCGCCAGGACCTGACTGGCTGTAAGGCAGAGAGAGAGGTCCTGTGGGGACTGGAAAGGAGTGTTGATTTGCTGGTATTAGCTGGCCCTGGCCCCTGGGGGTTGGGTAGAACACATGACACAGAGCTCTAGAGTTTCAAACGACACCAGTGTTCTAGAACTTATGACATCACTGATGAGGTCATCAATGATCCATGTCATCTCTGAGTTATGATGACATCACTGATGATGTCATTGTCTGACTGTGATAGGTGTTGTGTGACATCATACGTACAGTATGAAATAATTCAGAAAAATATCAATTTAAATACAATTATGACACAATAATGAACACGAAGGACATCAACGTAGTTCGGTTCTCCCAATCATTCATGAGGCAGGTAAGAGAGAATGCAACGGCAATTTGGGGGGCATACTGTAACACTAAAGCAATAAGTAAATAGTGAGTCATAGATTACTTCTTTGGGGTGAAAAACCCAACACTGACAACTCATCCGAAGCAGCTTAATGAGAATCACATCGTCACGCCGCCACGTTCACATCGCCTGGTTATTTTGAATCTAAGCTCGGGCCGGGTATCGCTCACTGTACGGCTGCCAACCAGCTTTCATGAAAATTACAATTTATGTGAATTAATTCCCTAAATGACAGTGCAGTGGAAGCCGAGTCCCTCCCCACTGCTTACTCATTTGTGGACCGCAGACAAGAGCATGTGTGGAAGCTTCGATTTGAGTTGAACTTTTAAAGAGTGTCAGCAGGCAGCCAAGGGAAATGTCTGCTGGGCTCGCCCACTCTTCCTGCACAAGCCTGTCTCCATGGAGGACGCAAACCCCAAACAGCTATCAGTATTAAGACACAACTTCCTCTTATCAACACCGCCACAGGGAGATTAAACACTTTGTTCCCTAAAACAACTATTATTACGCCTTAAATCACTCCTGTCACGCATGCTTAGGGGGAGCAAACACTTGTTAGAGCAGCCTTAATTACAAGCAGCAGACAATATTCATCTTTTTAAGGTATGAATTATCATTTATGCAACAAATGTGCCACAGCTATGCATAATTTGCATATTGAGTGTCAAACCCGCCATTACACCGGCGTTAAATCAACTCCCTTTGAGGAAAATAAAAAAGGTAGCCACACATTTAAAGCGTCGACAGAGCGGTCCGGTTTGATGAGGTGCTGCGTGTCTGCACCCTAACTGATGCCTTCGCTGACAGGCAGCCATATTGAAAAGATCTGCACTGAGTCATTCTGTGAAGGCCTCGTCCACTGTAGGCAGCCATTGTTTGGCCCATTGTTCCCTCTGGTGACTTAAATAAAGAGTCTCCAAAGCCACACAGCTCTAAATATGTATTTCTGCTGTGTTAATTAGAGACTGTCTGTCAAGCAGGCACCGAGCCCAGGATGAGGGATGGCTAAATATACCAAAACAAAAACAAAGCTCCCAAATGGAAAATGTAGACATAAAGTCACGGACAAAATTGCAAATTTAAGTGGAAAGGTGAGTTTGTGCGTGTTTGTGTGTGTGTGTGTGTGTGCGCGCGTGCGTGTGTGTGTGTGTGTGTGTGCGTGTGTGTGTGTGTGCGCGCACGCGCACGTGTGCGTGTTTGTGGAAGAGGCAAGCTCTGCTGACAGGAGTTGGTGGTTCGGTCACATGCGCAGAGAATGTGACTTGGACGAGGAGCCAATAGTGATTTATTTGAAATGGCAGAAGAGGTCACTGTCAACGCAGCAGAAGCAACAGTGTGGGGATATCAGCCACAGGAAACAATGATCGCCTGTGTTTTGCAATGGTTTGATTTAAATGGGCAATTTCAGATTTAATTCACGATGCAAAAATATGACTTCTAGTTTCCCAATGTCATTTAAGTTTTTTCATTTCCAGAAACAAGCGTCAATATATTGAAACAAGGTCATTCCTAGCCTGGTTAAAAGCATGATGAGAATGTGAGGTCACATTCTGTTTCACTCTACCTACCAGTCTGGATTCCAAGCTGTCCACATGGATTTCAGTGGGCGCACTGGGCGGGCTGCGGGAGGAACTTGCCTTCAGCCATTCAGCGTCGCTACTCACCAAATACAATCCAAATCCACTCGGAAGAATGGCGAAAACGTCTTTTCCGCCGAGAAACTCCGCTGGTCCATACTCTTGTTTTGGTTTAATTGTTGTTATTGAGTCTATTTCTTCAATAACTACACTATGGCTGTGTTTACTCTACTAACATTACCGCTCGTTGTTTCGGGAGCTGCCATACTGTTTTGGCAGCGGCATCCCTGATTCCCCCCCCAATATTTTATTACATGAACAAGACAGATGAACAGGCTCAGCAGACACAAGACAAGAAAGAAAAAAGAAAATGAAAGACATACATATATTATCGGCATTGAATATTACAACGTGGTGCTACCAGCCGCCTAAGGTGTCTGTGTGCTTATAAGAGACATTGTGCATGGGATATCACCCAAGGGGTCCATAAGAAACCAGCCGGGCGAGTCATCCATCCATCGCCCGATTCGCCCCTAACATCAGTCACTTGTGACCTCGTCAAAGTAGGCCAAAAACGGGTCCCAGATACTCGAGAATCTTTTAAGCAAGTTGACTCTTAGGAACCTGAGTCTCTCCATCTGTATAACAGAGATCATGTCCATCAGCCATACCCGAAAAGAAGGTGGGCTTCCATTCCTTCAGAATGAGTCTTTTGGCGACAGTTGTCCCCTGTGTCAGAGATTGTTGCACAGCTGTAGGGAAGTTCAGAGAGGACTCCGAGCAGCCGAAGATGGCGAGTTCCGCCTCTGGCTGCAGGGTTATTTTGTAGGCCTTAAAGTACCAGTCAAATATTTTGGCCCAGAATCCTGTTAGTGAAGGGCAAAAACAGAAGGCATGAGATAGTGTGCCCTCTGACACCTGACACCTGTCACTAACCTTGCGTCACCAGGCTCTTCTCGGCGAGAAAGAGCCTGGCCTCCCTTTACAAGTGATTTTGTCATCCTGCCTGTTTCCGGCCTAGAGCCCGCCCTAGACAGGAAACAACAGCGGAAATAGCTCGTCAACTTGACAATCAGACACAACGAATAAGAAAATAAAACGGCAAACAACAAAACAAAAGATGGACGTACCGAACAAAGTTTTTGAAGAAGTTCTTGTAGAAACATCGCGGATTCACAATATCAAATATTTTTCCGTCCGTGCGGTCCCCAGGAGAGCTCCCGACCAACAATGGGCCCACGGCGCCATTGATGGTGGGCTTGTCCTGGGAGCCTCTAGCCGAGGCCAGGCCGTAGCCATGGACCAAGGCGAGCCTCAATGACGGGTATGAGACCCTGGGAGAGCTCCCGACCGAACTCGGGCCTTAGGCACCGAGGACGGTGGGCTTGTCCCTAAAGCTACAAGCCGAAGGCCGAAGGCGCTGGAGGCCCTGGAGGGCGACTCGGCGTGCGCGCTGCCACCTGAAACCGGCGGTCCTCCCCTCGTTGCCGCCTAGGCAGGAGGGATCTGACCGCGTCGGAGTCTCGCTGCTGCCTCTCCAACCGCTGGGCCAAATCCTCCACGGAAGGACCGAATAGGCCCTCCGGAGAGATCTTGACCCCCAGTAGCCTCCTCTGCTCCTGCTCAGGGAGCTGAGTGAGGTTCAGCCACAGGTGACGGTGAGTCAGAACGGAGAAGGCCATGACCTTCCCGCTGTTCTGCGCCAGGCAGTCAACCATATGCAAGGCGTAATCTGTGGCCATCCTGAGCTCTGTGAACAGCTCGGGGGCGGGGTCACCCTGCATCTCCCGCAGGAGCACTGCCTGGTAACCCTGCAGGATCGCCAGGTTGTTGGTCATGGCGGCGGACTGCCCCGCCGCCAAATACGCTTTTTCGGCCAGTTTGGCCGTCAGTTGGCACGCCTTGGAGGGCAACGTGGGCTTAGCGGCGTTGGAGGCCAGGTGTCTGGCCACCATCTCCTCGAGGGGGGGCATCGCGGCGAACGCGAGCTTCTCCTCTCCCTCACCGGGAGAGGAGAGGTGTGCAGCTGGCCGGCAAGTCCTCCTCGACAAAGAGCGCCGCTCTTGCCCGTAACTCGCCCAGGGTGAAGGCATTACAGGTGTCGCAGAAGTCAGACTTCAGCAACGCCTCAGCTGCGTGCTCATGCCCTAGGCAGTACACACATTAATTATGCCGGTCGTAACCGGCCAGCGTAGCCTCACAGCTAACACAGCACCTGGCTGTCCCCCCCTTTCTCTTGGCCGCTGCCCGCTTCATTGCGCGAGTTCAGCGAAGCTAACTCACAGCAAGCACCCGCAGACTGTACCAGGAATTAGCGGGGGTTATACCGTGTAAGCTAACTAGCAGTAAGCCTGCAACGGTAAAGGTAGCCGAAGTGCTACGCAACGTTAGATGCTGGCTGCACAGGTGCAAGCTAGCTATCTAGCTAATCTGGAGAGCACGGCTTCTCTAGCTACTACTCTCACTTAACGTTACTCTGGCCGGAGTGAACGTGCGCGCTCTACACGGAGGTAGGCCGCGCCTAATGTACTAGCACACAGATACTAACTGCACGGGTGCACGCTAGCTATCTGCAACAATACTGGGTGCGTTACCCCGTCTGGGGACGCAGCCTGCTAATTAGCCTATTGTTCTGTGCTAAACAGTACTAATGCTATTCGCACATATGCAAGCTAGCTTTCACACTTTGAGAGCGGACCTTGGTTAGCTCTCAAGCCTAACTATCGCTACCCCAGCTGGGGAAGACGAAGCACACTACACGGCGGTAGCTTTTTATACAGGTGTTAACTGTAATCAAGACACTCTTAGCTTTTAGATGACTTGTTCCGACGCCGCTGGTGAAGAGAACAGGATCGGGTCCCCGAAGCCTGAAGAATCTCGTCCACGCAAACCTCTCGAGGTGGGCAAAGTGAGACGGAACGAGCCTTTTTTCTTTAGCTTCTAAGAGTGCCAAGTTGAGCTAACACACGGAGCTTCAGATAACACATCCTCAGTCGTGGCTGGTAGAACGGTGAGTGGCTATCCCGGGGCTGAGCGGGCGTGACGTAGTCACGTGGGTGACTAATTAACATGTCAATAGGTATTTAAAGTTGAGATTCTTGTCAAGCCATATACCTAGGTATTTATAAGTTTCAACAAATTCAATGGGGGTACCTTCAAGGGTGGTAATCGAAATTGCCGAGATGATAGGCTTGCCCGGAGCAAATAACATTGCCTTGGTTTTCAGACCATTCAGAAGTAACTTAGACTTGATGAGTTCATGCTGAAGAGCGGCAAAATGTGACTGTAAATTGGACACAGCAGTCCAATTTACCAGGCTAGATCATTCCACAAGCAACAAGAAAGTGTCACTTGACTGAAGACTCTGAAAGAAGTTGATTTGCATAGAAAACAAGTGGAATAAATATAGCCACAAGTGGTGATTGCGGGGTTCAAGCACAATTTGATAAGACAGACAGATAGACAAAACATTTCAGAAGGCAGAAAGACGCAAACAAAAACTGACATGTTGAGAAGATTGAACATGCAATCAAACACTGGCTTGGCCTGTGACTTCCGTCAAATGTAATCTTTTCATTGCAACCATATTGCTGGAGTTGTTCACAATGGCCACATGTGCCGAGAATGTGACTTTGGACCAGGGGCCAATATGGTTTGTGATGATTTACTGATTTGATATGGCAGAAGAGGTCACTGTCAGTGCAGATGAAGTGTGGATATTAGGCACAGAAACAATGATCCCTGTGTTTTGCAATGGTTTGTTTTAAATAGGCAATTTCAGATTCTTCTTGTTTCCAAAGTTTTTTTCAGTATTCCCAGAAACAAGCGTCAAAATGTTGAAACAAGGCAGATCATTCTACAAGTGTCAACTGTATCACTTGAGTCAAGACAATTATTGAAACAATCTGCAACTTTGCATAGAAAACAAATAGAATGATCTCGCCCCATCTGCAAGTTTCCTTCACTCTTACAAAAACAAAACATCAAAACAACAAAAAGCAATGCTAGATGACTAAATGAGTTAAGATGGATTTTTCTTTATTCCTACACTATCATGTATTAGGTGAGGAATTACATAACTCAATGGCAGGAAAAGAAAGCTTTTCTGCAAAATTCATTTGCATTGGATGCATCTCTGCAGACCTGCGCCAGATTCAAATTCATATGACTCACCTCTGAGGAAAGTTGGCACTGTGCGCTAAATTGATTCTTAGCAGGAGCATGCCAAGGTATTTCTGGGGTCTAAAATGCTGTCCAGCAAAATCTGAATTTCCAAACCAACTAACACATTATTAAACTGAAGCTCCAAACCTTGGGAATCCTACAAATTGCTATCTAAAATGCCTAAGCAAACATTTGCATTTTCTCATCAACCAAACAACAGCTGTATTTGTCCCTGCTATACCCAATGTCCAGCAATAATCTTGGCACTTCAGAAAGCTCATGGAGCCTAAGCCTCCAGTTCCCCCCTCCCTCATCAAGAGACTTTTGTTAAATAATTCTCTATATGTGGATACTGGCAGGGGGTAATAATCTATCTCACTCCTCTCTGTTCACAGGTCACTCGGTTCCCATCACTGTAAATGTCATTTCACCGGGCCCTCCCTCTCCCTGCTAGCTCAGATAGAAGTGGCTGTGACTCCACCTCCAGGAAGGTGAAATGTTTTACTGTTCACACATTTCCCCCTCGCTGACCTCAAACAACTGCTCTCTTCCCTCCTTGCAGAATAGCGTTCCTTGAGATCCTTCGGCACCGCCGACCGGCGCATCTGACACATCTGGGAATCAAGCACTCAAAGCACTGATTCGATATCACTCCACTGCAGCTGCACCAGATAGATTACACAGGATATTACAATTACGCCGTTGGTTTGAAAACTCATGTAAATGTAACTTTCGCACTCCCCCATGTCCCCGTCAATAGATACTGTAGTATCTTCAGCGATTATCAACTTCACCTGAAATCAGTCAGTTTCCCTGAGGAAGCTCTTTATCTTTTGGAATGCTTTTTGCATCTGCAAATATAAACCTGGGGCCTCAAAACAGCATTTTGTGAAGAGTGATATGAGCCGTTTACAGTGTGAGCCATGGCCGCACATGCACATCAAAGTCTTGGATGCAGATGAAAAGTAATGGGTCCGGTTGATTGAGCACATCCGCACTGTTTTACCTATCCTGAACTTCCCTCCGACCAGCTGTGGAGCTGCGTTGACTGCATCCATTCCCTAACCCCTTATGCTAACCTAAACCTAATCCGAAATCAAACTTTAACCCTGAACTGAAGTCGTAGTCCTAAATTAACCCTTTGTCGTAGCGAGGATGGGCCAAAATGACTCACCTTAGGCTTTCCCCATCTTTAGGACATTTGCTCCACACAAACTCTCAGTAACACTGACCAGACTCTAGCATTCTCTCTCTTCAGTTCTCCAACTGGCACACTTAAAAGTCGGATCCAATGAAAAGACTGGGGAAAGAAACAATATTATGGTGGAAACTAACTCTAGCATACCCAAACAATGTTTGGAAATGCTGACGTTCAAGAAAAAGACAATTGGAGGCCCTGCACGTTTTCCTTTGTAGGTAGACAAGGACTATGCCGGCAACTCATCTATCACTGTTTATTTTATTGTTTGGCCCGGGGAGCTCAATCCAAATATACAGTAGAGTAGAATCTGTTTCCATTGAAAAATATCACAATGACATGATGTCATCTGCCCAGTTGTTTGATTCACCAAAAGCATTTTGGGATTTTCAAAAGTCAACTGAGAACTGGGGCTTTACAAACACCATGTGCTCTTCACAGGCAGTTTTGGACAGATGGTAGACATTTGTGTAGTATCAGCTTTCAGAGACAATGATGTGTTGCTCACAGCATGGCTGCTCTTGGATGATGGAACATGCACTGTATACAGTACGCACTTGCAAGTATCATCCATGGCTGAGACTTAAAGGCCAATTATACTCAACGTTAAAGACGGAGACGGAGAGAGCCTTCTGTCTTTACTCTGCGTTCATTTTGTGCGTTTTCTGTCCGTCCTCTGAAAGCTTACGGATACTCATTGAAATGGAGCAGAACCACACACACACTCATACATTTCACTCTCTACTGCCCACTGGTGGATGTATTGCTTAACATGATACCAACGTGACAGATGCATGGAAGAATGTGGGCAGTGACGATTACACCGTTTGAAATGGACACATCTATTATTTACGTATGAAAATGGAGTATAAATGAGCCATTAGACTCACTGTTTGACATGGGGCTTAAATGTGCGTGAGCCTTTCATGCAATTCTCGCTCAATTAGGGCTGGAAATTATTTCATTGCCACATAAATTAGCACCACTTACGTCAGATGAGACTGAACTGGCCTCTGTGTGTCTAACAGAATATCATTGGTACACAAACACAAGCCGCCGTCAAGCCGCCAGCCAGGCCAAATTACCTCCGCTGACCAAATGTTTCTGTGTCCCCCCTTAGCAACCATTTTTCAGCCCCAACAGCCAGAATTAAAGACGAAATGAACCCAACAGAACCCAAGTGGCGTGTGGGTCGGAGCCACGTTTCAGACTGAAAGCATAACTTGTCTGAGATTACAGGTTGAAAGGCGGGCCATAGAGGTACAGAAGGAACTCTCCTTGCTGGACCCAAATAAATCCGCCGGCTTTGACAGGCTCGATCCCAGGTTCCTAAAAGCAGCGGCACACCTCATTGCGGCCCCTGTCTCAACTCTTTTCAATCTTTCTCTTCAACTCTCCACCTTCCCCCCTGATTGGAAAACAGCCATGGTCTTCCCCCTTTTCAAGGGTGGCACTGGCTCTGATCCTAATTGCTATCGGCCAATCTCCATCTTGCCATGCCTAGCCAAAGTCATGGAGAAGCTGGTCCACAAACAGCTCAACCACTTCCTTACATCTAACCATATCCTATCAGACCTACAATCTGGCTTTCGATCCGGTCATGTATGTCTGACCGCCACCATGAAGGTCCTCGACGATGTCACCACAGCTTTGGCCAGCAAGCAGGTCTGCTTAGCCACTTTTATCGACCTGGCTAAAGCCTTCGACTCTGTCGAACACAATACCCTGCTGCGTAGGCTCTCCAGCATCGGCTTGTCCCCCTCCTGCTGTGATTGGTTCGCGAGCTATCTCACTAACCGTATCCAGCAGGTGAAAACTGGGAACATTGTCTCTGATCCTCTTGCTGTCTTCAAAGGTGTGCCCCAGGGCTCTATCCTGGGCCCTACCTTATTTTCCATTTATATTAATGACGTTGCTAAAGCAGCGGGCAACTCCCGTATCCACCTCTACGCCGATGATACCATCCTGTATTCAGTTGGCCCCTCCCTCCAATCTGCAGCAACCACTCTCCAACAGAGCCTCACGGACGTAGAGAAATCCTTTTTCAATCTCCATCTCCGCCTTAACACCAAAAAGACCAAGTGTATGCTCTTCTCCCGAATTAAGGATGCCCCCAGCCCCCCCAAGATCATCTGTGCTGATGGCACACCTGATTGCGTGGCCCTGGAATTTTTGGACTCGTACAAATACCTGGGCATCTGGCTGGACTCATCCCTTTCTTTCAATACACACAACAACAACCTTCAGACTAAAATCAAAGCAAGATTAGCTTTCCTCTTCCGCAATAAATCCTCCTTTACTCACCCGGCCAAACACACCCTCGTCAAGATGACAATTCTTCCGATTCTGGATTACGGCGATATCATTTATAGAACAGCCTCAGCATCAGCCCTCAAAAAATTAGACACGCTCCACCATTCAGCTATCCGTTTCGCTACCAACGCACCCTTCCAGACTCACCATTGTGACCTCTACAATCTGGTAGACTGGCCCTCCCTTAAAACCTGACGATCCCTCCATTGGCACCACTTTATTTTTAAGTCTATACTAGGCAAGACACCACACTACCTCTCATCTCTCCTCCACATAGCAACAAACACCTATAGCACAAGATCAAGCGGGTACATCCAGCTTTCTATCCCCAGCTCAACCGCTTATAGAACTGTCTTCGGCCGCACCTCCTTCCGTTTTGCAGCAGCATATGACTGGAATATTCTTCAGAGCACCCTCAAACTCGCAACCCTGACATCACTTTCCATCTTCAGACAGAAACTCCAACAGCTCTTTGTTGAGCGCTGTGCCTGCTTCCCCCCCTCATAGTACCCCCCCTCCCCTTCTCCTTTTCCTACCCCCCCTCTCCCTCTCTACCCCCTCCCCCTCCTCCTTTTCCTACCCCCCCCCTTCTTCCCATCCCCCCTCCATCTTTACCCTTTTCCTCCCTCTACCCCCTTCCCCTTTTCCTCCCCTGCCCCTCCCTTCTTCCCATCCCCCCTCCCTCTACCCCCTTCCCCTTCTCCTTTTCCCCCCTCCCTTCTTCCCATCCCCCCTCCCTCTACCCCCTTCCCCTTCTCCTTTTCCTCCCCTCCCCCTCCCTTCTTCCCATCCCCCCTCCCTCTACCCCCTTCCCCTTCTCCTTTTCCTCCCATCCCCCCTCCCTTCTTCCCATCCCCCCCTCCCTCTACCCCCTTCCCCTTCTCCTTTTCCCCCCTCCCCCCTCCCTTCTTCCCATCCCCCCTCCCTCCCTCTCTACCCCCTTCCCCCATCATGCTGTGTTTTGTTTGGTTTATCCTGTATTGTTTTGTCTTGTTGTGTTGTGCTGCATTGTGCTGTGTTGTGTTGGTTCTATGCTGTGCCGTGTTGTGTTATGCTGTGTTTTGTCTCTATCCTATGTTATATTTCTTTAGTGCACTTTAGCCATTTACCCTGTCTCGCCCCGCCCACCCCCCCTTACCCTAATCCGGGTTTGCATCCTCTTCCCACCCCTAACCCCATCCTCACCCCTTATCCTAATCTGGGTTCGTATCCTGCCCCCCCCCCCCCCCCTCCCTCCATATTATGTGAATGTTGATATGTTTTATACCCTGTTTTATAATGCACTGTTTTTATCCTTTTTATCCTTAACATGACTCTTTTTGCAGCCCCTCTCCCTTACCCCACAGGCCGTCAGTGTAAATAAGAATTTCTTCTTAATGACTCGCCTGTCTAAATAAAGGTTAAATAAAAATAAAATAAAAATAAAAGTAGCATGTCGATGATTTTATTTGACAATTCTGGGGACTGGATTTTGGCTTTGGCCAATCCTGGCATGTTCCGCCCCCAAATTGAGTGGGATTCAGCGTGTTGTGGAGCTACGCAAGTTAGAGCCACAGGCAGCCAGCTGCCTTTGTGTGGTGCGGAGCGGAGAGTGCAGCCTGCCGGCCTGGAATCTCAGAGGGGCCGAGGTCTGATTTCGGCCTTAACTATGTTAACTAACGTTATCCTGGATTGCGATTTTAACGAGCCAGTTACATTTGTTTGCATTCTTAGGCATTGCCGTTTGCATTATTTTGTATATTACATACAATTGGCCAAGTTATTATTATTAGTTAGTTTATGGGCTAGAAATTCTGCCAGGTTACAGACACTAGGCGCCATTTTCTCCTTCATTTGGAGGAGAAAATTCTCCTGAAATGAAGATTGATTGACAGCTGCAATGCCGTGACATGATTGGTTGAAATGTGGTAGAAATTTGATAGTACTATGTGACATCAGCAAACTGTAGATTACTGTTATGAATGAAATCTTGAAAAAAAGACTTTTGATGTGAAAAAGTGTGAAAAACGAAAGAAATTAGATTTTTGTGATTCTTTTTTTGCATACATTATTAAATAGGTGCACTGAATACCCAGGTATTTGTACTAAAATAAAATAAAAAACATTTTTGGGTTCAGCTCGTCTTTAAAACCAAGCCTGAATAGGATGGCAATGATGAAGAGAAATTCATAATTTCCAGTGTTCATTTGCGTATGTGAGTGTGTTTGAGAGCGAGAGAGCAAAAGGTCTGATAGTCAGACAGGCAGATATAGATGTATTTTTGCATTGTTGTGAGTGCTCTATTGAGTTTAAAGAGGCAGTAGACCGCATCTTTGAAACCTGGCAAACAGTATTATGTTGTGTGGTGAACCCGCCGCTAATGCATGTGTACATCTGCACATTGGGCCCTATCTTGGTACAAGCGACATTTGCTTTTTGCGCTTTCGCACCGGTTTGCGCGCCTTAACATGCTGGCCCCTATCGTTGCATCGGCGCTGTTTCTAGGCCGAGCGCCTGGCGCAGCGCAAATCAGTGGGCGTGGACCAGCGCACTTGTTATCTTGGTCTTGGCGCTAGACGCAGCCTCAACCATTACAACCACGCCTTTTAAGCGTAAAATTATGCACCGTCAGTTCATTGGATAAGTGCAATAAACGAATCGCATGCTTGCCTTTTAAGCTCCATTCCAGTGGTCCAGCGAAACCAGACGAAACCCAAGCCTCTGAAACCCCCCCCCCCACCTCCCTTCATCCCGTCTGTCTCCATATATCGGCTATTATTCCATATTATGATGCTTCTCAAACCAATCTAACTGCAGTTTAAATACTGCAAGCATGTAAATACGCTACACTATAGCAAGATCAAAGTGAAAATAATGTTCTAAACGCATCGGATAGAAAAAAATATAGCCGGCTGGATGTCATGAGATTAGATGAAATTTGGCCAGAATGATATCGTTTTCTCTCTTCTCCCCCACTGCACGATGCAACATCCTCTGAATGACACCTATCACTTTTACTGGATCTGATTACTTTATTCTATTTTATTTAGCCTACTGGATTTTATTATTGAGTATTTGTATTTTATTTGGCCTATGCTTTCCCCCCCCCACCCCCTGCCCACAGGCTCTGACAAATATGTTCATTCTCAATAAAATCTTCAGTAATCAATCAGACTGGCTTTAAAAGCCAGGGGGTGCCTGGGAGGGGAGCGGCCGGGCCTCGAGCGGCCTGTCGGCGATCCAGGCCAGTTGCGGGAGTGGGCGCCGCACACCCCAGGTCCCGGTGGAGGGGAGGGGGAGTGGATGGGAGGAGAGCCCTCGCCCTCCGACTCAGTGGTTTCCACTGCTGTAAATAAAATAATTGTATGAGCACTCAATCTGTTTGTCAGTCAGCTCCACTGCTGCACGACCCGCCTGCACGACCACCAGCGCCTCATAGCGCACCAGCGCGGCTCCGCTCCCCGCATCTCCTGCGTGATGCCCGGCGTCCTGTGAGGAGGAGAGGACGGCCCCGTGCAGGGAGAGGAGAACGTAGAGGATGCCCCTATTAAATTAATCTTTTGCTTTGTCATTGTTTTTCATATTTTATTTAGAATTGTAGAATATCCCCCTCTCTCTTTCTCATTCTTTCTTGCACTTAATGTAGGCTACACGGCACCTCGGACAGCTCCGCTGCCACAGACGGGGGAAACATTTGGAAATAATTCTAACTACTCTGCTTTGCAAACAGAAAATATAAATACAACAGACAATTCTGTAATGAATAGCTGTAATGAGAGTGGGGTTTGAAGAAGCGCTACACAAAAGTTTCTCCAGTTTCTTTCTCTCTTTCTTTCTCTCTCCCTTTCTCTCACATTAAACGATATACATGCCTATAATGTCAATTATCTGAATGAAATAATAATACATATTAATTAGGAATATTAGTAATATTAGAAGCCTAGCTAATTTCGGGGGGGGGGGGGGGTAATAAAACGTTGAGCTATATTAATACAAAGTTAATATTGCTAATCAAAATGTTCCAAAACGATTTTTTTATACATCAAATATGTGTAGACAGCTATCCCATTTGAAAAAGATCTGACAGATATAACTCTGCTGCTGTCTGGATGCTGCACATAAATGGGGATTATTATGATAGCCTAAACTAAATAAATGAAACTGTGCATTGCAGCTTCACCCAAAGCCTGAGAAGGGTTGCCACTGCATGCTGTAATCTTCCAATCTTATATTCTATTGTGTTCTAAACTATTTTTTTCTATATATTCTATTCTCCATTCACTATCCTGTCCCCGGCACTGAATAGGCCTGCTTTTCAAAAGCGCAAAGCGCTAAATTTACGCGAGGTCGGAAGATATCAGTAGGCCGGTATTTAGCGCCGACACGCCTAGTCTCGCCCATTCTGGGACTGCGCCACGCCCATTCGGCCTAAAGCGCATTTGGCAGCGTAAAGCCATGTTGATATCGTCCCAAAACAGGCGCAAGGCACGTTTTTTTGCGGTTAAGGCACGTTTTAGCGCCGAAGGCCTGTGGGAGAATAGGGCCCGCTATCTTCGCTGCAGGGACGATAGCAGTCCCCCTCGCGCAAGTGTCAATTTGCATTCGAGGTGTTATGCCGAGTTTTGCACCCCCGCCACCAAATGCATCCCCACCTCATGGGAGCATATTGTAATGATTTATACAGAAACTGTAACTGTTTAACCCTTTAATGTTCGCTTCAAGAAAAAAGGAATGTAAAAATTAAATTTTTTGTATTTTTTGTTATTAGGGCACTAATAACAATAATTTAAAAGAATTACAGACCCCACAGTTTTTTAAATATAGGCCTCAACCAAACGGTTGAGATGCCGCTTGTGATGGTAAAAGTACCTAATACATAATCTTGGCTAAGTGGCTGGCGGTGGTGTTGATTTTGATGTCATCAGTGATGATGTCCTCAGTGATGTCACTTGAGCAATTGTGAGCAAATTGTGATGTCATCAGTGACAGCTGAGGCTATTTAAGTGGTGGGATTGTAAGTAGGGAGAAGAGGACAAGTGGTGCAACATCTCCAGAGTCCCCACCCTTGGAATCGGGCGTCTCCTATGGCCCCGGGGTCCCCATGGCTGTGCGTCTGACCCCAGAACAGGTGCTTCACCCCCCAGCACTGCCTCCCCCCGCCCCGTGAGCCCCATGGCTGGGTGTCTGCCCAGGACAGGTTCTTTACCCCCCTCATCCATGGATTCAAAGGAAAGATCCCCAATCACTTCTGCTTGTGTGGGCAGATAATCAGGATCACCTATTATGCCATCATCATCATCACTCAGATCAGCGTCAGGAGGATTATTCAGCCCAATATAATCTTAAGAGGTTTTAGGATTGTGCGCTTAAGCCCATTTCTACTTATCATGAACAAGCCTTTTTAATAAAAAAAACAACAACATTTAGATTTGAGCAACATCTCTTTTCTATTAAACACAATCTGGAGAGGTGACCACAAGATGACGTACCGAGTTCAAATGCCTTTCTTCAACATCCAAAAAAGGCTTAACACCATATTTCTGCATCACAGGGAATTGATAAAATATGCATCACATTTTGCATTAGTGTTCCATGAAACTCCCGATTTGATGATCCTGTTTGGATCTGAACTGACATGACAAGGACAGGAATCAGGAAACAATGGCCCAGAGGTCTCTCTGGCAAGAGGAGATAATATGAATGTGACAAGAGCTGAATGCTGTCACCATGCTAGCCTCCAGCTCTTGTTGGCACATACCCGTACATCCAATAAATCATTTGCAGCTTAATTTAAGCCTGGAACAGATAATTGGTATCTTTAAGACAGTAGCGGCTGCAGATAATCGAGGCTGGCGGAGCTTAATTATTTACAGCAGGTGCTATTATTTCTAAATACTGTAATATGAAAAAATAATAGACGTGTGGTTAAATTAGGCATGTTAAATGTGACAGTAGCAGCGGTTTAACACAAATTAGCTTCGGGAAATGTGAACTGTCCAAAGCTGTGAGTATTATGATGATGTCTTGCTCATTTGCTCTTTTTCACAGCAGCCACAACACAGGTGCAACCAAAACATTAATGAGAGTTCCCAACTTTAAATCCATTTAGGTCTGCCAGTGCTGGGGCCTTCATTCATGTTTTGGTTGCACTTGCACCTGTGTTTACCCTGCCTTTTAGACACAAAGTGTCAGTGCACCTGTGTTTACCCTGCCTTTTAGACACAAAGTGTCAGTGCACCTGTGTTTACCCTGCCTTTTAGACACAAAGTGTCAGTGAAAGTGAACATGCTTCTTGGGAATGAGTTCATCTAATGCAAATGTTGTGGCAATGCTGGAAAGAAAGAGCTAATGATAACATATAATAATAATATAATAATAATAAATAATAACTGACACACCCCTAGACTGGTTCCATTCATATCTCTCTGGCCGTACTCAGTTCATCCAGTTGAAATCATTCACATCCCATCCATCCCCCCTCTCCTCCGGTGTTCCCCAGGGCTCTGTCCTTGGCCCTATCCTATTCATCATTTACCTCCTCCCACTTGGACTGATATTCCGTAAATACAACATCCATTTCCACACCCAGCTCTACGTTTCCTCCAAACCCACTTCCACCTTCCTGCCCTCCTCCCTCTGTGCCTGTTTGCAGGAAATCAAATCCTGGTTCTCCTACAATCTTCTCAAACTCAACAGTGATAAAACTGAGGTAGTCCTCATTGGCTCCAAGTCCACCCTCACCATAGACAACTCCTGTGTTCCCCCCTCCCCTCAGGTTAAGAGTCTGTGTGTCGTCCTCGACAGCACCCTATCATTCCATACCCACATCAACAACACCATCCGGTCCGCCTACTTCCACCTTCGCAACATCAACCGCCTCCGCCCTTCACTCACTCCCAACAGCGCCGTAATCCTGGTTCACTCTCTTGTCACTTCCCGCCTGGATTACTGCAACTCCCTTCTCTTTGGTCTCCCCCACAAACTCCTCCATTAAGCTTCAACTGGTCCAGAACACTGCTGCCCGTATCATCACCAGAACACCATCCATCAGTCACATCACCCCCGTTCTACATCAACTCCACTGGCTTCCCATCAAACACCGCATTGAATATAAGATCCTCCTCCATACATTTAAGGCCATCCATAACCTTGCTCCTCCATACCTGTCTGACCTCCTACACATCAACATTCCCACCCGGTCCCTCAGGTCTGCCTCCTCCATCAACCTGACCGTCCCCCCAGCCCGTCTGTCCACCATGGGGTCTAGAGCCTTCAGCCGCTCTGCCCCTCGCCTCTGGAACTCCCCCCTCCCCCCGACATCAGAAACATTGACTCCATTACCCTCTTCAAAACCCACCTGTTTAGGCAGGCGTATGCTCTGTAATTGTTCATCTGCTCTTGTATTTTAAGTGTGTTTTAATTGTATTAATTGTATTTTAATTGTTGTACGGCGACCTTGAGTGCCATGAAAGGCGCCTTATAACATAAATTTATTATTATTATTAATAAGCCTATTCAATTCGATTCTAAGTGATATTGAACCAATTTGGCATCCAACAAGCCTTTTTCAAGCCACACATTTAACACACTTTAACCACCTGCAAAGCTAGCCCATGATGTACCTATTCAAAATTAAGTTTACAGTGAATGTTGGATGAATACATTCATAGCTATGTCATAAATGTGTAATGGCGCTATAAAACATGACTTGGCAACCATTAAAATGTACAGCAGGCCACATTAGAGGCCAGGCGGTTCTATAATTTTCAGTAATATCAGGTTGTATGGTTGAACATGGACCAGAGGATCTTCACCCCCTGTAGCTTCAAGTTGTGAGCAGGTTTCAGCGTTTCATGTAAATATAGTGTGTAATGACACACTGTCAGCGCATGGATTGCTATTATTGCCTTCCTAGCAGGCAGAGGTCATCTCTGCCACCCCGCCCAAAGGAGGGGCCGCCTCACCACCGTGGTTAAGGGCACTGCTTTCACCCTGACCAAAATGACAGACGTGATTTTATCTTTACATTTCCACCGGGCTTTGCGGCAGAGAGTGCTGAGAATCCTATCTGAAGCTTACAAGGGCTTAGCAGATACTGGCTGATTAATGGCGTTGTTTCAATCATTTTGTTACATTGACCGCTTAAGCCTGAAACTGCTGCTTCCTGGTGCTGGGAAGCACACAAACTTTATGATGGGCTAGGTGCCGAATTTATGAGGCACGAGGGAGGCCAACATGATCTATGAGATTATGTGGCGATAATATTACGAGACAAAAAGAGAGCATTTGGCGTAGGCGAGCATCTTTGGTATTCCAGCTTTCCAGCTGAGAGGAGATTCACAAACTTTTCACTTTGAAATGTCATATGGCGATAGAGCGTATATTTCTGTGACTCTGGAATACAGTACCACACTTCAGTTCTATCACAACCATTCCAAATTCATTCATTTTCACCGGCTAAAAAAAAAAGCAGTCCGCTGGTCATATTTAGCAGTAAAGAATTTGGAGATGTTACAATTCACACACTAATCACTCTTCGTGTTTGCAAAGTGACATTGGAAGCCGTTCCGCCAAACAGCATGCCATTCAGGCAACATCTTGATATAAAATACTTCCACTCAACACAAAGAAATGGCCAAAAGCACAGTGATCTCAGAAGACTCTCCAGATGCTAGGTTCCAGATGAAACTTCCCTGGTGTCCAGATCTGAGTCCAAGACATCTTCACAACACACGTCTTGCATAATACAGCATATCTTCCATTTGATCTCATACGGCCATGGCAGGCTGTGCCATGGGGCACACATTGGCCTTTGAACTTATTAGTTGTGCTTTGAAGTCACTCTCACCTTTCTCCTACAGTCTGCTGATGGTTTGAGTTTTTCCACTTCAGAAGCAATTTAAAATCAAAGACCTTCAGGCACGTGGTCCAGCTGGTCCTTCTTCTAATGCACCTCCACTGTAGACATTTCATTAGTAGGCGGAATATTCTTTGCCCATAGGCTTTACCTGCACGAGTAAGTAACCATATGGCATACTATACAGTGAGCGAGAGGACAAGCAGGGAACGCAGAGGTGCTGATGATGAATGGCAGAACTGCCAAAACATATCAAGCTCATATCAAGAAAATATCCAATAGCACACTAACCAATTACTAGTCTACATCCAGGTCTGTCTCATAAAGACTCATAATGAAGACTTTGAAGCTACTAATTGTATTCTTTTTTTCTTTTTTTGCTAAATGGCAGTTATCACTATAATTTCCAGTGAGAAACATGCTGTTTTCACTTATTTACAGAGGAGTACAGAGGAGGGGAGTTTTCAAACACAGTACTAAGGTCATCACCTGAAGCTCAATATGAGTATATCAGCCAAACCAATGAGCTTGTGGTGGACTACCAGAGGAAAAGGAGGCCCTCTGTCCTGATTGTCATCCAGGGAGAGGAAGTGGAGAGGGTGGACTCATACAAGTATCTTGGGGTCCAAATCGATGGTTTTAACTTGACAACAATAACAAATGGTCACAACAACCCACCTGAATATCTGGTTTACTTCCTGTATACATAGCTGAGTGCTCAAATTCGTCTCAAATTAAATGTTAACCGACACACACAGTAACAATGTAGACTATTTTGATCTTTATGTCTTGTAGTAGTTGTTATTGTTGTTGATAGTTGCCATAAGATCCACCCCTGTCGGAAAGACGCGCACACGTTGGGTAGTAGGGGGCGTTGTCGTCTGGTCCAGAGCTAGCCTGAGAGGCTAATAAAAGCTACATGTGGCTAGTATGACTATCAGTACGTTATTGCACACATAGGCCTATATTTACATTTAAACGTTTACATAGCAAAAATATAAATAGACGTATTTGTGTTTCCCCCTGAACAGCTGAGAAAGTGGACACTATTAGTTAGGACTGTGAAGATGATACGATTCAGTAGGTGGTGGTAATGCAACCGCCATAAAACACAGAAGAAGAAGCTGAGAAAAAGGAAGTGCTGTGTAACCACCACCACTAATATTGTGTGTCATTCCCACAGCACAACACATTGTGGACAAGCATTATGTAATACACTGTCACTAACAAACATATTGTGGCTCTATAAGATAACATTACAGCTCACAGTGCTTACCTGATCACCACTTCTCTCTTCCTGGACTGGGCCCCGTCGCTGTCTCTCTCTCTCTCTCTCTCTGATACCTGTGTGGACAAGCACTATGCATACAGTGTATGCACTGTCACTGACAATCACTTGTAGTTTCGGCCCTACACATGGGATATATGTAAATGTGTGTGTGTACATCATTGACAGTTAAGTACTGTATATATATATAACAATCAGCTCTCTCTCTCTCTATATATATATATATATATATATATATA
The DNA here is from genome assembly GCF_964638095.1 of Poromitra crassiceps. Classification (NCBI taxonomy): domain Eukaryota; kingdom Metazoa; phylum Chordata; class Actinopteri; order Beryciformes; family Melamphaidae; genus Poromitra; species Poromitra crassiceps. Next base: position 1,718,269 of record NC_139623.1, read on the forward strand.
AACTTCTGATCATCTGAAACTATGAAAAACAGCGTTCCTGAAATATCATGTTAACGAGAATGAAACGGGCAGACGGGAGGTCACAGTGACCTTAACCTTTGACCACCAAAATGTAAGCAGTTCATCTTTGAGTCCGAGTGGACATTTGAGCCAAATTCCGTCAAGGCGTTCCTGAGATATGGTGAATATGGAAGGACGTGAGGTCACAGTGACCTTGAACTTTGACCTTCGACCACCGAAATCTAATCAGTGCATCCTTGACTCCAAGTGGATGTTTGTGCCAAATTTGATGAAATTCCATCTAGGCGTTCCTGAGATATCGCATCAACGAGAATGACAGTCTAGATCACACATGGGTAAAATACAACATGCAAGATACCCGCTGAATAAGTGTCCAAATGTTCATGTCATTCTGGCCAATACTCCACTTCTGTTATAGCATTTCAGTCTGGAATATGGAATATATTTCAATAATATTTATGGCTAAAAGGCTAAAAGTAATCTCATGTGTAAGAAATGACTGTTCTACATTGAAGTAGAAATTTAAATAATTAACTCGTTGGTTTTGGATTTATTTAGCTTCAAGCGTGCATTTTTGTTTGTGTGACCCTCAACACAGGCTTTGAGAATCCCGGGCCACTTACTGATACTTATGTTTAAATTAACCCACTCATATTCTGGTTTATTTCAAGAAAAACATTTCGGCTAGTGGAAATTCTAATTGGCTGGTAACTTTAAAATCTAGCAGCCATATTGGCAGGTGGTCAAAAAAGTTAATTTCAAGCCCTGAGAGCAGGTGGTGACATATGAGTGAGTGAGAAAAGGATCATATTGGTGGTTAAGATTGAATAATGACATCACAACTGTTAATTTAAAATGAGTTATTCCTCTAAACCTGGCTTCAAATGCCCCAAATGTTTTGCGCTGGCGCCGTTCGGCCCTCAGCAAAACCTGGTAGCGAGGACATTTTTTGTGGCCCTCTCTATCATCAAAGTTGCCCATCCATGGGTTACGGCATGACAATATTTGTTCGGCCCCCGGCAACAATCTGGGTTTCTCATGTGGCCCCCCATGAAAAATAGTTGCCCACCCCTGCCGTAACCCATGAATGGGCAACTTTGATGATAGAGGGGGCCACAAAAAAAAATCCTCGCTACCAGATTTTGCTGCGGGCCGAAAATTTGGGGCATTTGAAGCCAGGTTTAGAGGAATAACTCATTTTAAATTAACAGTTGTGATGTCATTATTCAGTCTTAACCACCAATATTTGATCATCTTCTCACTCACTCCTACATGTATGTCACCACCTGCTCTCAGGGCTTGAAATTAACTTTTTTGACCACCTGCCAATATGTCTGCTAGATTTAAAAGTTACCAGCCAATTAGAATTTCCACTAGCCTAAATGTTTTTCTTGAAATAAACCAGAATATGAGTGGGTTAATTTAAGCATAAGTATCAGTAAGTGGCCCGGGATTCTCAAAGCCTGTGTTGAGGGTCACACGAACAAAAATGCACTCTTGAAGCTAAATAAATCCAAAACCAATGAGTTAATTATTAAAATTTCTACTTCAATGTAGAACAGTCATTTCTTACACATGAGATTACTTTTAGCCTTTTAGCCATAAATATTATTGAAATATATTCCATATTCCAGACTGAAATGCTATAACAGAAGTGGAGTATTGGCCAGAATGACATGAACATTTGCGGGTATCTTGCATGTTGTATTTTGCCCATGTGTGATCTAGACTGTCTGTCCCATTCTCGTTAATGCGATATCTCAGGAACGCCTAGATGGAATTTCATCAAATTTGGCACAAACATCCCCTTGGAGTCAAGGATGCACTGATTAGATTTCGGTGGTCAAAGTTCAAGGTCACTGTGACCTCACGTCCTTCCATATTCACCATATCTCAGGAACGCCTTGACGGAATTTGGCTCAAATGTCCACTTGGACTCAAAGATGAACTGCTTACATTTCGGTGGTCAAAGGTTAAGGTCACTGTGACCTCCCGTCTGCCCGTTTCATTCTCGTTAACATGATATTTCAGGAACGCCTTGAGGGAAATTCATCAAATTTGGCAGAAACATTCACTTGGACTCAATATGAAGGATTATATTTTGGCGGTCAAAGGTCAAGGTCACTGTGACCTCACCTCCGTCCCATTCTCCTGAATGTGATAACCTGGAAGGAATTTCATTACATCCGACACAAACATCCACTTGAACTCAATGATGAACTGATTACAATTTGGGGGTCAAAGCAACGCATTCCTGTGACCTCACAAAATACGTTTTTGCCATAACTCAAGAACTCATACGTCATACGACTCATATGACATTTCACACAAATGTCCAATTGGATAAAATGATTAAGTGATGATATTTTATACCGAAAAGTTCAAAGGTCAACTTCACTGACATGTTTTGCTTACCACTGTAACTGAGAAAACGATTTTGGGTCATTCTACAAAAACATAGGTTATTACATTATACATATATATTATACATTATGAATATAACATCTATATATATATATATATATATATACATACATATATATATATATATAATGGTTTTATGAATAAGGTGAGTGAGGTTCTCACTATTGGACCAGATCAGACAGAAGCATTATTTTTTTCTACACCAAATAGCATTCCGCCTTATACTGCCCTCTCAGAATTTTGGCTTATATGACGCCCCTGATTAAGGTGTATAATACACGTCTATATGGCACTATTGAATTGAACAAGTTAATGACTAACCAAACGGTCTATGTGAACAGTGAAAATCCAACAATGAATTCAAAGCAAAGCAAATCACAACCCAAACGTATTGCACCAATGTAGATTACTTTATTTTGCTTAAAAACCACAGGTCCATTACAGTATATTAGAACAATAAAGTTTAGTCCATGTCAAACCAAATAAAGACAAGAAAGACAACAATCAAGAGTAACAGCAAAGTGAGGCAGACAAGACACAGTTTTCCATACAAATACGTATCCAGCTTTAATGTCTGTGGAAATTAAATGATCTGTGTCATATTGACAAAGGAGTTTTTCTTTTCTGATTTCCCCCCCATTTGTACTTGGCCAATTTCCCCCTGCTGCCCTGGTCGCTGCTCCACCCTCTGCCGATCTGGGGAGAGCCGTAGACTAGCACCATGCATCCTCCGACACATGCACAGTTGCCAGCTGCTTCTTTTCACCTGACAGCGGGGAGCTTCACTGGCAGGACGAAGCACGTGGGAGGATCACACTATTCCCACCAGTTCGTTTCCGCCCCGAACAGGCGCCCTGACCGACCAGAGGAGGCGCTTGTGCAGCGACCAGGACACATACCCCTAATCCGGCTTCCCACCCGCAGACACAGCCAATTGTGCCTGTATGGATGCCCGACTAAGTCGGAGGTAACACGGGGGCGCGAACCTGCGACCCTCATGTTGGTAGGCAGGGAATCTACCACTACACTACCCGGATGGCGGATGCCCGAGTTTTTCAACATAAAGAAAAGATAATGTGGTCATCATGGTTGTAATTTTTCCCCTTGAAACAGAATAAGGTTCCCTAATCCAGAGGTAACAGTCTATTAGCTGGCAAGTGCAGAGGGACATGGAGCCCATATGGATACTGCTTGCTGATTGGATGGTTGATAGTGTCTTTTCCTGGTTGCTCTCCATTGAGGAAGAGGGAAGGGGGAGAGCACAGAGTTCAGGTCCATCAGAAGTTGGCCCTGGAACAGGAGAAAGGATCAGTGAGACAAGATGCGTAACTTGGCCGTCCACAGCGAATGGCAGATGAGAAGAAAAGAAGTGCTGGATGGAGGAGAAAGGAGGAGGAGAGAGGTGATGTTTACTGGGCAGGGAGGGATGAGAGTTAACTATAGTTGGAATCATCTCTTCAATAGCTCCTTCCCCGAGGCTGACGTTTTAATGGTTAGTACTCAAAATGACATTAGCAATTAAAAAAGGATTAAAATTAAAATACAGCTTATTGGATTGACACCATGTCCCATCTCACAGGATATTACACTCACTTCTATTACCAATAAAAGACAAGTTTAACCTCTAATATAGCAGCACGAGGTTTCAAAACTAAATGGGGCATATCTATGACATCTAAAATGCATGCCAGGCTCATCGTGCTGTTCATTTCAAGGCAAGGAAAAAGACATGGGATTTTTACAAAGCTATTGTCTCTGGATAAGAATAAATCAGGAATGTTATGGAAGATACAGTAGCACTAATGCTACCCCCCCCCCCCCCCTTCCTGGGGGTCAATGCTTTTAAGAAAATATAATTTACTTTCAAATGGTGGCTGTTTGCCCTATGACAGGGTTCCCCAAATAGCGGGCTGAGCGCCCCCTGTGTGCCCTGCGCTGGAATTGGAATAAGTGTCCAAATGTTCATGTCATTCTGGCCAATACTCCACTTCTGTTATAACATTTCAGTCTGGAATATGGAATTTGGCTAGTGGAAATTCTAATTGGCTGGTAACTTTAAAATCTAGCAGCCATATTGGCAGGTGGCCAAAAAAGTTAATTTCAAGCCCTGCAGGGAGAGCAGGTGGTGACATAGGAGTGAGAAAAGGATCAAATATTGGTGGTTAAGACTGAATAATGACATCAAACTGTTAATTTAAAATGCGTTATTCCTCTAAATCTGGCTTCAAATGCACCAAATCTATCGTTCGGCCCCCAGCCCTCAAGCAAAATGTGGCCCTTGGTGAAAAGTAATTGGGGACCCCTGGCCTTAGCCTGGGTAAACCCAGCCCCCACGTGACCTGCTCTCAGACCTGCTCTCAGTCACTAGGGTCTGGCGGACGAGCCATTCAAACCGGTTTCTGGGACGAGGCGCAGACCCTCGAGAATCGCAGCCAATGAGTGACGGCGTGACTGCCAACATCAGTCCTGCCGTGATCGGCCAATCTTTGTCAATGACGTATAACAGCTGCAGCGGCATTAGCACTGCTAGCCATTAGCATTTGGCCTTTCCAAAGCATAGCTCCCGAGCTAGCTACTAGCTATGGCTATGAACAGCTACGTTGAGGAAAATCAAGTGAGAACAGCTATCAGTTCAGTTATAGCAGAAATAGACTCAGTCACTGCAATTAAACCAGAACAAGAGCGTGCACTAGTGGCGTTTCTCGGGGGGAAAGATGTGTTCGCCGTTCTCCCGACTGGGTTTGGGAAAAGTTTGATCTATCAACTGGCTCCGTTGGTGATGAAGACGATTTTTCCCACGAAGAACCCAATTGTTATTGTTGTCTCGCCGTTAAATGCGCTAATGGAGGACCAGATACGCGAGGCTTCTAATCTGGGAATCAAGGCGTTGCAGATCGGTGGGGTGAATGATAAAGATGAGGACTTCATACATGGACGCTGCAAGCTTGTGTATGCAAGTCCAGAGGCCTTGATGAAGAAAAAGTGGCGAAATATGCTGGCATCGGCTACACGAAAATTAACGTTATTAAATGCTGTAACGTTAACGGTAATTCTCATGTGTATGGTTTATTTAGCCTACTCAATCTCTCCTGAGATTATAACGTTAACCTGTTAGGACGCTGTGAGCTTGTGTATATAAGTCCAGAGAACTTGATGAAAACAAAGTGACAAAATATCCTGGCATCGGGTACACGAAAATTAACGTTATTAAATGCTGTAACGTTAACTGTAATTCTCATGTGTATTGTTTATTTAGCCTACTCCATCTCTCAGCCCATTTTGATGCTGAACCAAATGACCAGTCCGGCTGCAATGATTGATTTGTGAGGTTAATGGCAGCCAACAGAACTTCATATTGTTTCCATACTGTACTGTTGTACTGTTCATACTCAAATTGTACTTTTTTGAATGGAACCGAATAAAAATGTTTTTGTTTGATAAAAAAAAAAAAACTCTCGTAACGGGACAAGCCCCGTCTTTTATTGTCACACGAACACCACAACACATGCATGCGGCCACAACACACTCATGCTGACGGTGGCCGGTGAAAAGTGTCCTCTGCATTTAACCCATCCAGGCATGTCCTTTCCTCCGGGGGGCAGGCCAGGAGCAGTGTTCGCTTTCTCGTACAGCGCCCGGGGACCAACTTCGGATGTTGTCGTCACTGGTCGGATGACGATGACGATCTGATCTTCTGCATGTTTTTAGTGGGGGGTTATATACGGAGGAACCCCCTGGGGGAGCACGGGGAGAACATGCAAACTCCACACAGGGAGAAAGGCCCTTACGACGAGATACCCCACCTGGGCAGTAGGCACTGAGGATATGGGGGGGAGCACAACCACAGCGCCCACAGTGTCCCAGGCGAGAATCGAACTCAGGACCTTCTGACTGTGAGGCGACAGCTCTACCACTGAGCCACCGTTCCCCCCACTGAGCCACCGTGCCGATACTCGTTTTAGCGTAACTTATGTGGGTATTCGAGGCGTAACCTATGTGGGGTTTGGCGTAACCTATGTGGGATTCGAAATAACGCATCCGAGATATAAAACGTTATGAATATAGCCACGTTATAAACAACAAACTAAAAAACAACAAACTAACGCTGGTGATCCGTATGGAAACAGTGTTACTCGAAATGGTTAGTTTGTTGTTTATAACGTGGCTATATTCATAACGAGCCAGGCCATCTCTGTTGTACTGCTTGTCATAAATCATGCACATGTGATGTATCAGGTGTCTGTGTAGAGCCTAGTGACTGAGAGCAGGTCTGAGAGCAGGTCACGTGGGGGCTGGGTTTACCCAGGCTACCCTGCCCTATGATAGTCCTTTTTTTTTGTTACTAGTGACCATTACTGGAATAAACAATACAGAATGTGGAGTGGCTGTTGAACAGCATGAACAAAAACAAAATGCAAACCAAACATGGCAAATACTAGAGCCTGACATAACTCCACTTAAAATATACTAGTGCAGTGCCCGTTCCCCCATGCACCACCCGGTGGGCGCTTCCCCCCCGCACACACACTGCACTCTGTCAGGTCCCCCTAAGCGCAAGTTTGAAGTCGATCCGACAAATGGTTCTCGAGATACGCGAAGGACAGACATACAGACAGTCCTGGAATAAGTCCAAATTGCATGAAATGCGGCACCGCACTCCATCGGGGTTCGAGCAGCGCACTCCCCAATTTTGAAGTCACAATCGGACAAATGTTTCTCGAGATAAACTGCTTTTTGTGTTGCCAGTAGGTGGCACTATGTCAAATTGCAGGAAATTCAGCGCTGCACTACTTTGAGTTGCCAGGAGCACACTCCCCAAGTTTGAAGTCAATCGGATGAATGGTTCTCAAGATAAACCACGTTTTGTGTTGCCAGTAGGTGGTGCTGTGCCGAATTGCACAAAATTCTGCACTGCTCTATGTCAGGTTCCCAGCAGCACACTTACCAAGTTTGAAATCGATCAGATGAATGTCTATCGAGATAAACCGCTTTTTGTGTTGCCAGTAGGTGGCGCTATGCCAAATTACACGGAATTCAGCTGCCTGCACTCCCTTGAGTCCCCCTAAGCGCACTCCCCAAAGTGGAAGTCGATCGGTTCTTGAGATAAACAGCATTTTTTATGTTGCCAGTAGGTGGCGCTATGCCCAATTGCACGAAAACAGGGCACTGCACTCGATCCGACCAACGGTTCTTGATGGCATGCAGCAGATGATGCTCATCCATAAGCAGTTGTGGAAATAGCCAGGTTTTACTCTGGGAACCCTACTTACACAGGATGGGGGTTGCCGGAAGTGGCGTGGCCCTAGAGCACGGATACTCAACTTGCTTTGCCTGGGGGCCACTTTTGCAAAATGACAGGAGGCAAGGGGCCAGTCAATAAACTTTAATATTAATTCTTCTGTAGCAGATTGTATGATTTTGGGGTGTCAGCCGGAGTTTAGTCTCACATTTTTTTGCATAGTTAATACATATACTCTAAGTGCCTGGGTGGCGAGCAGACAGCCATATTTGACAATTTAGCTGGAGCTCAGTCAAATTTTATTTAACCTTAGTTTTCATTGTGAATTAGGAAATTGTCTGGGGGCCACTCTGCACCCTATCGTGGGCCGCAAGTTGAGTATCACTGCCCTAGAGCAGTGGTTCCCAACCACCGGGCCGCCAATTCACTGTCACTCTTGACAGTGAATGGGGGCCATTCACTGTCAACAACGCTACGTTTACTTTTCTCACTACTGTCAACGACCCTACTTAAAGCTGGGGCTTAGGGCTGAAGGAGCAGAACTGAAGACAAATATTCAAATATCAAACGTGTTTCGCATCCGAATCGCACGGAAACAGGGCTCTGCACTCCGCCATGGCACCATCAGCGCACTCCCCGAGTTTGAAGTCGATCCGACCAACGGTTCTCGAGATACGCGAAGGACAGACAGACAGACGCTATTGCAATTATAGTATAGAATAGATAGTATAGATATATCTATACTTCAAAGGGTAGCTGCTAAATCTTTCATACTTGACAGGGGTTCAGTAGTTGATCATCCTCTTGATCGCATCAAAGCACTTCCACTTGTCCGGGATGTAGAAGGGTTCAAAGATGTGAGGGAACGGGGTGTCATAGCCACAGACCCTGCCGATGGGAGCCTCTAGGTTAAGGAAGCACTCCTCCTACAACAACAAAGAGACAGAGATCAGGACTTTGTTAGTCTAATGCTGTTAGTCCTCACACATCATTCACCATAGTAGATGACAAATCTGGGCTAACGTAGTCTCACTTGCCAGACTATCTCCGTTTCGCGCTGCACCAGAGCAGGAGAGAGTCTGGCTCCTCTTACACTCACTCTGGTATGGCGGGAAAAAAGTCATCATCAGTGACATCATCAGCATCCCTTCCCTGCTTCCCACTGATGATGTCACCAATGATGTCACTCGAGTGAGATCATTGGTGACATCACAATGACAATTGCTGATCACTGATGACATCACTGATGACATCACTATAGAGTGCCGCAGTGATGACGTATTTTTGTAGGCTTAACCAGAAATCGCCACCATGTTGGTTCGTCGGGGGAAAAGGCTATGGGGTTTTAGAATGGGGATTTCACTTAAATGCATCAAATAAGGTCTGTGATTAACAAAAGTTTTTGAAACTGCTGCCTTTGTGTCAGCATGATAACCTTCACAAACGTGAATCACTTTGACGAACCCAACTTTGACGACTTTTCCCCTGACGAACCCAAGTGCTCTATAGAGCTGAACAGTCACGTGACAGACATTGCTCAACAGTGATGTCACTCGAACAACTGTGACTTTATCTTATCGTGCGTTCCTTTATCGCAAAATAACTGGGATGTGGAGGCTAAATGAGGTCACATCCGTTTTGTTAGCGTTCCATTTGCAGAAAACTTGAGCTGGGAGGTTCACTGTTCATTGGTCAGATCCAGTCGCTAGCCTGGCTAGCCATTGTTAGCAATAACAATTGACAACATTGCATTTCACGGCATTTTGAGCATAAAAACACTGCAGCAACATGTCCATGCAGATATAAGTTAGGCAGTGCTGTGTGTACAGCTGATTTAGTGAGACACAAACAAAACAGAAGTGCTAAACAACATTACTACGATTATAACTACTGTTGTTGCGCGGCGCAACCATCTTGGATTTTTGAGGTCGGGGCTGCTGAGGCTCCTACGAGTTTGTAATGGGAAATACCAGCTCTGGTGACGTCACCGTCACAGCTCATGACCTTTGAAGTCGTAAGATTACCAGTTCCCAGTTATAAAGGAATGCACGATATGTCACAATTTGTGATGGAAGTGATGTCAGTCCTGTATGGCTGCACCGCTTACTTCAGTACCTGGGTGTGATTTTTTTTAATTCATCGCTGGCAGGTATAGTAAGCAGCAGGTCTGCCAGAATTCTTGGGGCTTAGCTCCCCTTTAAATGATGCACTATTGTGAGTGAATTCTGTAAATGTGTTTTTACCAATTTATATGATTAAATCCTCTCTTTTTCCTAAATCTACTTTGAACCAATCTGTCACATAATACTTTCTGTTGGTTATCTTACCTCAGCTCAAACCTCACTGGCTGCTTCAGTCTGTCACATAATACTTTCTGTTGGTTATCTTACCTCAGCTCAAACCTCACTGGCTGCTTCAGTCTGTCACATAATACAATACTTTCTGTTGGTTATCTTACCTCAGCTCAAACCTCACTGACTGCTTCAGTCTGTCACATAATACTTTCTGTTGGTTATCTTACCTCAGATCAAACCTCACTGGCTGCTTCAGTCAGATCATTGCTAAATTGCAGATGTGATTGTTGGAAATCTAGGGAGAGAGGCAGCGGGGGGGGAGGGGCTGTGGGGGGGGGGAGGGGCTTTGGGGGGGGGGGGCTTTTGGGGTGGATGACTCATGATGACACCTCCATAATGATCAGTAAATGACAGCTTCCCAGAGTCATCCTCCTCCACATCAGCTCAACACACTAAACACAACTATAGTCGTCTATCTTTTACTACATTCCCATCTCCTAACAGTATCCAGCAGCATTTATGATATCTCCAGTAGTTATTGGGAATTGAGCTGTAAAATGCTTATTTTAGAATTGAGCCAACAGTTGAACACTGGATTCTTTATTATCTCACAGACTCTTATAATATCAGCAAAAATGGCTTATTTAGGCTGATCAGAGTCGGCCAGCACTAAGGCAGTTTGGCCAGAGTGCAAAATAAGCCATCACTCATGTCGCTCCATTGGCTTTTGACCTCATCCCATGGTGTCAAAGCAGGATGAAGTTGGCCAAAACACTCCACAGGAGACAAACCCCCCCAGCTGATTTAAAGGAACACACTCGGACACACGCACGCAGACCTGCAGACAAGGACCTAAAGTACCCTCTCTCCGATTATACTGTGACTTGCACACAGCTCAAGCAACCAAAACAAAAGCAACCCCCTCTACGCACAGGACCTTCCTCCTGGACGGCCTGTTTGCGCAGGTTGCTGTGCATCTCAGCCAGCCTGCCAGACGGCGGAATTTGACCTCATTCTCCTCTGACAGTGTTGAAAACTCAGCTGGACATGTAATCCCAAATTACAAACGCACCAACTGACTGCCATGGTGCCGTTTGGCAGGGCAGAACTTGTATATTTCTCACTATGGTTTTTCATCTCTTATAAAGTCTAGGGAAAATAAGGTTTGACCTTAAACTAATTGCAACAGAATTTATTTTCACATTTTTATGTTTATATTGATGCCCGAAACACTATATTAAAAATCCCAGAAAATCCCAATAGTGGAAATATGTTAAAATTTAATTTTTTCAAAATGGCTGCCATTATTAAAATGTTGGCCATATCTTGACTCCAACTATACCTAGAATTACAAATTTAGTGTCTATTTCCACATTTTTGGGGGCAAGGAATCCACAGAAATGGTTGTTGAGTCTCTAAGTAGAACAGATTTTTATTTTCTCATGTAAGTATGTAGTCGTAATACAACATGTCATTTCTCACAATGTTAGCTACAACTTTGTATTTGTTAATCATACACATTTTGGGTGATACCCATTACCCTTGAGCATATTGAAGTGCTTGCCATTGAAAAAAAAAGTTATTTCCATATTTCCAATTAAAAATGTGTTACGGTAATGAATTTATTCCCTCACAGTGTCTCTAAAAGTGTCTGTAAAAAAAACATCAAAAATGAGCACATCTATCTATCTAAGGGAGCTAGGGCTCTGTTTGTCTGTTTGTCTGTCCGTCCCACTGATGACATCATCTCGAGCAATTGTGATGCCATCAGTGATGTCACTCGAGCAATTGTGATGTCATCAGTGATGTCATAAATCCTTCCTGGCTCACCCTATATAAGTGGAAGCAGTGTGTCTTTTTACACGCAAGCATCCAGTCCCATAAAACACCACCAGCAAGCATCCAGTCTGTCCATAAGAGGAAAAAGCAGCTCCTGCTGGTATATCAGTTGTGTGACCCCACAGACCTGCAGCGTAGGACCGAAGAGATACAAACTCCCCAGGTGGCTATTAATCGCTCAGCCTCCCTCTCCATCTAACATCAACTCCACCAGTACCTCATCCACGCTACAACAGTGAGGCAACAGGCAAGTAACTACTACTTTTGTTTGTGAATATACTGATTCCTACTTGTATTGTTGTGAGATGCCTCGCAACAAAAAACGGAATCAGATGATGAAAAAGCTACATGCTGCAAAGAAACCTGAACCTGCTTTGAATCCCTTAGTTTGAGCTATGCAATGTTCTAAGCAGACTGGATGGCATGCAGCAGAAGCAGATGATAGAACGCTCATCCATAAGAGACTTGAGACTTGACTTGGACTTGTTGTGACCAAAGACGTGAGACTTGACTTGGAGTATAGCTAAAATACTTCAGCCTTGACTTGGGGACTCTAGCTCAAAGCCTTGATCAGCGGGATATATTTTCCACAACACACTGGCTTTCATGCTATATTGCTTAATTATTCGATTGACGTCACTCACGTACGGGCACGCCCACTGCCGCCATGTTGTTGACATAGCGCGGCCGCTTTAAGTGACAGCCTATGTAAGAGCAGAGTTTATAGGAAGCTAGCCGCCGTTAGCGTTACCTGTATTGTTCCATTGTGTTGGGATGGTGACCTGCGTTACACGCGGCTGTAGTAATGACAGCAATAAAGTCCCCGTGGTTTGTTTCTATCTCTACCGTCCTCAGACGTGAAGGGAGCAAGACGGAGGATACGTCAGCAGCACAGGAGATGTGTGGATACGATAGTTAGGAGAGACAGGTGAAACTTTCTGACAGCTCCTCACAGCAAAGTCTGTTCACCTCGTTTTTTCTTTTGTTTATTATTACAGGCAGTAACGGCATCATACAAACAACAACTCTGGGGTTTTTATTGCTGTCATCACTATCGCTATTTTGTAATGGAACAGAAACGACAATAAGGCCGTTACTATAGTTGTCAGCTGCAGGACGGTATGTCAACAATATGGCGCTGTCTGGGGTTAGCGAATAAGGTCTATAGTACAGTATGCAGAGCAAGGGATGATGGATATGCTGGGGGTGGGGTGACGGTTGTGGTACCTCCAGGAGTGAATGAGAACCAGAAAAGGGGGGTGGAGAAATCAGAGGGACCTCCCAGACACCTGGTTTGCTGTCCAGGGGTCTGTGATGGACTGCCTCTGCTATTATTCACCATGCGACTGGCAGTCTGCTCCATCCGGCTAATTAAAGGTGATTAGGTTCATCGTTTAGTGCCAGCGTCCCCTCTCCTCTCCATCGCTCTGTCTCCTCCTCCGTCTTGGGCCAAGTGGGCTGAACTGCTTCCCTCAGAGAGCATTCCTCTCCAACTGGCTGTGGCAGATCCTGCCAAGGGTAGCCTTATTGGAGTGGCATGAAAACCCAACTATGATGTTGGCATTTTCCTTTTTTTCCCCTTGTTCTTTTTTTAAATCGTCTTTATTTTAAGCTTTACATTGCCCTTTATGTGCTGAGAAAGTTACATTGGCAATGGGGTTCATGAAGTGTAATCAAACTCCATTGTATATTTTTAAACTATGCATGGGAATAGGAAACAAAGCCAGCGGTTCTGAATTCTCAAAAGTTGACTCTTTGAAGATGTGCGGCTTTCGTTGAACAGCAGCGCTATGCTGCAGCCTGTAGGCAGCTTCTATGTGTTTCTTCCTGAGCTCACAACAGCATACAGCTAGTCTATTTCATACAACAGCATACAGCTAGTCTATTTCATGCAACAGCATACAGCTAGTCTATTTCATGCAACAGCATACAGCTAGTCTATTTCATACAACAGCATACAGTTATATCAAGTCTATTTCATACAACAGCATACAGCTAGTCTATTTCATACAACAGCATACAGCTAGTCTATTTCATACAACAGCATACAGCTAGTCTATTTCATGCAACAGCATACAGCTAGTCTATTTCATACAACAGCATACAGCTAGTCTATTTCATACAACAGCATACAGCTAGTCTATTTCATGCAACAGCATACAGCTAGTCTATTTCATACAACAGCATACAGTTATATCAAGTCTATTTCATACAACAGCATACAGCTAGTCTATTTCATACAACAGCATACAGCTATACCAAGTCTATTTCATACAACAGCATACAGCTATACCAAGTCTATTTCATACAACAGCATACAGCTATACCAAGTCTATTTCATACAACAGCATACAGCTATACCAAGTCTATTTCATACAACAGCATACAGCTACACCAAGTCTATTTCATACAACAGCATACAGCTATACCAAGTCTATTTCATACAACAGCATACAGCTATACCAAGTCTATTTCATACAACAGCATACAGCTATACCAAGTCTATTTCATACAACAGCACACAGCTATACCAAGTCTATTTCATACAACAGCATATAGCTATACCAAGTCTATTTCATACAACAGCATACAGCTATACCAAGTCTATTTCATACAACAGCATACAGCTATACCAAGTCTATTTCATACAACAGCATACAGCTATACCAAGTCTATTTCATACAACAGCATACAGCTATACCAAGTCTATTTCATACAACAGCATAGAGCTATACCAAGTCTATTTCATACAACAGCATACAGCTATACCAAGTCTATTTCATACAACAGCATACAGCTATACCAAGTCTATTTCATACAACAGCATACAGCTATACCAAGTCTATTTCATACAACAGCATACAGCTATACCAAGTCTATTTCATACAACAGCATACAGCTATACCAAGTCTATTTCATACAACCGCATACAGCTATACCAAGTCTATTTCATACAACAGCATACAGCTATACCAAGTCTATTTCATACAACAGCATACAGCTATACCAAGTCTATTTCATACAACAGCATAGAGCTATACCAAGTCTATTTCATACAACAGCATACAGCTATACCAAGTCTATTTCATACAACAGCATACAGCTATACCAAGTCTATTTCATACAACAGCATACAGCTATACCAAGTCTATTTCATACAACAGCATAGAGCTATACCAAGTCTATTTCATACAACAGCATACAGTTATACCAAGTCTATTTCATACAACAGCATACAGCTATACCAAGTCTATTTCATACAACAGCATACAGCTATACCAAGTCTATTTCATACAACAGCACACAGCTATACCAAGTCTATTTCATACAACAGCATACAGCTATACCAAGTCTATTTCATACAACAGCATAGAGCTATACCAAGTCTATTTCATACAACAGCATACAGCTATACCAAGTCTATTTCATACAACAGCATACAGCTATACCAAGTCTATTTCATACAACAGCATACAGCTATACCAAGTCTATTTCATACAACAGCACACAGCTATACCAAGTCTATTTCATACAACAGCATACAGCTATACCAAGTCTATTTCATACAACAGCATACAGCTATACCAAGTCTATTTCATACAACAGCATACAGCTATACCAAGTCTATTTCATACAACAGCATACAGCTATACCAAGTCTATTTCATACAACAGCATACAGCTATACCAAGTCTATTTCATACAACAGCATACAGCTATACCAAGTCTATTTCATACAACAGCATAGAGCTATACCAAGTCTATTTCATACAACAGCATAGAGCTATACCAAGTCTATTTCATACAACAGCATAGAGCTATACCAAGTCTATTTCATACAACAGCATAGAGCTATACCAAGTCTATTTCATACAACAGCATAGAGCTATACCAAGTCTATTTCATACAACAGCATAGAGCTATACCAAGTCTATTTCATACAACAGCATACAGCTATACCAAGTCTATTTCATACAACAGCATACAGCTATACCAAGTCTATTTCATACAACAGCATAGAGCTATACCAAGTCTATTTCATACAACAGCATAGAGCTATACCAAGTCTATTTCATACAACAGCATACAGCTATACCAAGTCTATTTCATACAACAGCATAGAGCTATACCAAGTCTATTTCATACAACAGCATACAGCTATACCAAGTCTATTTCATAGCTTTCTTGGGGTCATGATAACCTCCTGAGCGGGATATCAATTACGCCCATGGAAATTAAAACCATTCCAAGCTCATTACAACTAGGGATGCCACGTTGTGGACATTTTCCCACCGGGGAAATAAACATGTGACAACACCGGTGTTACCGGTGACACCGTAAAAATAAATGTAAACAATACGCTTGTTAGTTTCTACTAGTGCATGTTGTTCCCGGGAACAATAACGGTGAGACACCAGTCGGGTATCCTTAGCAGCTAGACTAGAGCAAATGTTACGTTATACGTATGTTGATAATAAAAGTTTTAAAGTAAGCAAGAGTCTATGCTTTAACCGTCCATTCTGTGGGTTCATAGAGACAAGACGCTGCTGCTGTGTAACGTACTAACGTTAGCGTGGACTCTCACAGTCATACAACACTGGCTGCATCACAACTCATGGCTGCATCTGACTCGAGACAACTTTTCAGACCCCCGTGGAGACAATCTTTCTCAAAAGAAACTAACGTTAGCGACACACCTGGGGACTTTTTCTGACATGGGATTAACAATACCAGCAAGCAGCAGTAAGCAGGCACTGACTGAATGCTGGTAAGTCCTCCCTCCCTCCCGCTAGCATTGATGCTAAGTTAGCATCGACTTTTCGCTGTGGAAAAAAAGGCACATTTCCAGAGATGGCCCGCAGTGACAACAGTATGAACACGCATGCAGGCTTAGCCAAGGGTCTTACCTACATGTGTATGAGGAGGGCATAATTTGTGTTCATAAGATGTATAGCGTTAACTAACGTTAGTTGCTGGTCTAACCAGAACAGTGGAGCCACACTGCAGCCCAGAGGGAGCGCTTGTAATTTACCCCGGCGCACGCTGAAACTGCAGTTTTCCTTTCAATTACTCCTCCATAAAAACAAAAGGTGTTACCGGTGGGCACTGGGCACGTTATGTAATCGGTGTATGTCTCACCACCGGGTAACACTGGTAACACCGAATACCGCGGCAAGCCTAACTACAACAGTTCAGTCTTGCTTTAAAAGTCATTAAATCATTAAGGATTTTTAAGAATGCATGCCATGCCTGGGATCTACCCTATAAACCATAGAAACAGCACTTCAAGTGGCCTTTTCGGGTAACTGATGTTTTCTTGGGTAAGTTTCAGTCACTCTCACTGGAACGCTACAACTTGGGAGTAAAACTGGAGTGCACTTAAAGAGTGGGCCTGGAGCAAAGCTGGATGTGGATGTCCTACTCTTGCAGCTGACAGGCAGGTGGGAGGCCCTCACAATCTCAGGATTTGTCTGGTCAGGCCCAGGGTGGGAATTTCATCATTTTAGGGGCCATTTGGCCTTTGGTGTCGCAATTAGGGCACAAGGCCACATGCCAGGGCACAAAGGCCATTGCTCTATTGACATCATGGAGAGCGACTTTTCTGAAATGTGTGTTAAAATGAACCAATGACACATCCTTTACATAGAGCAGCTACATTAAACTGAGACCACTGATGCTTGTAAAGCAACTGACAGTAGCAGGAAGGTGGCCTTAGGCATCTCAGGGCATCACGGCCAGAGGGAGGGGCAACGGCGGCCATGGCCTCCATGTAATTCCCAGCCGGGTCACGATTACATTTTGGTGTTTTGTATGTGATCGACACAATAAGAGCACTTTGATAACATGCAGCTTAAAGGAGAATTTCGGTTTTTTTACACCACGGTCCTCATTTCCAGCTTAAAATATGATGTTTTCTACCCACAAATACTTTTGGGTTCATTCGGATCCCCACAGAAGATTTGTCGCACCGAGTACACTCCTCAAACACTCAAACAGGCTAGAACGGGAGCCTGCGGGGCATGCTGCACGCGCTCTGTAAATGACACTTTTTCTGTCACATCGCGGTTCATTCTGTCAACGTTGATCTGCCCCGGATGGGGTTACAGTGCTCATCTTCTTCTGTGGTTTCTCTTCTTACCACACTTCTTCAGAGAAATCACAGAAGAAGAAGATGAGCACTGTAACCCCATCCGGGGCAGATCGGAGCCGACTCTTTCGTTGTTGTTAGCTTAGCTTCTAGCTATTAGCTAAATAATCATATTTACAACCAGAATGAACCGCGATGTGACCGAAAAAGTGTCATTTACAGAGCGCGTGCAGCATGCCCCGCAGGCTCCCGTTCTAGCCCGTTTGAGTGTTTGAGGAGTGTACTGGGTGCGACAAATCTTCTGTGGGGATCCGAATGAACCCAAAAGTATTTCTGGGTAGAAAACATCATATTTTAAGTTGGAAATGAGGACCGTGGTGTAAAAAACCGAAATTCTCCTTTTTGATTGATTGATTGATTGATTGATTGAGTTCTTTATTGATAATGAATACACAGTATATACAATATACATATATACATACACAGGCCCACCATTATCAAAAGGATAAAAACGCAATAAAGCTAACAGCTTATTTCCATTGCGGTCCTCATGATGACTGTTATAAAATGTGTACTGTTGTGTGTATGTCTGGATGTGTGTAAGTGTATAACAGTGTGAGTGCCACAAGCACTTGTCAGAGTCTGAGGGTAACGCGTGGGTGTGCCTGCCACGCAGGGGGGAGAATGATATGGGAAAGTGGGGCACAGTGAATAACCACTAAAAATAAGCATAAAATAAAATAAAAGACAATTTGTGCTATTAAAAAGTAAACCCATCAAATCCTAATAAAAACATACATTAAAATATAATCAAGTAAAATAAATAAAATAAAATAAGATCTAATAAAAGCTTTAAGTACAAGCTTGAATCAATTCATCATGTCCACAGTAATTTGCATTTGACACCAATCATACAATGAATGAGCATTTGTCCAACCTACCTGGATAAGTTTGGGCAGTAAACAAAACAAAACAAAAAATGAGACTGAGGAGGAAAAAAAGCTCATTCCCCAAAATCCTACCACCATCTTTTCTTACCAACAATGACCCAAACAAACTAAATACCTTTCTTTTCATCCCAGTGTATTGGTGGAGGTGGCAGTGTGACCAATTCATGACTGTAGAGATTACAAACACAAGAGCTATTCTCTGCCCTTCTACAGACACCCAGACAGTAGCAGGGAGTTTGCTCTTTTGTCTGGATAAGATCTGTAATCTCCTCTAAATACATTTACTGGAAGCTGGAGAAAAGTACAGTAGTCTGGTTGCCTGCCACCACAGCTGGATGCAGAATGGCCACACATCTCACATTTCATTCAAATCGGTGTTTATCTTTTGGGAAGTGCATTATTATATGTAATACACTTCAAATGTCAGAATAAAAATATGACAATAAGGCAGCACCAAGAAACTTGCGTCCTGCAGTGAGGCAGCATTTAAAAATACTACGCGGTGGGGGGCTCAGCATTGCCGTTGTGATATTGTGCATCCTCCTGTCACACACAAATCAGAGTTTGTCAGAGACAGCCACAGATTGGGGGGTGCAGTCCCACAGGCAGTGGCAAAAAAGTGCCAATATCACTTGCTGTACCAGCCAAAAAAAGGCAATCACAGGCAACCGGATGAACACTATGTCAACTGAGGACCTGCTAGGGTACTGCAACTGGTTTCAATTCTTGAACATGTTGGTAAACCCTCGCTCAGTAGCGGCTGGTGCATTGTTGTCCAGGGAGGGCTATATATAGGCGTGGACGATGGGGTTGAAATCAATATGATAATCATAAGGATTCTTCTCAATATCAATATCTATGTTTCACGTATGCAAAATCAGTGTTCATCTCATTGAACTGAATGGTGATGTCAAACAAACCTTATATTTTCAAATAATATTCCTGCCATACCTCATTTGATCAGTTTTTAAGTAACATTTGCTTGTCATCATCAATTTAGACAGCAGAAATGTCACTATTAAAATAACTTCATATCATCACGATGATTCCACTGAAAGACAACAAACAATAATAGGCTACTGAATTATCGTCCACTCCAGCCCTAAATCAAGCAAGTAGTAATGGACGTTACTAGCTACTAGAAACGTCTGAAAAAGACCCGAGTGTATTTTCTTCCTCTGTCTGTAACCTGTTGTTTAATGGCGAGCTCAGGGTGATCTGGTCCAAGCTCTTTCACTCGATGCTTCTCCTGTAAGAGTGACTTCACAGAATTTTCTTTCTCCATTCTTGCAAAACGTCTTTTGTGTTTTATGGCAGTTGAAAACAAACTTCTTTGCTTCGCGCGCGTGCTGCAAAGCCGTCGGCGTGGGACTGCTACTAGTGTTTATATATACTGCGTCGCTACCCTATGGTCGCTACCCATCTACGTAGCCTAGCCTACGTCACAACACTCACTCTACCTGACCCCACCTCCACCCGGTCGCTAGATACGTGCGCCCAGAGCCCTTCCAAATCTCTTTGTTTTTGAGATTGAACAGCGCATGTGCAACTACACAGATCCTGATACTCTAATGATCTGCACTGGTGGAAACCGGAAGTAAACCGGAAGTCCTCGGACGGCGTCCGTGGCAATTCGGTGCAAGAAAATATTGACCCAAAAACAGTACACATGTAGATAATTATGAATCTACATATTTATTGCAGATTATATACTCACTATCTAATATTCACCTCGCTCATAAAAATAATAATATATATATAGCCTATAACGTTTTATTTCCCTCTTCTTCATGTGGATAAAGTAAGTGGGGCGGCGCCCTGGCGCCCTCTAGTGGCCGGCCACCACTGCCCTCGCTACACACTTGGGCTACAACACAGTGTTTTCTATTCCAGATGCATATATTTGATCACAGTTCAATCTGGTTCTAATCCAGATTGAACTTCTTCGATTTCCTGAAATAGAATTAACCGCCTTGAGCCGTGGTTGTATGCCTCTGCCAACAAGTCAAGTTGCAGTTTACATCCATGTCTGTCCAGACTCATAAAATGTGTAGACTTTGAAGGAATTTGATAGTCAAATTTTGTGTATTCTTTGCGAAATGGAAGTTATATCACTATATTGACATGTATGATGGCAGTGAATCATTTCCACTGAGAAACATACTGTCTTCACTGAGACTATTTTGACAGACAGGACTGATGGAGAGCTTTGTCACAAGGTGCAACAATAATCACCTGAAGCTCAATATCAGCAAAACCAATGAGCTTGTGGTGGACAACTGTAGTCCTACTGTAGACTACCAGAGGAAAAGGAGGCCCTCTGTCCTGGTTGTTATCCAGGGAGAGGAAGTGAAGAGGATGGACTCATACAAGTATCTTGGACCCAGATCAAAAAACTGGACTGGACTCACAACACTGAAGGCCTGTTCAGAAATGGACAGAGCAGAGTGTTCTTCTTGAGGAGACTCAGATCCTTCGGTGTGTGCAACAGGCTCCTCCTGATGTTCTGTCAGTCTGTAGTAGCCAGTGCTCTGTTCTTCGTGGTGGTGTGCTGGGGTGGTGTTTGTTTGCCTTCTTGGCTAAGCTAATTAGCCAGCCAATACAGTTTTGTAATTTGTTTTTATTTGTAAATTAAATTAGAAAACTGTACAGTCATGTACCTGAACATGTTAAAAGACATACATGTGACCTGAACATGTTAAAAGACATACATGCGTGTTCAATTTGGCTGCTGATCACAGAGACATATGTATTTGAGTTTGAGTTTAGTCATTCTGACTTGCAATACATGATTGAATTATGCAGAATGTACACTTAAAAAAAACAATAAAAAATACACATACAGTATGCATTATTAAAACAAACCCCAACATCAAAAATACAATCAACGCTTAACTACAGCCCATTAAAAAGCCTGACGCCAGAAGAGATGGTGGAGTTTCTCAGTCTTTGGGCCCTATCTTCGTACGGCGCTATATCGTTTGCGCTGCGTTTGCGACCTCTTATTGCTATCTTCCCAGCGTCTTAAGCTATCGTCTGCCTCCACCGTCCAGTTTTGCGCTGGGATGACACAGGTGTAGGCGTGGCCCAGGCATGTCCGTGGTCCTCTAGCCTATCATGTATCTCGCGCAAGTGTACCGTCGGTATGTGACGAGCGCAAAGAGAGGTTTGGGTGTTGCCCGTTCCAAAATAGGCGTTCCAGCACAATGTGTTAGAAAAAGGGGCCTTGGGTGCTCTCAATTTTAACACCAGCAAATAGCTGGTCTTAGCGCAAACAACCCCACTACGCCAGGCATATGCCTGAGTGCAGACAGCATTCTCCGGCCCAGTGCAGGAAATCCTCGCTTGGATAGGCCCATTACGCACGGCTCGCGTGCGGACACACTTCCCTCCTCAGAATGCCACGTTGATTTTCAACTAACCTACACTGCAGAAAAAAACACATCTTGATTTAACAATGAGAATTTGTTTGTCATGGGTTTGTGCAAAAAAGTGATTTGCGTTTTGAATTGGATTACCAGGGGAACGAGGGTCTGGCAGGGCGGGAGTCTGTGTGTCGCGCGGGGAGGGGTGCTTTGTGTTCGGCTAGTGTGCCCACCTGAAGGGGGGTCTCCCCGGAGAAGGTGTGAGCTGGACCGGTTAGACAGGCCGGGGGAATCGGTGCACAGGGTGGGTAGAGGCACAGCCGAGGCACCGAGGCAGCACTGTGCATGGTCCCGCGGATCGAAATCACTTTCTGACACAACACCGGCCAGTAGGCTATACAGTAACCATTGATAGTATACAGTAACCTCTCTCCCTGCACCATGCAACAATAGCTTAACCCGAGTGGACAATTCTGGTATAGGCTATTGAAATAGGCTAGAAATAAAATCTCACACATCCCTACCCTATTAAAGAAACAAATATTTTTAAATGTGTGTGTTATAGCCTATATGGGCGAAACGACTAAACTGGTTCATCCTGCAATTCTCTCTTCCCTCTCTCGTTCTCTCCCCCCTCTCTCTCTCTCTGACTCTCACCCTCTCTCTTTTCTCTCTCTCTCTCACTCTGTCACTCTGCTTGCACTGAGCAAGAGAGAACCTGCTGCCGGTGACGCTGTGGCTTTTAAGGGGATTGATCTCAACTCGTGGTGAATCCTGTTAATATGGGCATAAACACGCCTATCGGGGTTTGCGCTGAGATGACGTGAAGCGCAGCGGCCCGACACGCCCACAATTAGGGCTTTGCGCGGCGCTATTCCAGCGCAAAAGGGGCGTTAACGCAAAATTACCACCATTGGGAAGATAGGGCCTTATTTGTTCTGGTTTTTGGCAAAGACACCTGATTGCCTCTGCGCAGAACACGGCCAGACCTTTCTTTCTTGCTAGGAGGGAGGCTGTGGTGGAGCGGGTGGTTAGGCTGGTGCATGTCTTGAATCAGCTTCATAGGTCAGCTGACCAGCTGCTCCTGGCAGTGCCTAAAACCAGGCGTAAACTCAGAGGGGATCGCTCCTTCTCTGTAGTGGCTCCTAAACTATGGAACGGCCTACCGCTGCAGATTAGGCAGGCCTCCTCACTGTCCCACTTTAAAGGCCTCCTCAAAACGCACTTTTTCTCCTTGGCCTTCGCTGCCATGTAGGATGCTGATTTTATGACCCATGAGTTGCTTTTATGTTTTTATGCATTCTATTATTTTATACTTTTTATTTTGTTTTTATGCATTTTATTGATTTTTGCTTTTCAAGCCCCTCAGTGAGCTGTTCACGTTATACATCAAGTTTAAGGGTCCACTGGCTAAAATGCCTGTATGTTCTGCCTGTGCGTTAAGTTATGTATCTTTTTGTACATTCTTTTATGATTTTTATTGCCTGTTGTATCTCTTGTATGTTAACCCCGTGTATGTATCCCTATGGACCTGAGTCTGCTAATAAAGTTGAATTGAATTGAATTGAATATATATTTTATGTAACGTCTTTTATTATGTTTATTCATTTCATTGATTTGATCTGATTTTATTGATTTATTGTTTTTAGCTGATAGCTTTTCAGTACTCTTTGGTCCTCCTCTGGTTGTTTTAAAGCGCTTTATAAATAAAGTTGCATTGGATTGGATAGTGGCCTGTTCTCTTCGTGTCTGCAGATCAGGTAGATGCAAACAGATGTCCTTGATTTTGAACCTCATCATTATTTTGACTAGAGCCCTTTTCTGAACCCTGTCCATGGTGGCTCGTTGTTTAGCCGTACAGACCACAAGCAGTACACTCCCATATTCTAGGCCGTTTTCCCACATGCGCTTTTTACCGCTAAATGACCGGAAAGCGGTCTATTGCCTTCATGTGTGAAAGTTGTTTTCCGGTATAAGCGCGACCCCGTCATCGCGGACATTTCACCAGTTTCGAGCCAGTCAGAAGAGCGGTATGCCGCGATAAGGGACACAAGTGTGAAACGTGTCAAGTCATTTGCCGGTCCTTCTCATGGGCGAGGTGTACACACGTTGCTTAATGTTCCAGCGGGCATAATCTAATCATTCGCGCACATTAAAGCAAACTGGCGAAATGATCTTGTGATAATAAGAGCGGTATGTCAGCTTCATGTGTGGGCGTGCCGATTTCCCCCTCTCCCCTCTCTGCTGCCTGCTCGCTCTCTGGCCAGTCCTTCAGTCCTCCTTCTTCAGTCAGCAGCCCGACAGGGACACAGACAGCTCTGAGAGTCTTGCAAGCCGCCCAACGCTGGTTGAGAAAGCAAATGCACGAAGCGAAATGTGGAAGTATTTTGCTTACGTTGCCGACAGCGAAGGCAAGCCCCCTGGACACATCAAACGAAGCCAGTCTGTAAAAAGTGCTTCAATGCGACGCAGGTGAATGGATAAACATCGAACCAGCCAGGCTATTTCTCTCAGACACGGATCCCAACTTCTTCAAATATTTCAGTTCAAAGACTGGTTAGCGAATGTGAATGATACAACATACAGTACATGCCCTCTTAAGTCAAACGAGTGTGATTTATTGTGTGACAAGCAAACTTATTTCAGCATCGGAGTTTTGCCGACCCCCAAAATAAGGAGGATTCCCCATCCAAGTGCACACGTCACTCCCCACCCGCTCTGCAGTGCCGCCCCGCCCCCCAACATACAGGCAATTTCGCTGCTATATTCACACATGCAGCGGTCAGGTGTGAAGGGAAATTCCGGGAAATGGCCGATATTGATTTACGGGTAATTTTCCTGTACGCCTGTGTGAAAACGGCTATGGTCTGATCAGTGTGTTATAGATATCCACCAGGTCTTCTACAGGGAGCCCATTTCTTGCCATCACAGTGAGAAAATGCAGACGCTTGGAGGCGTTTTTTCACAGCCTCCTCAACGTGAACATCTCCACTGAGCTGATTGTCCAGGTGGAAACCCAGGTATTTTGTGCTTGTGACAACAGGGACAACCTGGCCGTTGAGGATTAGAGGGGCTGGCTGGGGAGGTTGAACAAGTTGAACTCTAAAATATTTGATTTTGATTTGATTTATTAGGATCCCCATTAGCTTATGCAAAGCATAAGCTACTCTTACTGGCATCTGAATATAATAATAAAATATCGACAATATCAGAACAGAAATGTCTGAAAATCATGCAGTACAGAGCTAGAATGCGCAACCCAATGGCCTGGAACAGAGGCCGTAGGGGCATGCTGCAACCGTACATGCACGTCCTATAAAAAGCGTATTTTCTGCCACGCACCGGCTCATATCCTTATATTATATCATACAAAGAATGAGAAAATGAATGCTGCAGCGTGTTCACCCCTCCGTGTGCTGTCTTAAGCTCCTGTTCCCCCCACTCCTCACTTTGTAATCCATATAACGTTAGTCTGGCTCAAATAAATACAGGCGGCCATCGAATTCAAATGCATTGTCCATATTCTCGAAATTGGGTAAATATCCAGCCATCCTACACTGTTTACTCCAAGTGAAATATGGGGGCTTGATCCACTGCAGCTGAACTCTCAACTGTTGTGAGACTCTGGCGAGACTTGGTTACTTGTGATTTCAGTTCAAAGGTGAGAAATAACGACACCCTGCAGTTATATGAACGGCAGGAGTGGCTAATGAGTGAATCAGGCTCCAGGCTATTTCAGCAATCGGCTGTAATGAGGTGGTATAAACAGCAGCATACAATCACTGTATGACCTCCGACACATTACAACTTATACTGTAGTGTAGTGGTACCTGTATCCAATTCCATATCACTTAACAGCAGCCTACTTACATAAACGGCATCCTTTGAAGGCAATTGAGTGTCTGGTCTGACGGAGAGAGACATGGTGAGACAGACATGGTTTTACAGTGGAGCACAACGCCCCAGGGAAACATCAGGCCCACTCTGCCCCATTCAAATAAGCCCGACAGGCAACTAGTGCTCTGGTTCTGGTTCTGGTTCCAAAGGCATTTATGGAAGGAAAACACACAAGCCTTCATTCCTTAACCAACATCAACCGGGCCGGAATGGAGTCAGTATAGTCTTTGAAGCATGTCCCAAAAAAAAGTACCACAACAAGTCTGTACCACAACTCAGTACCACAACAACTCAGCTGGATTCTCCTTGATTCACATTACACACAAATAGCACAAAGCACTAGAAATGGAACTTAGTCCAGTAAAAATGTCACTTGACCTCACACTAATTGCAACAAAACCAAACTCAACTGATTTTGTATCCTCAATATGTCCTCAATGAAGGAAAAAAAGTGTTAAGGAAATGTATGAAGGGAAATTTTTGAAAATGACCTATATGATGCTACCAAAAACGTTTATTTATTTATTTTTTAACATTTATTTTTACTTATTTTTTTTATTTTCTCCTTGAAGCAAAAAACACATACAGGATATAAGTGATGAGATTTATGGCACATAAAAAAAAAAAAAAAAGGGCTTCCATAGGCTTCCATAGGCTACCATCATATTTAGGTCATTTTCAAAACTTTCCCATCATACATTTCCTTAACACTTTTTTTCCTTCATTGAGGACATATTGAGGATACAAAATCAGTTGAGTTTGGTTTTGTTGCAATTAGTGTGAGGTTGACCCACATATTTGCGTAAAATGCCTGGACTAACTAGAATGAGGCAATTCAAGTGTCTCAGAAAACTGCGGTGGGTCTTCGGGGAACACTGCATGATTGACTGTAGCATGATTGCAGGGGGAAGATGGGGCATGAACCATAGATAACACTACTTATGAAGGCACAGCTTGAACTACTAAACTACCTTCTTTAATAATTAGTGGCCCACATGCAGGCATCTGTGATCTGCAGTTGTCAGCAGACAAGAGTACTTAGTACACCGCATGTTAGCCATCAATATGATGCGCTATTTCACTCTTGGAGAGAAAAAAAAGGCCTAGCAGTTTTTTCTTCAAAACAAAAACGTACCTACCAAAGATTTTCCCACAATCTGAAAGTTAGCAAAGTTTAGCAAAGAAGATGATTCACCAGTTCTCCCTGTGCATCCCTGAGGTCCATTATAGCATTGTATTTCGCATTATATCCTCACTCTGCCCTACTCTATCCTACCCAGTCAGCAGCCCCTCCTCACTCTGCCCTACTCTATCCTACCCAGTCAGCAGCCCCTCCTCACTCTGCCCTACTCTATCCTACCCAGTCAGCAGCCCCATCCTCACTCTGCCCTACTCTATCCTACCCAGTCAGCAGCCCCATCCTCACTCTGCCCTACTCTATCCTACCCAGTCAGCAGCCCCTCCTCACTCTGCCCTACTCTATCCTACCCAGTCAGCAGCCCCATCCTCACTCTGCCCTACTCTATCCTACCCAGTCAGCAGCCCCTCCTCACTCTGCCCTACTCTATCCTACCCAGTCAGCAGCCCCATCCTCACTCTGCCCTACTCTATCCTACCCAGTCAGCAGCCCCATCCTCACTCTGCCCTACTCTATCCTACCCAGTCAGCAGCCCCATCCTCACTCTGCCCTACTCTATCCTACCCAGTCAGCAGCCCCTCCTCACTCTGCCCTACTCTATCCTACCCAGTCAGCAGCCCCATCCTCACTCTGCCCTACTCTATCCTACCCAGTCAGCAGCCCCATCCTCACTCTGCCCTACTCTATCCTACCCAGTCAGCAGCCCCTCCTCACTCTGCCCTACTCTATCCTACCCAGTCAGCAGCCCCATCCTCACTCTGCCCTACTCTATCCTACCCAGTCAGCAGCCCCATCCTCACTCTGCCCTACTCTATCCTACCCAGTCAGCAGCCCCTCCTCACTCTGCCCTACTCTATCCTACCCAGTCAGCAGCCCCATCCTCACTCTGCCCTACTCTATCCTACCCAGTCAGCAGCCCCATCCTCACTCTGCCCTACTCTATCCTACCCAGTCAGCAGCCCCATCCTCACTCTGCCCTACTCTATCCTACCCAGTCAGCAGCCCCTCCTCACTCTGCCCTACTCTATCCTACCCAGTCAGCAGCCCATCCTCACTCTGCCCTACTCTATCCTACCCAGTCAGCAGCCCCATCCTCACTCTGCCCTACTCTATCCTACCCAGTCAGCAGCCCATCCTCACTCTGCCCTACTCTATCCTACCCAGTCAGCAGCCCCATCCTCACTCTGCCCTACTCTATCCTACCCAGTCAGCAGCCCCTCCTCACTCTGCCCTACTCTATCCTACCCAGTCAGCAGCCCCATCCTCACTCTGCCCTACTCTATCCTACCCAGTCAGCAGCCCCATCCTCACTCTGCCCTACTCTATCCTACCCAGTCAGCAGCCCCATCCTCACTCTGCCCTACTCTATCCTACCCAGTCAGCAGCCCCTCCTCACTCTGCCCTACTCTATCCTACCCAGTCAGCAGCCCCATCCTCACTCTGCCCTACTCTATCCTACCCAGTCAGCAGCCCCTCCTCACTCTGCCCTACTCTATCCTACCCAGTCAGCAGCCCCATCCTCACTCTGCCCTACTCTATCCTACCAGGTCAGCAGCCCCATCCTCACTCTGCCCTACTCTATCCTACCCAGTCAGCACCCCCTCCTCACTCTGCCCTACTCTATCCTACCCAGTCAGCAGCCCCTCCTCACTCTGCCCTACTCTATCCTACCCAGTCAGCAGCCCCTCCTCACTCTGCCCTACTCTATCCTACCCAGTCAGCAGCCCATCCTCACTCTGCCCTACTCTATCCTACCCAGTCAGCAGCCCCATCCTCACTCTGCCCTACTCTATCCTACCCAGTCAGCACCCCCTCCTCACTCTGCCCTACTCTATCCTACCCAGTCAGCAGCCCCCTCCTCACTCTGCCCTACTCTATCCTACCCAGTCAGCAGCCAGACACTCAGCAAGAGGCCAGCCAATGACACATTATCAAACCATGAGAGCTACAGCCAAATGCTGACGATGGAAACTCGCCAAACCAAACTCTCTGCTGTTTTTAATACAAAAGGGGAAATCTAATCCATAAATGGATCTTTTTCTAAGCCCTCAGAGCCCTGAGGTGGATAGGTTTGGCCTAATAGTCCCTTAGTTGAAGCCCCTCTATCCAGAAATAATGGACACAAGTTTAAATAGTGCTCTCAGACAACAGTGGCTAGACTATACAAACTATATGTATATTGTCAACCAGTTGATTGAGCTCTGAATTCCAGGGCTGCACTACTCAGCAGGAAGGAGTATAACAGATCAACACCTTTATTGGGGATCACCAGAGTCTGATATATGATATTATCACGCTACTTAAGTCATGAGACATTATTATTGAGATTTTTTTTAAATATTGTGATATATTGCTATTTATGAGCTTTTTTCAACTGCAAATTATGTCCCCAAAGAAAAAAAAACGTTGTCGACATCTGTTTTATCTAATGAGATAAAGATTTGCAGTCTGTTCATTGTCAAGCAGACAGACTGACCAACAATGTCATAAAAACGACATAAATGTTGCATGCACTTGGCAATATATATAATACAATATTGCAATACTTGGCATTCGTGCGATATGATATACTTAATTAAGCCTGTGGCCCAACTTTGGGCATAGGCCGCATCCAGTGGCTCGCCTGGTGGAGGGCGCGCCGTGGGGGCTTGGTCCTTCGCACAGCCGACCCGGGTTTGGGTCCGACCCGTGGTCCTTTGCCGCATGTTGTCCCATCTCTCTCCCCGCCTTTCCTGTCTGCCTACTACTGCCCTACCTACTACTGCCTACTACTGCCCTTTCCTGTCTGTCTACTACTGCCCTACCTACTACTGCCCTACCTACTACTGCCTACTACTGCCCTTTCCTGTCTGCCTACTACTGCCCTACCTACTACTGCCTACTACTGCCCTTTCCTGTCTGCCTACTACTGCCCTACCTACTACTGCCTACTACTGCCCTTTCCTGTCTGCCTACTACTGCCCTACCTACTACTGCCTACTACTGCCCTTTCCTGTCTGCCTACTACTGCCCTACCTACTACTGCCTACTACTGCCCTTTCCTGTCTGCCTACTACTGCCCTACCTACTACTGCCTACTACTGCCCTTTCCTGTCTGCCTACTACTGCCCTACCTACTACTGCCTACTACTGCCCTTTCCTGTCTGCCTACTACTGCCCTACCTACTACTGCCTACTACTGCCCTTTCCTGTCTGCCTACTACTGCCCTACCTACTACTGCCTACTACTGCCCTTTCCTGTCTGCCTACTACTGCCCTACCTACTACTGCCTACTACTGCCCTTTCCTGTCTGCCTACTACTGCCCTACCTACTACTGCCTACTACTGCCCTTTCCTGTCTGCCTACTACTGCCCTACCTACTACTGCCCTACCTAATAATACAAATGCAAAATGCCGCCCCCCCGACCCCCATCTAAAAAAAAGAAACAAAAAATCAAAAGATCTCAGGCATCCTGGTCCTGGGCCAGCTTCTCCAGCTGTCCCCATGTGTGGCTAGTCCTCTTCACACCGTCCTACAGGTCACAGCTGTCCCCATGTATGGCTAGTCCTCTTCACACCGTCCTACAGGTCACAGCTGTCCCCATGTATGGCTAGTCCTCTTCACACCGTCCTACAGGTCACAGCGCCAGGCGTTTCTTGGTCTGCCTCTTTTCCTTTTCCCTTGAGCATTCCAAAAGACTGCAAAGAATGTGACCAATCCATCTCCAGCCTCATTGGAGAATTTCTTCCTCTACCAGCTGCTTTGCCACAGTTCCATGTTGCTGATATTAATTGGCCAGCGAATCTGAAGGACTTTTCTGAGGCAAATGTTGGTGAATCTCTCGATACAATATATTGGCACCAGTGGGCTAGCTCTGGGTTTTTCCTAGGAAGACGCGGAAGTAATCCTGAAAGCTGTAGTTCCTCGAAAGGCCACTTGAGGCAGGAATCGGAAGTGACGTCGTCCCGTTGACCCCATGTTAACACATTCACTGCCAACAGTTTTTTTTTTACTGTAGGTAGCTTCTGCCAAGGTTTTTTTTTGAGGATTCTGGCTCATCTTTCAAGAGCCGAGGATTATTTTCTGTTAGGATTTTGTGTACACAAAATATCTCAAAAGAACTAATAGAATGTGTGCTTTCTCTGTCTAAAAGAGTTAGTTTGTAGAGTTAGTAGTTATGTAGGCATTAGCAGTTGAATACAGCATGGTTTCAGCGTCTGAAAATGAAAGGTGAGAAAAATGCCTTTTTGTGAAATTCGATAGAACAGTCACTTTAACCATTTATTTTTGGCATCAGTAAGACGTCAGACATCTAAACAATAGTTTTGAACAGTAATTTCCTCCATAACAGCAGGAAACCCCCCTCTCCTTCAAACTCCTCCCTCCGTGTGTGTTCGCCTCCTCCCTCCGTGGCTGCAGCAGGCGTGTCACAAGCGAGTTTCTGTTGTCTGTGCTGCCTGGCTGCCCCTCGTCGGGCGAGTCTGGATGGGCTCGCTCGTTTCTTGGGGTTTCGGTTGAGAGCTTTGATGAAGCTTTTGCGATTCTGGGCTTTATGCTGCGTGTTTCAAAGTGTGTTCCACCCAGTCTATTTTTGGAACCCCCCACCGTTGTGCGCCACCGTTGTGCTCCAGCGCGAAAGCGTTTTCTCCTACAGTATGAGAATGGCTTCCTCACGCTTTTCCCTGCAGTTTTGGCACGGCTTTCAATAGTCTGGAGAGCACTGTCGCCACTTAGTGGGTCGGTGGAATGGGTTGTCCACGTTCGGTGGCTCCCATATTTATATAGGAGATGTAAAAGGGTTAGATCAACGTCCCACCGTCAATTTTTTTTTTTTTTTTTTTTTGACGAGTTGACTCGCCATTGGCAGTCAACCGTTGGTTTCTGCTTGACGAGTTGACTCGCCAACGGCAGTGAACGTGTTAAAATTCCCCACTTTGTAACAGTGATTAAGCATGTTTACAGATAAGACCGAAACACGGTTTTAGCTTATTTCGCAAATTTAACCTTTTCATAACAACTGTAAAATAGGTGATAGAAAAGGGGGTGATTGACAGGTCGCCTGTTCCTGATCGTGCAGCTTGCCGATCACGGGCCAATAGCAGTCTGGTGCTGTCTCGCGTGAGCTGTACAAAGAGCTCCAAAAGTGACAGACAACACTTTGCTCCCAAACGTGAGTCCAAAAAATGATGGATGGCTTCGTCCATATTATTTAGGTCAGTGATTGGCTTCACAGAATATCGCGATACTATGCTGTATTGATTTCCCTCCCCGATCCCTATTGTCCACACTTCTGTTGTTGTTCTGCGCCACTCTTAGTCTTTCAGTGCATTTCATATTATTGTTGTTATTGTAGCTGCTCAGCACCTTTCCGCTAAATGTCCTATTTTTAGCAGCTTTCCCGTTCCATCTTATTATCAGAGCCGGGCCTACACCACATCCCCGTTATTTCCGGGTGAGTCACCGTGGTTGCGACCTCACTGCCGCTCTGCCATCTGGACAGGAGGGTAAGTATGTATTCTGTTTCCTGGGTTACCTAGCTGTGTGAGTGTCCTGCTCCGAGGAGGAGACAACATGCCATGAGCTCAATGAATACACCTGGACAGGCTACTGTGAGTACACGTCCTGCTCCGAGGTGGAGACAACATGCCATGAGCTCAATGAATACACCCGGACAGGCTACTGTGAGTACACGTCCTGCTCCGAGGTGGAGACAACATGCCATGAGCTCAATGAATACACCTGGACAGGCTACTGTGAGTACACGTCCTGCTCCGAGGTGGAGACAACATGCCATGAGCTCAATGAATACACCTGGACAGGCTACTGTGAGTACACGTCCTGCTCCGAGGTGGAGACAACATGCCATGAGCTCAATGAATACACCTGGACAGGCTACTGTGAGTACACGTCCTGCTCCGAGGTGGAGACAACATGCCATGAGCTCAATGAATACACCTGGACAGGCTACTGTGAGTACACGTCCTGCTCCGAGGTGGAGACAACATGCCATGAGCTCAATGAATACACCTGGACAGGCTACTGTGAGTACACGTCCTGCTCCGAGGTGGAGACAACATGCCATGAGCTCAATGAATACACCTGGACAGGCTACTGTGAGTACACGTCCTGCTCCGAGGTGGAGACAACATGCCATGAGCTCAATGAATACACCTGGACAGGCTACTGTGAGTACATGTCCTGCTCCGAGGTGGAGACA
Organism: Poromitra crassiceps; assembly: GCF_964638095.1. Lineage (NCBI taxonomy): Eukaryota > Metazoa > Chordata > Actinopteri > Beryciformes > Melamphaidae > Poromitra > Poromitra crassiceps. The sequence continues at coordinate 1,751,722 of NC_139623.1, forward strand.
ACAGACAACATGCCATGAGCTCAATGAATACACCTGGACAGGCTACTGTGAGTACATGTCCTGCTCCGAGGTGGAGACAACAGACAACATGCCATGAGCTCATCTGAGTACATAAGCTCAATTAATACACCTGGACAGGCTACTGTGAGTACATGAGCTCAATTAATACACCTGGACAGGCTACTGTGAGTACATGAGCTCAATGAATACACCTGGACAGGCTACTGTGAGTACATGGAGTACAAGTACTTTGCACATTTATTAAGAGGGAAAAGCCTTTAAGATAAGGGACAAAACTTCCTGTAAATGATAGCTTTTATCAGCTTCAAATGCCAAAGTATTCCACAACGTGAACAGAAGCCTCCAAGCCAGTTTGTGTACTTTTAAAATATAACAATCAACCATCCTAAAGCATTCTTTTCAACAAAACCTTCCCACTTACCTAAAGTGAGGCCACGTGAAAACTGACGATCATGGCAATCAGTGAATGCACCAACAACTGACATCACCCGCACACAATGTGAAAACATGGAAACATGGACATGCAGAGGATGACTCACCGGCCATTTAACGCTCAGTGAGAGAGGGAGAGAACAACCGTTGACTGACAGTAAAACAGAGCCGCTTTCAGACATGCCTTGGAACTCGGGAGTTATCTAGAGGGCATCTGGATGGCGGTGTATGTATGAACACATTTTGGTGAGCTATGCTCGCTCCCTCCTACTATCCGGAGGAGACACTAGGCTCGTACCTAGTCACATGGGCGGATTGGTCCCGTGTGCGTCAGCCATTAGGCTACATGTTGCTGGATTGAAACGCTCATGGCTTTGATCTTATTTCATTTCTGCATAGCTTCGCACAGCACACACATTTAAAATAGAGCATTTTTGGACGCGAGGGTCGTCCTGCTTCCCAGTATTGGACATCGCTAGGTAGGGTATCTGGATCTGGTTGCGTCCATGCCTTTCATTTAACGTTTACACAGCGGTTGTGAAGATTCACGTGCAGAACCGCAAATTCCAAGTAGCGTCAAGTCAGGCAGTATAAAATGGAAACTTCCGGGTATAACCTTCGCAATAATGGCAATTAAATAAAGTAAATGCACGTGTAATGTTTTTTTGTGTGTGTGATCCGAAAGATACAGAACAGAGATAAACTGGAAAAATATCTGCTCCCTTCGAAAAGCAAATTTTAACCCGTAGTGAGTCGACCGTTCAGATTTCTTCTTACTAAGTAATACAACATTGATTTTATTTTGAAGGTAAAAACGTCTAGCTTCCTGTATTCTGTATAATTCTAGTAGGTTTGATGCATTTTAGGACTGAACATAGCAAAGACCTGTTTTCTTTGTAGCGCTTGAGACTCGAGGAAATCGAGGCATCTGGGCGTGAGTTGTAGGGTTGTTTAATTAATTACTAACGTTATGCGCAAACGATTATATGCCGTGAACGTTAGGCAGGTTTCGCCCATTATGTATTTTTAGCAACTTGTTTTCGGACTCTGCATGTCGTGATAGTTTGTTGAATGTCAATGTGATTCACTTAAGGCTATGCTCAGACAGTGAAGTACAGCTGTGTGGTCAGTTTTCACAACTCCCCATTGTGTGTTCATGCCCAAATTCCCCCCACCCCCGCCCCCTCTCTACTCTACACCCGGAGGTGCTCCTCCCCCACCCCCGCCCCCTCTCTACTTTACACCCGGAGGTGCTCCTCCCCCACCCCCGCCCCCTCTCTACTTTACACCCGGAGGTGCTCCTCCCCCACCCCCGCCCCCTCTCTACTTTACACCCGGAGGTGCTCCTCCCCCACCCCCGCCCCCTCTCTACTCTACACCCGGAGGTGCTCCTCCCCCACCCCCGCCCCCTCTCTACTTTACACCCGGAGGTGCTCCTCCCCCACCCCCGCCCCCTCTCTACTTTACACCCGGAGGTGCTCCTCCCCCACCCCCGCCCCCTCTCTACTTTACACCCGGAGGTGCTCCTCCCCCACCCCCGCCCCCTCTCTACTTTACACCCGGAGGTGCTCCTCCCCCACCCCCGCCCCCTCTCTACTCTACACCCGGAGGTGCTCCTCCCCCACCCCCGCCCCCTCTCTACTTTACACCCGGAGGTGCTCCACATGTATGAAAGCAACATGTCTCATGTCTGAAAGGGTACACTTCACGTATCCCCCGGGTCAGGCTCAGGGCAAGCAACCCTGACCCGACCCAGAGTTCATGTCTGAAAGTGGCTCTGAGACTGAAGAGAGGATGGACTGTTTTTACTTATGAGCTCACACACACTCACAGGGAAACCACTCGAGGTAATGCATACTAGACTTGAAGTAATGCATACTAGACTTGAAGTAATGCATACTAGGCTTGAAGTAATGCATACTAGACTTGAAGTAATGCATACTAGGCTTGAGGTAATGCATACTAGACTTGAAGTAATGCATACTAGGCTTGAAGTAATGCATACTAGACTTGAAGTAATGCATACTAGGCTTGAGGTAATGCATACTAGACTTGAAGTAATGCATACTAGGCTTGAAGTAATGCATACTAGACTTGAAGTAATGCATACTAGGCTTGAGGTAATGCATACTAGACTTGAAGTAATGCATACTAGGCTTGAAGTAATGCATACTAGACTTGAAGTAATGCATACTAGACTTGAAGTAATGCATACTAGGCTTGAAGTAATGCATACTAGACTTGAAGTAATGCATACTAGGCTTGAGGTAATGCATACTAGACTTGAATTAATGCATACTAGGCTTGAAGTAATGCATACTAGACTTGAAGTAATGCATACTAGACTTGAAGTAATGCATACTAGGCTTGAAGTAATGCATACTAGGCTTGAAGTAATGCATACTAGACTTGAAGTAATGCATACTAGACTTGAAGTAATGCATACTAGGCTTGAGGTAATGCATACTAGACTTGAAGTAATGCATACTAGGCTTGAAGTAATGCATACTAGGCTTGAAGTAATGCATACTAGACTTGAAGTAATGCATACTAGGCTTGAAGTAATGCATACTAGACTTGAAGTAATGCATACTAGGCTTGAGGTAATGCATACTAGACTTGAATTAATGCATACTAGGCTTGAAGTAATGCATACTAGACTTGAAGTAATGCATACTAGACTTGAAGTAATGCATACTAGGCTTGAAGTAATGCATACTAGGCTTGAAGTAATGCATACTAGACTTGAAGTAATGCATACTAGACTTGAAGTAATGCATACTAGGCTTGAGGTAATGCATACTAGACTTGAAGTAATGCATACTAGGCTTGAAGTAATGCATAGTATACTAGACTTGAAGTAATGCATACTAGGCTTGAAGTAATGCATACTAGACTTGAAGTAATGCATACTAGGCTTGAAGTAATGCATACTAGGCTTGAAGTAATGCTGATACTAGACTTGAAGTAATGCATACTAGACTTGAACTAATGCATACTAGACTTGAAGTAATGCATACTAGGCTTGAAGTAATGCATACTAGGCTTGATGTAATGCATACTAGGCTTGAAGTAATGCATACTAGACTTGAAGTAATGCATACTAGACTTGAAGTAATGCATACTAGACTTGAGGTAATACATACTAGGCTTGAAGTAATGCATACTAGGCTTGAAGTAATGCTGATACTAGACTTGAAGTAATGCATACTAGACTTGAACTAATGCATACTAGACTTGAAGTAATGCATACTAGGCTTGAAGTAATGCATACTAGGCTTGATGTAATGCATACTAGGCTTGAAGTAATGCATAATAGACTTGAAGTAATGCATACTAGGCTTGAAGTAATGCATACTAGGCTTGAAGTAATGCATACTAGGCTTGAAGTAATGCATACTAGGCTTGAAGTAATGCATACTACGCTTGCCACGGTAGTCGCTGTTACCGGTGTTACACGGTGGTGGGGCATACAACGATTACATAATTTGCCCACCGGCAAGGAGGGGAAAAAAATCGCCCCACTCGTGCCAGTTTCAGTGTGCACCGGTGTCAATTACAAGCACTCCCTTTATGTGGCTGCCTGACAGTCAAGAGTGGCTGCGCTATTCAGCATAGGCCTATCTCTCTGGTTAGACAAGCAAGTAACGTTAGTTGTACATGTTGTGAACACAATGCCCCACTCATACATATGTAGGTAAGACCCTTAGCTAAGCCTGGGTGTCTTCTGTTGTCAGTCACTGTAATCTCTGGAAATGCACTTTTACCACAGCAAAAAAAAATTGCTCAACAAATGCTCGAAGCAAATGCCAGTTGTGCAGGCGAGGCCGCGCAGCAGCCGAGCTGTGCATGCGATCAGGCTAGCGCAGCGTGCAAGCGGGCGATTTCCATTACTGCACCCATGGTGGAACATCGCCAGAGTCTCCACCCCAGAAATCGAGCGGGCATAGCTCGCAAGATTGCTAGTGCTAACTATAGTTTGCATGGATGCTAGTTCTTACTGCTGATTGCTGGTAATGTTAATCCGATGGCCTGAAAAAGTCTCCATATTTGTCGCTGACGTTAGTCTCTTTTTGGAAAGAAAGTGTCCAGGACCATCTGAAAACGTGTCTCCAGTCGTATTCAGCCATGAATGAGTGCGTATGTGGGGCAGCCAGACAGCCAGTGTTTTGAGCAGCAGTGGGGAGGTGCTGACTGACTAGAGCGAGAACGAGATGCTTTGCTGAAGCCGGCAACCGGTCAAAACTATTCTCGGTGTGGGACTGACGGCACTTACTGTAACGTTAAATGAAAAATCCGGACCGTGAGGACAGCTCCCCTTTTTTTCAACCTTTATTTACGTGGTGTCACTGGTGACACCGGTGCTGTCACGTGTTTGTTAACCGGTGGGAAAATGTCCACACCGTGGTATCCCTAACGCATACCCTACATACCATTAGCCTCATGCCTTTTGAGGAGTCGGGTGGGAGAGGGAGAGCTGCTGACATTGACGACACCCGAATAGCTCATTGAGAGGAGAGTGGGACTCACTCATTGCTAACAGCCTCACAGATGGAGAACATGCCCCACATGCTTAAAGGCCCAATCCGTCAATACTCACTATTACTGACGCCGGTGGCCGTTAGTGTAACTGCAGGCAGCGTGTGAACGAGCTGACGCGCGGGCACCATACTCGCACGTGCACAAGCAGTTGCCTGGCAACAGCAGAGCTGTTGGTTGCTTTGTAACGTTAACTCATAAAAGTCACTTGAAAACGGCAACCTGGACAATTTATCGGTCAGATCAGCCTCGAGATGCCCAGGAAGGATTCTGGATGAATTAGGGGACGTTATTGTGGCATGTTTGGCCGTGTTTTGGCTTGTAGTTGGCTGCGGGGAAGTGGATACTCATGTTAGCACAAGCCAGGAAATAGCTTTCTCCCCCTGTATGTACGGTACCTGTAATGCCTGGAGTTGACCAAACTGAACAATCAAACAATGTTTCATAAGCATAACAGTAACGTTAGGCATATTTAGGACTGTTAAATTCATTATCCACACAAGACGGTAACGTTATTAGTGGGGCTGGTGGTAATTTCTATAAATGTAAATTAATATTAGTTAGCTGCGATTAGCATCAAGCTAACGTTAACTATGTGCAGTCCCACTGCAGCCAGAGCCTGCTGGTTGCGGGGAAGTGGATACTCATGTTAGCACAAGCCAGGAAATAGCCTGTTCCCCCTGTATGTACGGTACCGTGTAATGCCTGGAGTTGACCAAACTGAACAGTCAAACAATGTACCGTAAGCATAACAGACAGTAGGCTAACGTTAGGCATATTTCCGACTGTTAGATTCATTATCAACACAAGACAGTAACGTTATTAGTGGGGCTGGTGGTAATTTCTATAAATATAGCTAAATCTATTAGTTAGCCGCGTATAGTATCAAGCTAACGTTATGGTTCTAATAGCCACTCACCACCGCAGCTAAATGCAGTCAAACAATAATGTTCCATGAACATAAGCATAACGGTAGTAACGTTAGGGTTGCATTACTTCACACAAGACGGTAATGTTAGCAGAGTTTCTGACCAGGTGGTCAGATACTTGTACTACGGAGTGACAGTAAAAATCTTGAATCTTGAAAATCCATTAGCAAGCAGCTAACGTTATCTGGTCAAAACCACATTACAGTAGCTACAAGCAGCAAGTTCCCTTCATGAACCGAAAACACAGTCCTGACTCTAGTTTCCCCCCGATGTCGGTCACATTGCTGCTGTCTGGCCAGACGGGCTTCATTAGATAAATATTTATTTATTTATTTAGCGTGGACTTTTTCTGGAGTCTGTGTTGTTTCCTTTTGCTAGCAGCTAGCGACGAACGTAACGTTAAAAGCTACTTTAGCCATTTCCTGTTAGCCGTCTAGGACAAGAGACAAGCTCATGAACGCGCAGACGTCACATCCTCTAGCTGTGGCGGGAAATGCTAACCCCTTCGAAACTGAGGTATTTCCATGTATCTTCTGAACGGCTGGTCGGAGAGAAACGCCCCTGGTCGCCATTTTTAAGTTACGTCAAGGCGCATTCACTCATTGCCAATAAAAAACACTTTGTGCACATTTATTTCTCGCCAGAACCGACGGAATGGGCCTTTAAGATCATCATCTCACAATCACAAATAATATAGACTTCATTCAGATGAGGGGAAGAAGAAGGGGGAACACCTAAACTTTCATTTAGTTACAGATCACGTTTAGCTCAGGATTTCTTATCACCCATTTCTGGCACTGCATGCCTTGGTTACACTGTCCATGCCTTATGCATGGTCAGCAACAAGCAATACTTCATACTTATATGGGTACTTAGAGTACATTGCCAAGACACCCTCTGTGTACAGCATTGTAGATCATTGTTGAGAATGAAGCTGCTCCTCTACTGTATATAATTTACTTACTCCTCCAGGCCTCAAAGGTATACAATACAATCCAGCTATACACTAAAATACAGTAGTATACTGTAGATCAGGGGTTCTCAAAAGTTTTCATACCACAAACCACCAACTGTGGGCCCTAATTGTTAGATTCGGATAATTTCTAATTAAT